>NC_136267.1:175405838-175423338 GCF_964187855.1 Myxine glutinosa
TTCCATACCTAGTCAATGGCGAATCTGCATATGACGATCCGCGAATTCACGCTTAGAAAGTAGAAACCGTCACGGCATTTCGTCATTCACTTGAACTCGATATCTCTTTTCTTCCATTCCAAACAGCATAACAGCAAACATTGACCAATCACAAATGAAATAACATTAAGATAAAAAATAAACTTTTAACAACATTCGTGACATAAACAAATATTTAAATCCTGATGTGAAGTTCCGTACGGGTGGGTGAATACAATTACGAATTCAAAATCGTAATTGTATTCACTCAATTCCAATCATCAATTGATACTTTAACAAAACGATTAACACAATTAACATTTAACGATTTAACATTACGATTGAATAAAAAAAAATATATAAAAAACCACCTTTAGAGGCCATTTTTCCCCGCAAGCGGGGGTTGGACCTTTTTCGGGAACTGTGGTTGTTGTTTTTCGGTCCCCTTTTTGAAGCAATGTTTTACGGCCGGATGCCCTTCCTGACGCCAACCCTTTTTGCCGCCTTTAACGACAAACAGGGAATTACCAGTGAACTGGTACTCAATTAGCCGACCTCGGAAGGGATGACAGGCTGAGTCAACCCCCCTGGCGTTAATTCAGCGATTGACCGGGATTCGAACCCAGGATCCTAGGATCCTAAGCCGGCACCCTAGCCGCCAGCCCAAC
Organism: Myxine glutinosa; assembly: GCF_964187855.1. Lineage (NCBI taxonomy): Eukaryota > Metazoa > Chordata > Myxini > Myxiniformes > Myxinidae > Myxine > Myxine glutinosa. Next base: position 175,406,525 of record NC_136267.1, read on the forward strand.
ACCAGTTAACATTACGATTGAATGACGGTTGTATTTGGATATTATCAAACCCGCGCATTTCCGTCATCTGTCCACTTCTGCATTCACGGCAGGTTCATAATTGTGATCAAAATCGAAACAATATTTGTAGAATTTTTTTTAACGATTCATATAAACATCCGTTGAATCATATCACACGCAAATCATCAAAATCTAAACAGTACATGGCGCCCATTTTGAAAAAACATTGAATTCTACAAAACGGAAGCGACCGCTACACGTCTTTCTCAGTCACACGTTTATGTGTGAAGAGTGCGCGCCGAATCTGAAACATGAAGCGGCCGCTACACCTGTTTCTCAGTCACTTTGCACACGCTGCCGTGTTACTTCGGAGCCACACATTTATATAGGAAGAGTTCATCAGGAGTCGATCTACTCTCTCCTGGTACGTAGAATTTCAACAAAAGCCACATCACTGTTCATATCGGTAAATATTATTCCATCGTGTTTGGAAAAACTGGAAAATTGGAAAACTTGGAAAAATGGAAAACTTGGAAAAATTGGAAAAACAATATACCCTATTTTACTCCCAGGGGTCCCAGGAATACCCACCCAAAATATCGTTGCGATCGGTTGAGCCGTTTTTGCGGTACCTTCGAACGGACAGATGGACATTTGGTAAATTATAGTAGGATTTTAAAAGGATAGCTTCGTAAGTGGTATAAATGGCTAAAGTAGAAGAATAACTAAATAAAGAAGTATGGCTGGGGAGAAATATACTAAGAATTTTTTATTATCCCGCGCATGCAAAGCGAAAAGCGTGTTTAAGCATTTGGTTCAGTTCTATCTGCCTGTCTGCCCAGAAACGTCAGTTTATGATCGAGAAAACTTAATTTCAATCGAATGTTATATTTTGAACACGAATCTGAAAACAAAACCTGTAGTTAAACGGTAATTTGGCTCTGATTTCGTCCCGATCGCACATGCGCACAGAGAATACTTCTTTTTACTCACTTTTCCTGGCAATCAAAGAAAACTGAAAATCATTCCAAACAGGAAAGTTACTGTTTTTAAGGACGTCGTAAAGGACACAAACAACAGACACAAACAACTGACGTAATGTGTTAAGTTAGGTGGTGTAAAAGACACTGCATCAATGGCGGTATACTTCCAAATTTTTTATTTATTTATAAAATCCTTTATTTTCTTTCAATTGAATTATATACTTGAACATTATAGAACACAAATAGCCTAATTGGCACTTTCAAAAACCCTTACGTTCAGCAATACTTCAACAAAATATTACGGCATTTTACATAATCTCGACCAATCAAATTTGCCGCTCAGATCCCATGTCCTTGTTGTCAAGAACGCGCGGGATAAGGTTTTTCTATTGACTCTCTAGTTTAATGATTTCGTATATAAAATTAAAGCCATGGTAAACACTAGTTACAGCAGACGATATATTAAGAGAAAATGACGCTTCGAGATTACTCTTGATAAAAAACAACAGCTTTTGCACATTGTATATTCATTCCTTTACACTGTCCAACAAGAAAAAGAGTAATCAGAGATTGCAAACCCTTGCCAGGATGTATTTTCAGTGGTTTTTAAGGCTTTTGTGTTAAAACAAATATGACGGCCGAACCACGTGACCGATGATGTCATCATTATTTTTCTTCTAAACTAATTTATTCCTCGATTATGCTCAAGAAATTTCATCTTGATCGGATGAAATTTTGTACTTGTCGAATTATGACGTCATAATGGAGGCACTTATGACATCATCATTAAGATATTTTATTTCCCATGGAGAGTGCTTTACAATGAGCCATGTCTCAATTTTTTCTATTCAGCACTTTCCGAGATATAGAGGTGCAAAGTTTTTCGATTTTTCCAAGATGGCGGCCGAACCACGTGCCCTATGACGTCATGATTATCATTAAAAAATTCTGCAGGTGGAGTTTCACCTATGGTGAAAATTTCCCGTCAATCGGACTAACGGTTGCAGAGAAAATCATATTTATTCTGTGCGGACAAACAGACAAACAAACGGACTCAAATGCAATACCATCTCCTCTGGCGAGGGTAATAACACCAAATTAATTTTACAAGTCGTATTGCAAACGAGATGCTTTTACAATGACGTCATGGGAGAAAAGTAGAGCAAAAGGCAAGAGTATTTTGCTGTCAAATTACATTCAGCAAGCCATGAAATACTTACATTATATCACAAAGCAAGTGTATACATGTTTGCATATTTACGGTGACGGAAGCTGCTGCTGCTGCTGCACTTCTAGCCTGTGCTGTTTTCCGTTTAAATCATCACTTTCATTCAGGTTAAATATAATAATTTATTCTACACAACATCGAGGCTCATGGAGGGTGGAGATTAACAGTTTTATAATGGGAATTAAATATTTCGATTTTAGTGATGGAATGCTGATTGACATGTCATTATCTCCACGTCAATAAACCAACCTTGCACAAAATGACATGGACTCCATATGTTACTCGCCTGGAGAGAGCCAGCGTGCAGGCCTCACACTCACGGATAGATAATCCTTTATTATAAGTATTCGAAGTAGGACAAGAATGTGCTTTTTCACATCTCGAGATAAGTGCCATCATTAGGATCCTGCTTAGGTGAGTAATACATCTTAAAATAGTGAACAGACAAGAAATTGCAAGACTTGTTTGGTTAAGTTTAAACATCATGATCAAAAACCCAAATGAGAGAAAACAATTTGTTCCCACAGATCTAAATGATGTCAATTGATTTTGGAAAATAAGTTAGCGATGACTTATTATCGTGACGTCATCCATGGACGTATTCGAGAGAGAGGAAAGTAAAGATTGAAAGAACCCAAACCATTGTGGTTTTATGAAACAACTAAGCACTGCCTGTCTCTATGATGTACACACACACACACACACACACACACACACACACACACACACACACACACACACACACACACACACACACACACACACACACACGCTGCGAGGCTGCAAAAGAAAGGGTTTGGAATGCGGAGTGCCACTGGGGACCCGGTGGCCAGAGTCAGAGGGGACCCAGCGGCGAAGGTAAGGTGAGACAGAGGGGAGGAGACACAGAACCACCATAATGGGGAGGGGGAACAGACCCGACTTGCAGTCGTGGACCGAGTGAAAACACTTACACAGTTGGAGGGGATGAAAACGAGAATGGCAGTTGATAACAGGCAGATGGGAAAGAAGAGGAGGAGGATACAGATGACGAGGACCAGCGAAGACTGGAAGAAGAGATGGCAAACAGAGTAGTGGAGATGAGAGTGACACCATTCGGGGAAAGACCACAACTGTACAAGATATAACACAACCGACGAACAAAAATGCTGCTTGGGAAAAACCAACAAATCACTCTAGAGATTGGTACCAAAATCATCCCCATTAAAGGAACTCAACATCGTGAGCTTTGCAGCAGCATTGCTCATGTAAGAAAATAATACCGCAAGAAGAGCAAATCAGCCCATACAGAGACCATGTGCCTCCATGGAGATGGAGGCTAAAGGCACAAAGGGAGCAACTGAGAAAAGAAACGGGACAAACACAGTAATTTATAAGGGGAAATCGAAGCCCAAAGATAATGCGGAGAATCCATAAAATAAAATACAAACATAAATTTGGAAATAAAGACCCAGAGGTAATAGCTGCTGAAAGCAAACTCAAAATAGAGATGATCGCAAGAAAGAGAAAAAAAATAGGGGTAATACCCCTGGGTCCACACATGGTAGAATAAAGCAGTATACTACACCGAATAAATGTATTTTTAACAGTATCACGGTATTTTAAACCAATTTCAATGGTTGCTCGGAGACAGGGCAGCATGTAGAATCACACTAACATAATCATCAGACTTTAAACAAACAAACAAACAAACAAATACCTATTTTGTGGAGCAACTCCCCTCCCCCTCAACATGCCCACCCCATATACCACGATGTTGGTACATGCACAGGTGATGAAGGTTGTGATCAAGTTTCATCAAAATCGTGTGTGTGTAGTTTTGGAGAAGAGAGCAAATACCTATTTTAGGGGGTCAAACCCCTCGCACACATTCTTAAACCCTGATTTTCTTATTCCATGAACAAACTTTGGCACATCACGGGTGATGAAGGTTGTAGTCAAGTTTCATTGAAATCGTGTGTGTAGTTTCAAAGAAAGGAAATATCTATTTTGGGAGCAAGATCTGGACCCTCTTTGACCCCTGATAGACCACCTTCGACGCCGACTTTCCTAACGCTGTGAACACACTTAAGTTGCAACGTCCCAAGTATCAAGTTTGGTCACAATCGCATCAGCAGTTTCAGAGAAGAAGTTGCAAGTGTTTACAGACTGACGGGCGGACGACGTGCCATCCCGTGCCATCCCATAAGATCCCCGGAACTGCGTTGCAGGTGAGCTAAAGACTAGGACGAAGTCAATAAAGGGAGAAAACAAAACCGCATGTTTCAAAATAACCTGAAAACATTCTACCACAAACGAGGGAAACAAAAGAAAAACGTGTGAAAACCCACCCCCTCTCCTCCCCCACCCGATAAAGATAACATGGACATTTCTGAGAATGAATCTTTGAGGCCCCAAATGAAAACAACATCTGAAGGAAATTCCTCCAGTGATATTTAATGAAGAAAAATTAAATAAAACAACAACGAGGAAAAATGCCAAACTTTAAAAGCCCCGGCCCAGATGGAATTCCAAACTTCTGATTAAAGCAACTAGATGGTCTACACAATCACAACACTCAAGCATTGAACAAACGAATGCAAGACGAGGGGACTTTGGATGAGTGGCTCCCAGTAGGTAACACCTTCCTTATCACAAAGCCTGAAAACATCACTGGGAATATTATGACAAACAAACTGCAGATGGAAGCTGTCCGAGGCTCGATGACGATCCTCAAAAGAGCCCTCGGAACAAAACTTTGAGAATAAGAAAACTTTACAAACAGGTCCATGAATCATGATCCTTACTGAAACGGTGGTGGATATTTCGGGACCTGGGGAGACTCGGTTCTACGTTCTGGAACCCGCATATGGAGATAACAACAACCAATGACACACGCACCACTTTATCGTTAACGACGGTGGAATATCCGCAGTGCGGGCACCTGCATGCAGTGCACCTTCACTGTGAAAGGAATTGGTCATTTTTGTTCTCATAAGCAGCATCAGCTGGAGGACAGGGTACCAGGCAACTAGAAAGCCTCCGTCCACCTTTACTGGTGAGCAATGAAACCAGAGACTTAGAGAGCGGGTGAGGGGGCAGCATTCCGCAAAGAGGAGAAGAGACGGATGAGTGAAAGTGAGGTGGTGGGATGAGCTGGGGGACAAGAACAAATGAGGGAAGATGATGGGAAGGAAGAGGAGAATAGGAATAAAATTAGGAAATACACAGACATAGACCCGAATGTTGTCTGGACCTGTCATAAATATGATGATTTTGAATTATTATTCCCAATATCTGAACATAGCTGTGGAAACAAGACAAGTTTGACACTTGCACATCGCTCAAGACAATTTGTTTTCCGAAACCACCACTATCGGAATAGGCACACCACTGACCTTGTTCCGCTATTTTCAGCGCTGCTCGCATGATATGCTGGATTTGTAATGCTCAGAACCTTGCATCCCAGTCTGGCGTTTGGTGGAATGGCCAAACATGCTGTCGTTTAACGGACGATTTGTCACGGACGGCGAGGACATTACAAGCGTAAGCGTACATCGCACAAGGCTGCACCCGGCGACTGAAGCACAACACCTAGCTGCCTCTACTGCCCATTGCACATGTGGGGGGTGTCTCTATCACACAATGCCCACAACGAAACATTCAAACTGTCCTTCAAGCTTTCTGGGGCATGGCGAGCTTGCCTTTCAAAATGAAGACCCGGAGTACTGTTCACTTAATCCAAGAGGCCCGGGCGGCCAGGCGTGGAACCTCAAAGGCACCTGCCCATTTGTCGATATTAACTTAACAGCATCAGCCAAGCGATTGTGACAGTTTGCTATGCACCATGTGGCAGAAGGAAAACCTTTCACTTTAATCTCTCGTTATTTATAAAGGCAGCATTTGAGTGAAGGTCACTTTTTGGGTTTTCACACCTGGGAAGACTTTCCCAAAGAAGCAGTGATAAAGTGGCTTTATGACATGGTCTCTTGTGAAAAAGTGCAGTGAAGAGAGATTAGCATTCTGTAATGGCAGAGGTGTCTGGTACTAACACTTTTAACGAGAAAATCAGCTAAACGGAAAAGCTGCAATTTTTTTTCGAAAGACATGACCAATGCTCGTCAAACCGAAGAGGAAGGGAAAGGTGTGGATGAAACAGAAAAGGAACAAACCAACCGACAACTAACAAACAAAGTGGTGATGGAGATGGGGGATTAGGGGGGGGGGGAGTCACAATAACCTGGAAAAAGTGAATTTTTTTTCGAAAGACATGACCGATGCTCGTCAAACAGAAGAGGAAGGGAAAGGTGTGGATGAAACAGAAAAGGAACAAACCAACCGACAACTAACAAACAAAGTGGTGATGGAGATGGGGGATTAGGAGGGGGGGATCACAATAACCTGGAAAAAAAGGAATGCTTGAGAGTGGGATCATTTGGGGTAGAAGAGATCATGAGTGTGGATGGGGGATGACCCGAGGTAGTCGTGAACAGCTGTCTTCAAGCTCTGGGGGAGGAATGGGACCTGAACAGATTGGGGAAGTTGGTTTCACAGGTGAGAGGAAAGAGGAAGAAATGGGTGGAGGTGAGCAGTGAGCCTGGATTTTGGGAGTTTAACAAGAGGGATACTGGCAGACCGTGTACACCCTACAGCAACCTGGGAGGGACAGAGCCAAGACAGGGCATAGGTGCAAGACCAAAAAGGAGACGGCGGAATATAGAGAGGCCATCAACCTGCCTGTAATGTGAAAATTTCATGCTGCATCTCGGTACGAGACACACTGATGGAGCCAATTTCGTGAGCAACTGGATTCCAACAGAGAGGAAATCCTTTAAAGCATGAGCAGCTGGTCTCCTGAAACCCCGATGCTTTAGGTTTGTCCTTCCATTTATCTCTTACGTCCTCCCAGGGAAAATCTCATATTTTTTCAAACCAACCCGCCAATAAAATATTACACGTGATATTTCCTGCAGGATGTATTTATGTCATAGTAAGATTCACACAAGTTAAAAATTGCCTTTTAATGGGTCCACAGATGTCCTCACAGCAAGAGCTTCAAGAGCTCTAAATGAGCACTTAGTGTCAGATTTCTCGCAATGGGTTGAATGGTGTTTTTGAGCACATGGAGTCATATCTGTAACCATATTCAGCACCAGGCATTCATCCTACAGCAGAACACCCACTCTCAGCTTGAAATGCTGAACCAGTTGAATGATGAGGAGCAACATCTGGCAGAAATGCCTCTGGATGAAGAACAACATCTGGTAGGAGCAACACACACCACGCCCCTTCATTGAGATAGTTATTTTCTAACCTCAAACATCATTGCTTTATTTGAGGAAATTTCGTCCACCAGTGGCAGTTTACATTAATGGGCGAGAAGAATGGCCTAGAATATGCACACTCACCTCTAAGCTGTCGAGACAGGGTATGAATCTCGGCCCAGCTAAAAACTGTCATCCCGGTGTTTCATAGGCAGGGTGATTCATCAATGCATCTGCGTTCGCCCCATCTACCGACATTAGATAGCAGATATTAAAGATTCCACAGTGTCCTTTGTGACGAGTATGAAGAATATGAAGAGTAAGTGAGCTATCACCGGCACCCTGGCCAAATTACAAGTTTCTGCCATAACCTTAGTCGAATGTTAAACCTGGCCAGCCGGTTCGTGAAAGCCTTCGGCCGAGCTTCCTCTGGCCAACCCCATAAGAAAATGGGAATAATTTTGGCTGTTGAAGAAGAAGAAGAGGAAGAAGAAGTGCCAGTTTACATTACTCATCTGCCTCCTCATCATCATCGTCATCATCGTCATAATAATCATCGTTTTATGGCCGTTTCCATGCTTGCATGTGTAAGTCATGATTCACCTAATGTCTGCTTCGCAAAAATGCAATTTGAGGCATGTTTTTTGCGGCTGGATGCCCTTCCTGGCACCACCACATCATCAGCCATGGACCTAGCCTTTGTCTAAAGAGACATACCGTGCAAGGCAGCAGGGGGATTTGCAATCATCGTTTCCTTCTCCGAGGTGGACTGCCTACCAAGGCTAAAGAGCTCCACCTACCTTGGTTGGGTTGGTGAGTGTCACAGCAAGTCCTCACAATGGAGGGTCATGCACACTACACCTCTAGGGTACCAACCTACTCTGAGATCCTCCAGACATTTAGCCAGTGCCCTGAAGAGCACTGTTGCCATGGCGCAACACGAGGAGGGAGTCTGAAAGTCTTGGCAAGGGTAGAGGCTTTGTACCGGAAGGAAGGGCTTACACACTCGGCCTTCTTTTCGCTCGCAGAGCTATCTGGCGGCCGTAGCTAAAAGCAACAAGTTGAAAACCACATCACACCTTACTACAGCACCAGATGCGTACACCTGTCCTATGAAAAAAAAAAACAAGCACCACAAATTGTCAACCACTTTTACATTCCCTTATTCACAATACTTAGCCGAGGATAAATGAAAAACGGTATATCATCCCGAAACAGGGTAGGGCAGAGATGAAAACCCAGGTTATTTAGTCGGTTCACAGACTTTGTGGACTATGCGCTTACCAATAAGGTCTTTGTTTCGAGCATCGCGGGCCATGTTGCGTAAAGCCGTCGCAATGGCACAAACCACACGTTCACTGTCCACCCGAAGTAACTCCACCAGCACAGGAAGACCCTTTTCCCGGCGTACGGAAGCTCGTACACAAGCAGACCACTGCACAAAGACATAATGTTTGAACATCAGTCAGTGCACAGTATTTCTGGTATTTTGGGCCATGGTATGAGGTTCTGTTAAAAGGCATGGCGAATAATGGCATCAAATAGATAAATAATGTGATGCGACTGAGTTTGGCACAAAGTAGTTATACACTACATAACCAAAAGTATGCGGACACCTCTGCTAATTAGTGGATTGGGCCGTTTCAGCCACACGCATTGCTGACAGGTATATATAATCAAGCACAAAGCCATGCAATCTCCATAGACAAACATTGGCAGTAGAATGGGTCATACTGAACAGCTCAGTAACTTTCAACGTGGCACCGTCATAGGATGCCACCTTTCCAACAAGTCAGTTCATCAAATTTCTGCCCTGCTAGAGCTGCCCTAGTCCACTGTAAGGGCTGTTATTGTGAAGTGGAAATGTCTAGGAGTAACAACAGCTCAGCCATGAAGTGGTAGGCCACACTAGCTCACAGAACGGGACCGCCGAGTGCTGAAGCGTGTAGTGCGTAAAAAAAAGTCTGTCCTCGGTTGCAACACTCACTACCAAGTTCCAAACTGCCTCTAGAAGCAACATCAGCTCAACAACTGTTCGTTGGGAGCTTCATGAAATGGGTTTCCATGGCCTAGCAGCCGCACACAAGCTTAAGATCACCATGCGCAATGCCAAGCGTCGGCTGGAGTGGTGTAAAGCTCGCCGGCATTGGACTCTGGAACAGTGAAAACACGTTCTCTGGAGTGATGAATCACATTTCACCATCTGGCAGTCCGACGGATGAATCTGGGATTGGTGGATGCCAGGAGAACCCTTCCTGCCCGAATGCATAGTGTCAACTGTAAAGTTTTCTGGAGGAGGAATAATGGTCTGGGGTTGTTTTTCATGGTTTTGGGCGAGGCCCCTTCGTTCCAGTGAACGGAAATCTTAACGCTATAGCATACAATGACATTCTAGACGATTGTGTGCTTCCAACTTTGTGGCAACAGTTTGGGGAAGGGCCTTTCCTGTTTCAGCATGATAATGCCCCCGTGCACAAAGCGAGGTCCATACAGAAATGGTTTGTCAAGATCGGTGTGGAAGACTTGACTGGCCTGCACAGAGCCCTGACCACAACCCCATCGAACACCTTTGGGATGAATTGGAACGCTGACTGCGAGCCAGGCCTAATCGCCCAACATCAGTGCCTGACCTCACTAATGCACTAGTGGCTGAATGGAAGCAAATTCTGGTGGTTTAGGTATGATATTAGCCAATTGATTAAGAAAATATTTTATGATCAATATTTATTGATTTAAATTATGCAATAAATCAATCAATTATTGTACACCTCTCCTACCCAATACAGTCTCTATGAGCTGCAAGGTGGTATTGCCGGATGCCAGAGGCACCCCGGCAATGCAGCGCTGGAGGATATTTATTTATTTGGCATGGGGGCGGTGTACTTTGAATGTATCTGTACTTGTTGTACACCGCTCCTTTCCTATGCCATATCCAGGCGCTGCATAACGTCATTGCCGGGCACTGAAGGGGGCCTGGCAATGACGCACGCTGAAAGAGAGTACTCAGTTTTCACTCCGGTTATTTGTTACTTGGCAAAAAAAAAAAAAAAAATTTGCAAGTATGTTGATCACTCTGGTTTGTGTGTGTGTTTGTGTGTGTGTTTGTGTGTTTGTCAGTCCGCTCACTTATACTTGCCTACAGGTCACAATTTTAAAACAATCTTAACGACACTTCACCAAATGGTAGATTTCGTGGTCCGACAAAATCCTATATATTTTTGAGGTCAAAAGGTCAAAAGGTCAACATAGGCCAAGGGTCAACCACTTTTTTCAGATGATCTAAAATCCTCAATTTTCATCCGATTGACTTGAAATTTGAATAGAATTTACATATCGGCTAACTGAATTGAACCACCAACTATTTTTGAGATCAGCCTAGGTCAAAAGGTCAACATAGGCCGAAGGTCAACCACTTTTTTGTGAATTTTAAAAATCCTCAGTTTTCATCCGATTGACTTGAAATTTATTACATAGCGGCTAACTCAATTCAACCACCAACTATTTTTGAGATCGGCATTGGCCAGAAGGTCAACATAGGCCAAAGGTCAAAATCAAATTTCAAATTTCTAAAATCCTCTATTTTCATCCGATTGACTTGGAATTTGAATGGGATTTTCATTTCAGCGAACTGAATTCAACCACGAACTATTTTTGGGATCAACATAGGCCAAAAGGTCAACATAGGCCAAAGGTCAACCACTTTTTTCGAATTTCTAAAATCCTCAATTTTCATCCGATTCACTTGAAATTTGAATAGGATTTTCATATCAGCTAATTTAATTCCACCACCAACTATTTTTGAGATCACCATGGGTCAAAAGACCAACATAGGCCAAAGGTCAACGACAATTTGAAATTTCTAAAATCCTAAATTTTCATCCGATTCACTTGAAATTTGAATGGTATTTACATATCAGTTCACTGAATTCAACCAACAACTATTTTTGAGATCAGCATAGGCCAAAAGGTCAACATAGGCCAAAGGTCAACCACTTTTCTCAAATTTCTAAAATCCTTAATTTTCATCTGATTGACTTGAAATTTGAATAGGATTTTCATATCAGCTAACTAAATTCAACCACCAATTCTTTGTGACGTCAAAAGGATGCTCTACTGAGTGCCATTCTCCTTTGTTCTCTTTTGCCAAGTCTCGTTCTAGGAGTGATTTTTCATTTGTTTGTTTGTTTATTTTCTTTCTTTTGTCTGGGCGATATCTCAGCCACCCTTTGAGCTAGGAAGCTCAATTAATCAATTAATCGATTAATTATTTATTGATTAATCAATTCATTTTTTTTTAAATTAATGACTTGTTTAATAAATTTTCAAAAAGTTACAGCTTTGGATGAAGCACTAGTGGTTTAGGTGTTCTATTAGCCAATTGATTAATTATTTACTTATTTTATGATTATTATTTATTTATTTTCATTATTAATCATTTATTTATTTTCTTTCTCATCTGGACAATATCTCAGGCACCTTTTGAGTGAGGAAGCTGATATTTGGACACGACAATGAGCAAGTGATTTGGCTCTAAGTGGTATTTTTGATTTATTGATTAATCAATTAATCGATTGATTATTTCAATATTCAATTAATTATTCAATTTATTAATGTTTTTAAAGTTATAGGTCTAGGTGAACGGTGGTGGTATTGGTATTCTATTAGGCAATTAATTAATTTTATTATTTTACGATTATCATTTATTTATTTTCATTATTAATCACTTATTTATTTCCTTTCTCATCTGGGCAATATCTCAGGCACCTTTTGATCTAGGAAGCTAATATTTGGACACTATAGTGACCAAGTGATGTGGCTATTGTTGTGGAAGGAAATTAATTGCGTATGTAATTTGTGTAAGTTAAGTGGATTTCCTTGAGCCTCCACCTGATGTGGCAGACACTTAAGTTTTAATTGCGAACTTAAGCTTCATAAATACATATATTAATCAGCTTTAATTGTGTTGTATAGTACTTACTAAGTGCAACTATTTACTCAGAGCTTTTCATTGACAGGTCATAAATAAAGCTTAAGGCAAATGGTTGCTGCAGCAACCTGCCTGCTCGGAAAAGCTTCCCGCCGTTTGTAACTCTTATCTTGGAAAAATGAAGACCAAATCCCTGTTGCATGATGTTCTCCACAACTGGTGCGCAACAATTAAAATTACAAAGCATACTTTGTTTTCCAAAGTACTGTCTATGAGTTTGTAAACCTTTAACTGTGTATTCAAATGGTTTGGACTATAGAACAAACATTTTATTATTAGTAATATTTTGTATAAGCCTAGAGAAACTTTCTGAAACTGCTTTTTAATAAGTGTTGAGCTCCATGCAAGGTTACACCGGCACATCCCACTAAAAAAAGATTAGATTGTGACTTAGCAACGACATTGAAGGAGTGCCGTTCTCTGGAGAATCAAATGAATTGCACACTTTCTTTCAAGCCAACAAAACTGTGGGTTAATGCTCTATTAATTTGATACACGTTCTGGGAATGTTCTGAGACAAAATGGGAAATGTATTATGTTATAACTGTATAAAACCACCTTTAGAGGCCATTTTTCCCCGCAAGCGGGGGTTGGCCTTTTTCGGGAACTGTGGTTGTTGTTGTTTTTCGGTCCCCTTTTTGAAGCAATGTTTTACGGCCGGATGCCCTTCCTGACGCCAACCCTTTTTGCCGCCTTTAACGACAAGCAGGGAATTACCAGTGAACTGGTACTCAATTAGCCGACCTCGGAAGGATGACAGGCTGAGTCAACCCCCCTGGCGTTAATTCAGCGATTGACCGGGATTCGAACCCAGGATCCTAGGATCCTAAGCCGGCACCCTAGCCGCTGGCCCAACACCAGGGACTATGTTATAACTGTATGCTTCACAATAACTGAGAATTGTATTTTATGTAACCCAAAATCTCTCCCAAGATAAAAGGAATGGACAAAACCAGATTGCCTTCATCACGCTTGAATCTCTTGCAACTTTTCTTATCTTGTTCCCAACCTTCCTCTCTATCCTCCCCTCAGCCCAGCCCCATTCTCTTTTTCTTCCCAAGTATAAGAAAGGCTGTGCTGCACAAATGCTTTAGGATTTTGCTCTGAATTGTTGTGTGTGTGTGTGTGTGTGTGTGTGTGTGTGTGTGTGTGTGTGTGTGTGTGTGTGTGTGTTCTTTTTGGATTTTTGCCAAGTGGTTTTCTGTATTCCTTTGATGTATATCTTCCTTGTAACATAAGCAAAGTCCTCCACGTTTCATTAAAAATCAGTCAATTATCTTAAACAGTTTGGACATTCATTATTTTGAGTCTTCTGTCTATCATTCAAGGCTAAATTAATTAGTTCCACATCACTATAAAGGATTTTTTTTGATTTATTGATTAATCAAATCAATTATTTAATTTTTACAATTAATGACTTCTTCAATTACTTTTCTAAAAGCTACAGCTCCGGATGAAGCACTGGTAGTTTAGGTATGGTATTAGCCAATTGATTAAGAAAATAATTCATGATTACTATTTATTGATTTTAATTATGCAATTAATCAATCAATTATTGTACACCTCCCCCTCCCAATGCAGTCTCTATGAGCTGCACGTCTGTATCGCCGGGTGCCGAAAGCGCCCCGGCAATGCCGCGCTGGAGGATATTTATTTATTTGGCATGGGGTCGGTGCACTTTGAATGTTTCGTTATTTTGAGCATACGGAAGAAGAAGATGTCTGTATACAAAAGGACGCGGACGGGGTTTGCATTTTCAGATTCTTTCTGGTTTAGCAGTTGCAACTGGTCCTATCCCCACAACTCCCCCACTCCACCCCTTTATTTAATTTACATTCACAGTAAAAACCACAACGCGATAAGCTCCACAAACTCGTAATCCGAACCGATCTTCAACATTCCAACTTCAGAATTGACTCTAACAGTAACAGCAGTCCCAACTACGAAAAACGTGTTCTTTGCTAAAAACGTTTCATTCAAAAAATGCGTCTCCGAGCAGTTCTCATGGAAATGAGAATTAAGTTAAAATGATTATTAAGTTAAATTTAAAAAAGTAACCCCAGAATAAGAAATACAGCCTCACTTAAATAAACACATAAATACACTTAATTATAAAATTGCAAGATATGGTAAATTTTATCAGATTTCACTCCAGATTTGGAGATTATTTAGTCTACAGCATCCAATCCTCATATCTGAAACCAGATTTTGATGATATGCTTCAATTATGTAATGATAATAATTGATCGTGTTTCCAAGGCAAGGCACGTTTGAGTCGGCCAAACCAAAATGGCGACTTGAGAACCCAGCGAGGTGTAGTGGGTTCACCAAGATGGTGGGCAGCCATATTGGTAAACCACCCCATCTGGTTTTTTTCTTATGAGCACCTCGTTAATCATCTTCAAGAAGGGTGTTATAACACACCCAAACACCCAGTGTTCATCCTTGAAATCTGTTGGAGGTCCAGGTGTACGCATGCGAAGTTTGGGGCTGCTAGGTTTTATGGTTTTGGAGTTATGGAGGAGACAGACGGACGGATGGACGGACACTGCCTTTTATTATTAAAGATAAAAAACTAATTATATATATATATATATATATATATATACAGTCACATGAAAAAGAAAGTACACCCCATGTAAAGTTTTGACTTTTTCAACATATTTCAACACACAGCTATTTGATCTTCATTTCAACAATATTGATAGATAAAGGTGATATAATATAACAAATATCATGAAACATTTACATTTTGTAGTCCATTGTATAATTTAAATAAACATAAATGCAAATTTCGATGTGGAAAATGTAAGTACACCCTTGGCTCCAATAGGTTGTATTTCCCCCTTTGGCAGAAACAACCTCAAGTAGGCGTTTCTTATAACTGTCTACCAGTCTTTGACATCGACTGGGAGAAATTTTTGCCCACTCCTCCGTGCAGAATTATTTCAGCTGTGCGATGTTTGAGCGGTTTCTTGCATGCACAGCTCGTTTAAAATCCCCCCACAACATCTCGATGGAATTAGGATCCGGGCTTTGACTTGGCCATTCCAGAAACCTGCATTTCTTCTTTTCAGCCATTCCTTGGTGGATTTACTGGTATGTTTAGGGTCATTGTCATGTTGCAAGGTCCACCTTCGGGTGAGCTTCAACTTTCCGACAGATGGCCTCACATTATCCTCAAGCACCCTCTGGTACAAGGAAGAATTCATAGTGGATTCTATGATGGTGAGCTGCCCAGGCCCTGATGCAGCAAAGCTGACCCAAACCATAATATTTCCACCAACATGCTTTACAGTTGTATGAGGTTCTTGTGGTCAAATGCTGTCTTTGGTTTTCGCCAAACATGTCTTCTGGTACTGTGGCCAAATAGCTCTACCTTTGACTCATCTGTCCAGCGCACATTGTTCCAGAAGTGCTGGTCTTTGCCAAGGTGTTCATTGGCAAACTTTAGTCTTGCCCTGATGTTCTTTCTGGACAGCAAAGGTTTCCTCCTGGCACACCTCCCATGTAGATCAAATTTGTGCAGCCTCTTTCTAATGGTAGACTCGTGCACTTTGACATCAACAGTGGCAAGAGCTACCTGTAGGTCCCGTGATGACATTCTGGGGGTTCTTAGAGACTTCTTTCAGCATCTTGCGGTCTGCTCTCGGGCTGAACTTGCTTGGGCGGCCTGGCCTGAACAAGTTGGCAGTTGTTTGGAATCTTCTCCACTTGTAGATGATCTTCCGGACAGTCGAATGATTAATTTCAAATTGTTCGGAGATCTTTTTAAATCCTTTCCCAGAATCGTAGGCATCTATAACCTTCCTTCTGAAGGCCTCAGAGAGCTCTTTCTCAGAGAGCTCAGAGGCCTCAGAGAGCTCCTGCTCCTCAGAGAGACAGGACTTGGTTAAGGACTCGCGTGCACACGGCTTGGTGAAAGGACTTGTGTGAAGAGAACTTCGTGCGATAAGCATTTGGAGGCATTGAACTGTAACTCGCACAGTATAACGTACGCGCCAGAGGAGAGGAAGAAGAGGCGTTGAGTACACGGCTGCAGCCAGACGCGCCGGTGGCGAATAGCACCTACGTCAGCCACGCGAGTAAACGCGGTAATACCTGCCAGTGATTAACCGCCGAAGTCCGCTCCCTACCAAATCGCCCCGTATTAACCCTTGTGCACCAAACGGCACGCGGAGAGCTCCAGCCTTCTCTACTTACCATCTGCAGAGGACGAACCGGAGACCGGAGGGAGCTGCACGAGAGCCATCCTTGGAAGCGGACCATCATCCTGCAGCTGCAAGCCCCGTGTGAGTGTGTGTGCGACGGGCCCGTTTGTCCTAGGTATTAAGTTAAGACTGTTTTAAGGCTGCACTGTGTCCCCTTTTTCA
>NC_136267.1:175430838-175443338 GCF_964187855.1 Myxine glutinosa
AGTTGCATCTGCGTTGCGTCAAACAAATAAGAGTAGGCCCCTTTGTTCTTTTGGCAGCCTCCCTTCATCGACGCCATTAAGCGCTCTCCTGTCTGAGCCCCATCGGCCCTCCCAATTTGGTACGCTCCTTTGCCAGCAGCGTTCGCAACCTCGCTGGGCTTCCGCCCAAACCAGCCCAGAAACCCATGAGGTTAGGCCCGAAAAGGGGGCGGAGCGCCAGGATGGAGGTGCGGCCACGTCAACCAGCCATCAGGGGGCCGGTAAGCCATAACAGCCAACCAGGGCTGGAGTGAGATCGCCTGACAGGCGTGGTTTTGGGCTTCGAGAGCATTCGCTGGCTTGGTTATAAAAAGCGCGCACGCAAAGCCCTTCGAGAAGACTTATCGCGGTTGGAAGGACTTGGAGAGGACTTATCGTGGTTGGAAGGATTTGGAAGGACTGTGCGGTGAGGACTCGGACAATTTGCGCTTTGCATAAGGACTTGGAAGGACTCGCTGGCGCTGATTGCAAAGGACTCGTGAGGAAGGTGCAGTGTGATAAGAACTTACGGAGCAGCGCTCATTGCGAAAGGACTGAAGCGAAGATTGGTATTGAAAGGTCTGGAAACAATTGCACTTCACGAGAGGGCTGACTGGACGAGCGCGCGGCACGCATTACTGAGAACTGCAGCGTGCAGGACATTGGGGAGGAGGCGCTTGGAGCGAGTAAGACCGGTAGCGCGAGTACAAAAGCGCCGGTACACAAATGACGTACGCCAATAGCCCAAGATTACCTTCCCCCGTCACGATAATTGTCCGCTCGCACTACGCTACACGGAGAGCTGCCTGCCGGGTTTTGTCTGCTGGTACGGATCGAGGACCAGAGCCGGACCGGAGCCTGGACACCATCGCCGGACCTTCCACCCTACCATCTACACCCCCCGTTTGAGTCTGAAGTCTGAGACCGAATCTGAGAGCGAGCGGGCCCGAGTCCAGGGAATAAGTTAAGACTGCCCTGTGCACTTTTCCTTCCTCTTTCTTTCTTGTACATTCTTTCGTTTCCTCTTCTTCTTGTACAAATTGTAAATAAATTGCCCTGTTCTTTCTGGTTTCTCCTTAATCCGATCGTCCTAGTCTTTTCTCCATTGGGTGAACGCGGCACGATTCGGGACCGCTATAATCTGGTTAATCATTGTTAACAGCTCGGGTCGCGGATTGCTATCCACTCGGCAATATTCCAACAATATCCGTGATTCGGGTGGGAGTTATTCCCTTGCTTTACGGTCGGTGGTAGTAATTAGGTAATTGGACTAAAACTCGACCAACAACCCTATTTACCACCGACCGGAAGGAACGTTATAACTTCCAGGATCGCGTCGGCCAGATAAAAGACAAGGGGATTAACCCCCTCTTGATAAGGGGAGAGCCGACGTCGGAGATCCGTAACAATATTATGCCATTTTATGCCATCTTTACCAATTAAATTTGCCGCTCATGTGCTCAGACTTGCGTAATATCACCATTCAGACAAAATAGCAGCTCGTATAAAATATAGATTGTCCTCAGAAATGCAGAGCAATAGTTTAAAAAAGGCAGAGTCAAGCAATTGATTCAGAACCGTCCATCTGTCTGTCTTATCAGTTTATGATCGTCAGTTTATGACAGAGGAAGAAGTTATTTAAATTAAAAGTTATGGAGAGAACACGAATTGGAACATTAATCGAAAAATGAACTTGTCGTTTTACCGTCCTTTGGCTCTGAATGTGTCCCAATCACAAATGCGCAGAGAGGAGTGAGATCACATTTTTATTCTGTCTGTCTGCCTGGCAGTGAAACAAAATTAAACATCACTCCAAACAGTAAACTTACTGTTTTTAGACGTTATAAAGGACACAAACAACAAGCACGGATAACTATAGCAAGTTTTAAATTGGGTAATGTAGTAGACACTGAGTAAAACGGCAGTAAAACCCGCAATTAATTTATTTATATGCTTTTAAACCTATTAACCTTTCTTTAAGTTCATTTATATACTTGTACACTGTAAAATACAAATCGCCTTTATAATACTTCCAATAACTTAAACATAGGGGCAATACACCTGCTGCTCACCTGTTCGAATAAACAGTAAACTGTACCGACTAAGGGTATTTAAAACTAATTTCAATGGTTGCTAGAAGACAGGGCAGCATGTAGAATCATACTAACATAATCAAAAGACTTTAAACAAACAAACAAAAAAAATACCTATTTTGGGGGGCAACCCCTACCCCATCCCCACCCCCTCCCCCTCCCATCCTGTATACCTCCTCAGACGACAATTTTTCTAATGGCTTCAACAAACATTGGTACATCACGGGTGATGAAGGTTGTGGTGAAATTTCATTGAAATAGTGTGTGTAGTTTCAGAGAAAAGAGCAACTACCTATTTTGGGTGTCAAACCTGGATGCACTTTGACCCCCGGTAGACCCCCTTAAACCCCGACTTTTTTAATGCCGTGAACAAACTTTAGTTACAACATAAAATTTGGTCGCAATCCATCAGCGGTTTCGCAGAAGAAGTTTCAAGTGTTTATGGATGGACTGACGGACGGACGGACTGACGAGCCATCGCATAAGCTCCTCTGAACTTCGTTCCAGGTGAGCTAATATACATGTTCTGTAGAGAGATGTATAAGACTACTTCACTAGCACTAAACCTCCGGGTTCTTTAAAAACAAACTTTAACATCATTGTTTTATTAAAATTTAAATATACTAGGGCATTGCCCGTACTATATCTATATCTAAAATTATATCCCCCCCCTCTATTTACGTGAAATGGTTTGGTCCAAAGCGAACGGCTTGCGAGTACGGTGACAATCCCCCCCCCTCTATTTACATGCAATGGTTTGGTCCAAAGCGAACGGCTTCCGGAGTTTGGTAAAGAAATCGCCATCGCGTGCACAAACGCGCAGGAAAGCGAATGAATCGCAAATTCGGTTTTATTAGTTTTAAAACATAGTTTAATGCCAACATAGTTTGCAAACGTGAAATAAATGAATACGCTCTCAAATGTGCCATCCGAGGCAGAGTGTGTCCTCCACGTTCGGCACACGCGATCGTTCGCTGCTCTCTGATTGGTTGAATCGTTTTTTGGACATAGCTCGGTAAGTAATTGTCCGATTAATATGAAACCTTGAAAAGGCACATCCTCGGGTCCCCAGCAATATACCTGGCAAGTTAAAAGTATATCGGACCCGTGGTTGTCGAGAAACAGCGGTCACAGACAAACAGACGTACAAACGTACAGACGTACAAACAGAGATTACTGGAATTATAGATAGATACTTGAACACTGCATGGATTATAGTGTTCTATGAATTCTCTAGTTACTTCCATCACCAAAGGTGGACGGAGGTTATGTTTTCACCCATGTCTGTCTGTCTGTCTGTCTGTCTGTGAACAGGATCTTTCAAAAAAAAAAAAAGTGACGGATTAGGACGAAATTTGGTGTCTGAAATTTGGTGGACATGGTGGGTGTCTGACCAGGATGAATCGATTCGATTTTGGTGAAGCTCTGGGTCCGGATAGTGTAATTTTAAAAGTGTTCTTCACCATTGAGAGATTGGGCCAAACACAATATATAGCACAATATCTCAAAAAATTATGGACAGATTAGGACAAAACTTAGCGGACATGTTGGAGGTACAAGGACGAAGCAATTCGATTTTGGTGAAGATCCAATTACGGATCTGGATACGCGAAGTTTTTTCATTTGCAAGTGATTCTTTACCATTGGTAGATGGGACCAAAAACGATACACAGCATGATATTTCAAAACGCTGTGGACGGGTGATGACAAAACTTGGTGGATTAGATGGTTAGGTGACATGGACAAGCCGATTCAATTTTCGTTCAGATCCGGCCTATCATTGGGAGACCAAATGTAAACCGTTTAGCCTGGCAGAGGTAGTATGCCGTGCTCTACTGATTGGCATTCTGGTTTATTGTTTATTTGTTTCACTTGGTATGTGAACATTTCAGCCAAAAGCACATTCTTGTCTAATTAAGCTCATTGAGATGCCTGTACTCACATTTACACGGCATTTATTATGTGCAGGACAACAAATAACCCCGGAAGACCAAGTATTGTTTGCATTCTTTCCCAGACTCACTATATGCAGTGCAGTACGTCAAGCTCTCTGGGTGCTTGCTCGAGGCATTTTGATTCGTTTTTCGAAAGTGGGTTTGAAACAAAGCAAGCAGACCTTGAATATATTGGCCAATCAAGTATAAACATACTGCAGCTAATGGTGTGAATGTTATTAATCCTGGAACAGGCAGGGAATATTGGATGGCAGAGCACACAAGTGCTTCACAATGTGACACAAGCAGAAAACCTTCCCATTTCAGTCATACATTATTAATGAATACAAAACTGTGACTGCATTCTTTGTCTTCCCCTTCTTCGAAACAGAGTCGGCTCGGCATTAATCTAGAATCTTAACAACAATATCAACAACCAAGTCCACACTAATCATGAGTTCAATAATAAATTGTAATAAATTGCAATAAAATAAAATAAAATAGGAATAAATTCCTGCGTGGGGCTAGTGTGAAAAAAATCTGACACAACCGGGGACTCAAACCCACGGACCTAATCACTTATGCAATGACAGCCCACTGAGCTATTGATTTTACGTGCTTGATAGGCAGACCCCAGATGTGAGTGTATGTATATGTACGTACATTAGAGATGAACTCATCAACAACAACAACAACAACATGCATTTTAAAGGCCATTTTCCCTACTAGAGCGGGGGTTAGCCTTGCGGTCCCCATAACAATCCTCTCCATTTTGCCCTATTTTCTGCATCTCTCCTTGTTAACCCCCTTGCCCGCATTTCTTCTTCCACAATCTTTAGCCAAGTCTTTCTCGGTCTTCCCCGTCCTCTACTTCCTTCGACATTAATTTCCATCACTCTTCTCAACCAGTCACTTTCATCCTTCCTCAACACATGACCAAACCATCTCAACCTGTTCCTCTTCACAGCATCCATCACAGGCTATATTCCCATCATCTTTCGCAATTCATCATTTTTCTTCCTCTCTCTCAACGACACTCCGCACATCCGTCGAACCATTCGCATTTCCACCCTTTCCAACCTTCGTTGCTGCTCTACGTTCATTACCCATGTCTCGCTCCCATAAATCATAACACTTCTCACACATGCAGCATACATCTTTCCCTTCAGCTTCAACGACACTCCCCTCATCATCAGCACGCCACTCAGTTCCCGAAACTTCTTCCATGCACATCTCACTCGAGCAACCGTTGCCGAACCATGATCCACCTTCTCCATTCAGCATGTCTCCGAGGTAGCAAAATGTTTTCACACCTTCCAGCTTCACGCCGTCTCCAAGATCCAACTCAACATTTCCTCCAGAGATGAACTCATCGAACATTCATACACATTATATGTATAAGTACACATGTATATGTATGTGTGTGTGTGTGTGTGTGTGTGTGTGTGTGTGTGTGTGTGTGTGTGTGTGTGTGTGTGTGTGTGTGTGTGTTTCTATGCATTGTTAATGTCCGGCTTCTTTCTTGGAACTACAGTACAGTAATTGGTCTTTATTTTGAATATATATAAAAAAAAAAACCACCGTTTAGAGGCCATTTTTCCCCGGAAAGCGGGGGTTGGCCTTTTCGGGGACCGTGGTTGTTGTTGTTTTTCGGTCCCCTTTTTGAAGCAATGTTTTACGGCCGGATGCCCTTCCTGACGCCAACCCTTTTTGCCGCCTTCAACGACAAACAGGGAATTACCAGTGAACTGGTACTCAATTAGCCGACCTCGGAAGGATGACAGGCTGAGTCAACCCCTCATGACAGGCTGAGTCAACCCCCCTGGCATTAATTCGGCGATCGACCGAGATTCGAACCCAGGATCCTAGGTTATCCTAAGCCGGCACCCTAGCCGCTAGCCCAACACCAGGGATGAATATATACAGTTATATATATATATATACATACATACATCAGGATAGCTGCTGATTTCAAGTGTTTGCGAGTGTTGATGGCAAAAATCACACTAGTTTCTGAAAGTAAGTTTTCAAAAAAAACCTTTATTACGTTGAAATAGTAGAATTACATTTACTTTAATAGTTGAAACAACAATTAAAGCAAAAGCAAAGCAAATTCAAAATGGCGGACTCAGATCTTTGCATTACCATGGCAGTATATCGTAACACGAATGGCATTCTTAGCTATCATGACATTCTCTCATCATGTACTAATAATGCAATATTTTGCATCTGAAAGAATATTCAGTGCATGCAAATGTTTATATTAAGGTACGCATGACCATGTACAACGTAATGCGCACGGCAGTCCATTCGACCGTTTGCACGTGAATCTCCCGCTGCACTCAGTCTTGCATCCACATTTTTTGAGAGCTTTGCACACTTCCAGGTATTGGACTGTTATTGCTGCAGTGCAGGTAAGAAGTCCCACCGGCTCCTTCTCTCCATCCCTAGCTGCTTGGAGATGGCAAGTTTGCACGGGGCACAAGATCTTGGCCCCAAATGTAGCCCGGCTGGTGGTAAGACCAAAGCACATGCTGAAGCAATGAATGCAGCCTGTGGTGGTATACGGTATTTGTATTTGGATCCGTCTACATTTGTATCCGAATTGGATCTGTCATTCAGTAGACAAGCACGGTGAACTTTTCTATAACAGATAGATACAATATTATATACGGTGTATATCTACAATAATTCACCAAATGTCCGTCTGTCTGTTCCCAGGTACCGCAAAAACGGCTGAACCGATCGCAACGATATTTTGGGTGGGTAATCCTGGGACGCCCTGGAGTAAAATAGGCTATATTTATTTCCAAATTTTCCAGTTTTTCCAAACACGATGGAATAATATTTACCGATATGAACAGTGATGTGGCTTTTATTGAAATTCTACAAATACTGTTTAGATTTTCATGGGAATTATGAACCTGCCGCGAATGCAGAAGTGGACAGATTATGGCAACGTTTTTCCTGGAAGTCCTTCACGAGCTTGCTGTCCATGTCTGACGTGCGACTGAAGGTGCTACAGGAATGCGGAATTTATTGGTTTCATGCTTTAGCATTCGCCGTTTCTGCATTGTCTGTTTGCTTCTGGCCTCCCACCCGTGCATAGCACGGGTACCTCACTCGTAGATATAATATTATATTCACCTTCACTCTTTCATTCCCCTTTTCTCCCGCCTCTGGAACAAACTCCCCCACTCTCTTCAATCCCACTCCTCCCTCCAGGTCTTTAAAACAGCTGTTCACCACCATCTCTTATCTTCCCCCATCCAAAACCTTGATCTTTTCTACCCCCGCTAATTCCACCCCAGATTCACTTTTTTGAAATTCCAACTTCTTTCCTGGAAGTCCTTGCAGTGTCCATGTGTTTTTTGTTTTGTTTTTTTACCTCTCCCACCTCCCCCCCCCCCCCCACCCCCCTTTTTTTTGTGTACAAGATCGAGGGTCGTGTAAGAGCTAAAACTCGTATGTTCGTGGAAAAGCTCGTGTAAAGAGCCCCCCCCCCCCCCATCGCTGCCTCCTCCCCCCAAGCCCTCTCCCTCCCACAGATCTCCCGATGTCCATGCTCTCAAATGTTGTACTTGTGTGCTTCCCTCTCTCTCTCCCCATGTTGTCTCCCGCTCCCTTTATTATATGTTTTGTGTGTCCGTTTATCTTTTTGTGATCAATGTTAGCTCTTACACGACCTTCGATCTCGTATACAAAAAAAAAAAAAGATCACTTCATTCCACCTTTCAGGATGATTACTGAGTTCCACGAAAATTGATGTGGCCTCAGTAAAACGGACCAGGTTTGGAACAATGTGTTCTTCCCTTTTCCTTTGAACCCAGAAATATCGTCACAGCCACTAAATGTATGAAACAAAAGCAGGCCTCTGCTTTTTTCTTTGTCTAATTGTTTAACTGAGGTATGGATGGCATCCACCTTGTTTTATTAGCCTGTCTAAACGCTACCCAGGGTTAATCTAATCCACCACTTTGGAGTTTATCAAAGACTGCTGCAGCTATGACAACAATTTCTATGTCATTTGAAAGAATAGCAGCGCTTTTCACTGCATTGTGTTTTACAGCATGGCGTACATGAACATGCACATGTATCTGTCTCCTATTGGTTACACGATAGGGCACGAGGTAGATCTGAATCAGCCTCAAGGTTCGTAACATCTGCATCTTCTTTGGTCGCAAAGACTAAAAGTTCCGGTACTCCTTGTTTCAGACTCTCTGCCAAATAAGGATACAGCTCCTTGTTCTGTAGAAAACGTGGCCAGATTTTTGCTATTTTGCCTCGACTGGTCAATCTCCATCCGGTCCCCATGCCTCTTCTTCGTCCGGTGTCGCATTTTATGCTGTTTTCCTTGTATACATCGAAGACAACATCAGTTATCTTGTGTTTACTAGCATAAGTATTGACCTTGCCAACAAAGTCTTTCTGTGTATAGTCCTGAAAAGTGTGTTCTCTTGGCTTCAGAGAATGTGGCGAGTTCGACATGAAAATATATATGGATGAGGTGTGTGTGTGTGTGTGTGTGTGTGTGTGTGTGTGTGTGTTTTTGTGGTGTTCTACTGGAACTTTCTGACATGGAATGTGAAACACCAAAATGATCCTTATGATCTCCTGAGGCAGTCTCATTTTTAGGCTACAATGAATCTGGTACAATTCCCATGTTTCTAAATGCGCACCATGTTAAGGTGTACACTGTACATAGCAATTTAATAGGTCCTTTCATGGCGTGGCATTACAATTACAAAACAAGATATTTCGCTCACAAGGTTCAGACATATATATGGTGGTGGCCATCTTGGATTTTGATTTGACGACCCAATTTTCAATAGCGTTCTTCCTTATGCGTAGATACACCCACACACCAGATTAGAAGTTAGTAGTTCGTTTATTTTTCAAGATATTTCGCTCACAAGGTTCGGATATACATGGCGTCAGACATACATGGCGGCGGCCATCTTGGATTTTGACGTGGGTTGCACCCACACACCAAATTAGAATTCGGTCCTTCGCTTACCCACGCACATGGCGTGGCATTACAATTACAAAAAAATAACACAACAATGACAACATCATAACAAAGCAGATATTCATTAACAATAATAATAAATAGTTGTATCATTTGGCAATAATAGCGAAGGCATAATTGCCTCCCACCCTGGCCCAAGCACATCTGGGCCAGGTGAAAGGCAAGATAATGCTCAAGCACAACAGCAGGCAGGTATGCTATGCTACAAGGCCGTGAAGACCAATGAAAATTTGGTCCAGCAGACTAACGGGCCAACTAGTGACATTAAATGAACAAGTTTGAGTGAACAAGTTGTACTGTTGCTTCAAAGTGTCCTCTTTGCTCTTCTGTTTGACCTTGTTTGTGTCAAACAAGGTAAAGTTGTTTCTTTTCATAGGGGAGTCGAAGTTCTGCAAATGTTCTCTGGAATCTTCAAATTGACGAAGGCCTCTGGGAAGTTAATTGTTCGGCATGTCTAACTTTTTCCTCCTTGACATCTTTCGTGTCAATTGTCAGCAGGTCAGTCGTGGACTCTGCCCAAAATGAGTTGCCCATTTACTCCATGGTCCTTGCTGGACCTTGCATGTCTCTGAGGAAAGCCTTCTGTGCAGCTGGTGTCTCTTCCTGGTATTTTGTTTGCACCTTCTCTTTGATCCCTGACAAGGCTTCACACTGATAGTAAGGGAAACATATGAAAATCTGTTAACTAAATTGTTACCAAAAAATTTCTTCACCAATATGTTTGTAAAGGTGTGTAATAACATGTGTTAAAATGTTGAAGGTCAACTCCCGTGGGAAACCCAGAAAAAAAGCTGTTGAATTCGGGTACCGAAAAACTATTTTCGAGAATTTTTATTTTTTTTAATCGGCCCTTAAGTAACTTCTGAGGGGTCAAATAAGGGTTTTTCATGATTCTGAGTTGATTGTTAACATTTATATTTCACCACAGACACTCCTTTGTGGAAAAACAATTTCTAAATATATCTCATTTTCTACTTTGCAGGACATGGAGTCTAGCAATATGGATGAAGACGTTACTCCACCTGTGCTCAATTGCTTCATCTGTGCACGCTCGGATACACCAGCTGAAAGGCTCATACAGGCAACTCCAAAGGGATACTCAACTTTATTGGAGCAAGCAGAAACTGTCGAAAATGTTACTGTTGTGGAACGTATGAAGGAGGCTCAAAAGGAAGGAAAACTGAGGTACCACCAGAAGTGTAAAAATGATCTGTACAACAACTTTGTTGCAACCACCAAGAAGTCAGCTCAAGCATCAAAGGCAGAGAAAGAGTCATCAAAGTTGAAGAGAAGACGCACTACTTGTGAGTTCAGTTCATCAACTGGTTGCAGTTCTAGAAGATCACAGTCAGTTGACCTCCTGTATAAGGATGTATGCATTCTTTGCAACCAACCAGCACAGCTCTACAAAAATAATCCAGCACAAGCTAGAAAGAAATACAGAGTGCCAGATAATTTGACTGCAGATACACTGAAGGCAAGCTTGCTGAAGACAGCACGGAGTCGCGGGGATGACTGGGGCACTGAAGTCACTGGACGCCTGGAAGGGATCAACGACTTGGTAGCAGAAGAAACACTGTACCATTTGCGATGCAAACTTATGTTTGCGAGAGGTGACAGTTTGTCCAAGACTGATGAGGAAGGGAAAAAGGAAGAGAGGACAGATGAGTATTGATGAGGAGCGAGAGGCAGTTTTTATTGAATTCTGCGAATGGTTAGACTCAGAATTAGACCATGGGGTAATGAACATGGACCAAGTCCATGAAAAGCTGCAGGAGTTTGATCAGTCACCAGAGAAGAGCCTTTCTTATTCAAAGCATTGGCTAAAGATAAAACTTCTAGAGAAATACGAAGACACCTTGTATTTCACAACACAGGAAAGAAGGGCAGATGTACTCTGTCTCAAAGATGGCACCGACAATATTCTGCGAGGGCATCATGCTAATCTTGACCATGGAGATGAGAAGACTCAGATCATAAAGACGGCACTCAAGTTCATATCCAATGATATTGCCTTGATTGATTTAGGTCCAAAGTCATACCCCACCACACACAGTATGACTGACATCGATAGTCAGCTGACACTTGTTCCTGCAAGCCTTCAGATGTTCTTGAGACCGATTGTCAAGACAGACGAAAGAGTTGCCGTTTGGGGGCAGAATTTTATTAAGGCCTGTCGACCTCGGTCTGGAGTATTGCCACACCAAATGGGGCTTGCCATACAACTTGATCATAGATTTGGGTCAAAATGGATGCTCAACAAGTTCCACCGGCTGGGATACACTGAGTCTTACACGGAGACACAAAACTACAAATACTGCTTCCTTAATAGTAGGAGTGGAGATGATGTTCCAGATACTTCTGGCACTCTTGACACCATTGTGGAGGAAACCGATGAACAGATCAATGATGAGGTTGCGGTTGATGCTGCGCTTGAGGATCAATCAGTGATGACAGCCAAAGTGCCAGCCAGTGAAAGTGAATTGTCAAGTAATGATCAGGTGGTCTTTATGGAGGTTGGGGAAACAAACAATGCAGTCACTCAGTTTGTTGGAGACAATATAGATTTAAACATCGTCTCTATTCACGGAAACACTCCCTTTCACTCAATGGGTTGGATCGAAGTCACCTCTCCGGCACCACCTTTCCCGCCAGATCCACAGACAACAGCAGCTTTCCCTCCGGGTGAAGTTGAAGGCACTCGACAAAGCTAAGATCCTGAGAGGAACTGAAGTAAAGATTATTCCATTTACGAACAGGAAACAGATAGGAGACGAACGCGATCATGTTTCTCCCCCTCGCTGAGCTTTCCTCCTCCCTGGCTCATGATCAGCCACTCCTCACTCCAGGTGACACACTCTGGGCAGCGGGGTGGGTGATCAAAGCCAATGATCCTGAGTTCCCACACTCCAACTGGAATGGCTGGATGAAGAGAATCCATGCTAATGATGCATAAGCAGAGCTCACAGATCGAGTTCCTCCCAGTTATTGAAGGTGACCCTAATGACCTCAACACCATCTTCACCACTCTGAAAGAGTGCATACGGCGCGCTGGGGTCGCTATAGTGACCTTTGATCTTCCGATTTGAGCTGAAGGCTGTGAATATAATAAAGCAGGCAAATCTACCCGTCATTCCAAGGGTTGGGTGGTTTTTCACCTGCTGAAGTCTTATCTTGGATCAATGGGTAACATCATGGAAGATTCTGGACTACTAGAGATGTGATCCAGTTGATCTATCCTGGAAGTACGACAGCCAACCACATCATGGATGTGCAGGTATTGGGGGCACTGAAGGGGCACTGAAGTCACTCAGTGACTGGCACTGACAACTGCAAGTCATGATGTTGTTGAGTCTGAAGAATGACATAGACAATGACTGTTGAAACTTCTGACAATTGTGAATGAGAAATAACTCTTGAGTATTA
>NC_136267.1:175445838-175483338 GCF_964187855.1 Myxine glutinosa
TATCCATTTTTTAAAAAAAATCGTTTAATTAACGATATCTGCCAAACCACGTGACCTATCGCAAATTCTAAAATGACATTTTAGTAGACTGACATGCTGAACAGACCTGTGAAGTTTCTCCTCGATTGGATCAAAAATGAGGGAGGAGCTACGTTTTAAAGGTTCATGCTTTAAACCGTCATAACTCTGCAACCATGTGTCGGATGACGTCGCCCTCGCTGACTTTTTTGTTCGTCATGGGTATGCGATTCTGCGTGCAAAGATTGGCCTCGATCTGTTCAGCCGTTGCAGAGAAAAAGGGGTTTTCGTGTTTTCACGAAAAACAATATGGCGGCCGAACCACGTGACCTGCGACGTCATAATTACCATTAAAATATTCGACAGACCGAGTCCCTCCTCTGGTGAAAATTTTATCTCAATCGGAGCTATTATTGCAGAGAAAATGTTTTTTAAAGGAAATTAAAACTGAAAATGGCAATTGCACTGATGTCGGATGATGTCGTGGCCTGGGAGGACAAAATGGTGTATTTCTTCTTCTTTCAACAATAAAGACTTTAGCTTCGCGACCGTACATCCAATCATCTTGTAATTTTGCACACTTGTTCCACCCGATGAGAGCTACATTGTATTAAAAATTCAAGTCGATCCATGCAGTGGTTCAAGAGTTACAAGCTTTTTAAAATTTAACTTCCATTATTTATTGCGGCCAAACCATGTGACTTAAAAAAACGTCTCAAGTAACGATTAAACATCCCCCCATGAGGAACATTTGTGTAAAGTTTCCACTCGATACCTCCACAAATTATGGAGGTGATTCCATTTCTAGTTTGAGATTTGAAAACGTCATAACTCTGAAACCACGTGTCGGATGACGTCGTGCTCGCTGACTTTTTTGTTTGTCATGGGTATCCGAATACGCATGCCAAGTTTGGGCTCGATCCGTTCAGCCGTTGCGGAGAAAAAGGGTTTTTTGTGTTTTTTCACGGAAAACAAGATGGCGGCCGAACCATGTGACGTATGACTTCGAAAATTTTCGCATTCTGAGTTTTTTTTAACTAAGCATCTGGGGGAAAAATCTCTTTTTCGGGGGAGAAAAACTGTGTTTGACGAATTCTAACCTCTTAACGTTAGCATTTTTGATATACTCAATACACATGTTTTTTGTTCCCGTTGCAGAGTTCTTTAGAATGAGCCATTCCTCAAATTTTTCCATTGAGCCGTTTCGGAGATACAGAGGGGCAAAGTTGAAGGTGTTTTACAAGATGGCGCCCATACCACGTGACCTATGACGTCATCATTAGCATTAAAAAATTCTACGAGCCTAGCCGATCATTTGATGAAAATTTCCTGTCAATCCGACCAGCGGTTGCTGAGAAACTTAATTATGAAGTTTTCGGAGGTGCAAAATAGGGTGGAAGAATAATAATAATAATAATAATAAGAAAAACTCTAGCAGTAATAATAGGTTACTCTCCATTTCATGGAGAGTAAACCTAATAATAATAATAACGAGAAAGAGCAATCAAAGATTGCAGACCCTGGCAAGCACTTGTTTTGTGTGGTTTTATAGTACATATTTTATAGATGTAGTTGCATTCTAATTGTACCGTACACAGGGTGTCCACAAAATCGCGCATCATAGGAAATTATTTAATTTTTGTAATGTATTTCTTTTTTAATGTATAAGACACATTTTGAACAACTGCTGTTGCCAACCTTACAAATATATGTTTTGTCTATGATGCGCGACTTTGTGGAAACCCTGTAGTTGCAGACATTCTCACATTTTAATAGTACATCGTTTAAAGAGGTATGCGGTTGAAAAAAGATATTGTGTATTACTGGTTATCACTAGGTGGCATTTGTGGCCTACATTAACACGTTCCGTGCAGACAAACAGACAGACACAGAGACAAACGGGTCCTAATACAATCCCTCTCATCTGATGAGTGTAATAATATAAGTATCCTCCAAAGAATTTCAACACAGGATGAGGCCATTCGGCCCATCAAAGCCTTTTCCGAATCATTGGAATCTCCTGCGATGAAGTTAACTCCGAGGGCCTTCACTCACTCACCGCAGGCAGGTTGGGCATCCTCCATCGTGCGAAGTCCTTCCTTGGCACACCTGAGCTCCTCACCACATACAAGGCTTTCATCCGCAGCTCAATGGAATACTGCTCTCCCCTCTGGGCTGGTGCTCCTGCCTCACACCTAGCTCGTCTTCACGCTGTTGAAACCAAAGCGTTCAGAATCATTGGAATCTCCCGCGATGAAGCTAACTCCAAGGGACTTTCACTCACTCACCGCAGGCAGGTTGGTGGTCTTTCCGTCTTCTACCGACTCCTCTCTGGCCTTCCCCTCCCAGCTCTCTCTGGGCTCTGTCCCCCAAATATTCCTACAGGTCGCACAAGATCTGCCAGCAAGCCTCTGATGGTTAAACTGCCAAAATCTCGGCTCTCTGCTCACCTTCACTCTTTCATTCCTCTTTTCTCCCGCCTCTGGAACAAACTCCCACACTCACTTCAATCCCACTCCTCCCTCCAGGTCTTTAAAACAGCTGTTCACCACCATCTCTTATCTTCCCCCATCCAAAACCTTAATCTTTTCTACCCCCGTGAATTCACCGCGGATACACTTTTGTTTTCTTTTTTTTTTAATTCCAACTTCTTTCCTGGAAGTCCTTGCAGTGTTGATACGTTTTATACCTCTCTCACCTCCCCGAAGCCCTCCCCCTCCCACATTTCTCCCGATGTCCCTGCTCTCAAATGTTGTGTTTGTGTCCTTCCCCCTCTCTCTACTCATCTTGTCTACCGCTCCTCTTCTATTTTTTGTGTTTTATGTGTCGGTTTCACTTTTTGTGTGATTAACGTTAGCTCTTTCACGAGCCTCGATCTTGTATACAGAAAAAAAAAGAAAAAAAAAAGCCTGCTCTATGATTGCCAATCCTTTGGTTGTTTTCCCCTCTTTTATAAATTCTGAGCATCAAGCAAATAAACAGCAAGTACCAATTTAAAAGTCTTTCGTGCAACTCAGCCGGGGTTCAAACCCCCGACCTCCCAGACTCAGTGAAGCTGCTCGGACCATTACACCACCGGGTCTAGTAATTGTACTCAGTTTCTAACATCATATTCCTCCCCAAAAAAATTTTTGCATTTGTTTTTATGGAAATAAAATTAATTTTGACAAATAACAGAAGCAAATCCAAAATGCTAAGTCGGGAATGGGCAGGGTTCCGAAGAGTTGCTGCATAAGAAAATTGGCCGGCATTGCAGGTGTACCATCGCCATACTCGGATAATTTGGGTCACATGCTGAAGAACACGTCGAACGAGGATGGCCATCCATGGATGAGGATGGCCAAATAAAAAAGTTCGAAGGAGAGGTGAAAAGGTGACCAAACTTAAAATCGCAAGGCTAAATGGTGTTAGCTTTACCCGGAGATGTCGTGATGCAACAGAAGGAATACAAATCAGGTGTCTTCGGGAAACAGGGCCAGGGAAATTGGTCATGGATCTAAACTGGATTACCATGGACAGGATGTGAGAAGAAATGGTGTTGGAGAAGAACTATGTGAAGAAATGAAGAAGATGCTTTCCGTGGATATAATTAGTGATGGAATCAGTAAAATAAAGATAGAAATGGGGGTTTTTATTTATTTATTTTTTTTATACTGAATCGAGGCTCGTGAAAGAGCTGACAACCGCGAGGGAAAGACAGTACAGGGGGACCACGAGGGAAAGACAGCACAGGGGGACCACGAGGGAAAGACAGCACAGGGGGACCACGAGGGAAAGACAGCACAGGGGGACCACGAGGGAAAGACAGCACAGGGGGACCGCGAGGGAAAGACAGCACAGGGGGACCATGAGGGAAAGACAGCACAGAGGGACCGCGAGGGAAAGACAGTACAGGGGGACCACGAGGGAAAGACAGCACAGAGGGACCACGAGGGAAAGACAGTACAGGGGGACCACGAGGGAAAGACAGCACAGAGGGACCACGAGGGAAAGACAGCACAGGGGGACCGCGAGGGAAAGACAGCAGAGGGGGGCCGCGAGGGAAAGACAGCACAGGGGGACCACGAGGGAAAGACAGTACAGGGGGACCACGAGGGAAAGACAGCACAGTGGGACCGCGAGGGAAAGACAGCACAGGGGGACCGCGAGGGAAAGACAGTACAGAGGGACCACGAGGGAAAGACAGTACAGAGGGACCACGAGGGAAAGAGAGCACAGAGGGACCGCAAGGGAAAGACAGCACAGGGGGACCGCGAGGGAAAGACAGTACAGGGGGACCGCGAGGGAAAGACAGCACAGAGGGACCACGAGGGAAAGACAGTACAGTGGGACCGCGAGGGAAACATGTGATGAAATGTGAAACAGTCACTTGTTATGCACCACAGATAGGGTGTGGACCTGAGGAGAAAGAAGGATTCTGGGAACAGATGGACACTGCAATGCATGCAATACCAAGTAGTGACAGATTTTTGGTAGCGGTTGACCTAAATGGGCATGTGGGTAGAGAAAGAGTGGGGTATGAGGATATCCATGGTAGACATGGTCTTGGAGGAGAAAATGAAGAAGGAGCCAAGATTTTAGAGTTTGTCTTGTCACACCAACTGGTAATACTGAATGTGTGGAGTGACAATAAAGGACAAGATTAGGAACCAGCACATCAGGGGTCAGTGAGGATTGTGCAAACCTCAAATAAAGTAGCCGAGAAGAGATTAAATTGATTTCGTCATCTGATGAGGAGAGAGAGAGTATTTGATGAGGTAAGTGATGGAGATGGCACTGCCAGGAAGAAGGAGACGAGGAATGCGGAAAATCCGATGGAAGGATGCGGGGGCAAGAGATTTCGAAGTTGTGGGATTGGAAGAAGAAGGGGTGATTGCCGGGAGGATATGGAGAAGGATGATCAACCGGCATTGTGGTGACCCCATGTAAAAATGGGAGTAGGTAGAGGAAAAAGAGAAGAGAGCTGAAGAACGTATTGAAACAATGTATTAAAATGAAGTTGTCATTACTCCCGCGAGGGAGTAATGCATTCGATCATGTCCGTGTGTGTGTGTGTGTGTGTGTTCGTGTGTTTGTGAACAAGATATCTGGAAAAGTTCTGAACGGATTTGGATGAAAGTTGGTGGGATGATTGCCCTTGGGATAAGGAAGAATTGATTAGTTTTTGGTGAAGCTCAGGATATTATTCCGGATCCAGGAAGTTTTTGTAGGATTGTTTACCATTGTAAGACAGGGCTCATTTTTTTTTAACATTATCTTCTATATATTCTATATTTAACATTGTGATATGAAAATAGTTTTCATATTTGTTGTAAATGTAGTTCAAACTCGTGGTTATGCGTTAGAGCGGTGTATTTTGTTAGCAGCGTCGTCTTCAAGGTTCTTTTTTTTTCTTTTCTAATAAAGACATATTCTGCCATTTTAAAACAACCAAAGTGTGTATTAGGTTTCCACGTTTCATAAAATGTATCGGTTGATACGTATAATGCTTAAAACAGTTTTTTTTGTTTTTGTTTTTTTTTACCTCAGAAGAGATATTGTGGCAGACACGAAAGCTCACTGGCGTGAGGGCATCATTCCACGCACCAAGTGGGCGGCGGCCATGCCCGAGGGGTAGGCGTGGCCGCGGGATATACACCTGGCGCGAGCCCCGGAGCGCGCCAGTGCTACAGTTGAGCTCGTTTAATAAAGACTCTTAAACTCACCACGTTGTCCGCTTCCTTCTTGTTGTACAAGCAAGCGCGCGTAGCACCGCGCTTCATTGGTGACTCCAACGTTCTGGTCAGCCGTCGCTGACCACCCGAATACGCCATCGCAATGGCAAACAACGCGGTCCAAATGAAACTCCCCGAGTTCTGGGAGACGCAAGCCTAAGTCTGGTTCCTGCAGGCAGAAGCCCAGTTCCGACTTCGAGGCATCACGGTGGACGAGACCATGTACTGCCACGTGGTCGCTTCCCTCGGGCCCGGCACGGCCGCTCGCGTCGTGTCGGTCCTGAGGAGCCCACCGGCCGACGGCAGGTACGAGGCGATCAAGCGTCTCCTCCTCGCCACGTTCGGCCTCACGGTGGACGCACGGGCCGACCGCCTCCTGGACCTCCCCGAGCTCGGTGACACGCGACCGTCTGTCCGCATGGACCATATGCTGTCGTTGATGGGCAACGAAACCCCGGACGCTCTATTCCGGGCGTTATTTCGACGCCAGCTGCCGGCACGAGTCCGCCTCGCGTTGGCCGGTTCTGTGACGACGGAACCACGAGCGCTCGCTGCCGAGGCCGACAGGTTCTTCGCGACTTTGGACGCGCAGGCGAGTTTTGGCGCGGCCGTCGCGCATCCCGAGGCTGACCCTGATGCTGATGCACCACACCTCGGGGATCCCGAGGCTGACGCACGCCGCGTGGCCGCCGCCACGCCACGCCCACCACCACCGCGAAAACTGCGGCCTCCGCCTTCGCCGCAAACCTGGTGCCATTTCCACGCCAGGTTTGGCCACAAAGCGAGGAATTGTTGTCCGCCGTGCTCCTTCAGCAAGTCGGGAAACTACAAAGCCGGAGCTCGGTAGCGGCCCTGAGCGTCGGCCATTCCGGCAGCCTTCTTTTTATAACGGACACCTTGTCTGGGCGCCGTTTCCTATGCGACACGGGGGCACAGGTGAGCGTTATCCCTGCCTCTACGTCCGACAAGCACACCGCGGGCGTTGCTTGCCGCGTTGCTTGCCGCGAACGGAACACCCATACGCACATTCGGAAAGCGCTGCCTCTCCCTGCGGTTCGGAAGGCAACGCTTCGAGTGGACGTTCGTCACCGCTAGTGTCCCCATGGCACTGCTCGGTGCGGACTTCCTCTGTGCACACGGGTTGTTGGTAGATGTGAAGAACAGACGTCTCGTCCAGGCTGAAACATTCAGCTCGCTTGCTTGCGCGCTGAACAGCTCGTTGAGCGGCTCACTGAGCGGCTCACCGAGCAGCTCGCCAAGCGGCTTGCTGAGAGGTTCGGTCCCGGCGAGGTTAGTTTGTACGCTTCCGGCAGCGGACGACTTCACCCGCCTCCTCGCCAGCTTCCCGGCCCTTACGCGGCCCAGCTTCTCGGCGGGGGCCGTCAAGCACGGGGTGGAACACCACATCCCCACCGCCGGGCCACCGGTCTACGCCCGGGCACGCCGCCTCGAGCCGACGAAGCTCGCGGTGGCTAAAGCGGCGTTCGCTATGCTGGAGCGGCTCGGCATCGTGCGGCGCTCCGAGAGTGCTTGGGCATCGCCGCTTCACATCGTGCCAAAGCCCGGCGGGGGATGGCGACTGTGCGGGGACTACCGGCGCCTCAACGACGCCACCACCCCCGACCGCTACCCCGTCCCCCACATCCAGGACTTCTCCGCCCGGTTGGCGGGCATGTCCTTCTTTTTGAAGGTGGACCTCATACGCGGCTACCATCAGGTCCCCGTCAGGCCGGAGGACATCCCGAAGACGGCGGTCATCACACCGTTCGGACTGTTCGAATTTCTTCGGATGCCATTCGGTTTGAAGAATGCGGATCAGGTGTTCCAGCGACTCATGGACAGCGTCTTGCGCGACTTGGATTTCGTGTATGTCTACCTGGACGACATCCTCGTCGCCAGCGCGTCCCACGAAGAGCACCTTCACCATCTCCGCACGCTCTTCGAACGTCTGGGCCAGCATGGCCTCATCGTGAACCCCGCCAAGTGCCGGTTCGGCGTCGCCGACATCGACTTTTTGGGGCACCGCGTCACCAGGCACGGGGCCGTCCCCCTACCGGCCAGGTTGGAGGCGGTGAAGGGGTTTCCCGCGCCCCCGCACGATCAAGGGGCTCCAGGAGTTCCTGGGCATGGTAAACTTTTACCATCGGTTCCTGCCACGCATCGCCCAGCTCCTGCGCCCCTTGCACGAGGCCCTCCGAGGGAAGCCGGGCAAAGGTGACGTTACCTGGACCGAGCAGATGGACGCGGCGTTCGCTGGCGCGAAGCTCGCCTTGGCTAACGCCACCATGCTCGCGCACCCGGTGCCCGATGCACCAATCGCCCTCACCACCGACGCCTCGGACTACGCGGTGGGCGCGGTGCACGAGCAATGGGTGCGTGGTGCTTGGCAACCGCTGGCGTTCTTCAGCCGGCAGCTTCGCCCGCCCGAACGCCGTTATAGTACCTTCGACCGCGAGTTGCTCGGGCTTCACCTGGCGGTCAGGCACTTCCGCCATCTGCTGGAGGGCCGTGCGTTCACGGCCTTCGTCGACCACAAGCCACTGGTCTCCGCGATGGGCAAGGTCGCCGAGCCGTGGTCGGCCTGGCAGCAGCGTCACCTCTCGGCCGTGTCCGAGTACACGACGGACATCCGGCACGTCGCGGAGAAGGACAACCCGGTGGCGGATTGCCTTTCCCAGTCCGTCGCCCACGCAGTCCACCTTGGCATCGACTATGCCCGGATGGCGGCGGACCAGGCCGCCGACCCCGGCGTCCAGGCCTTGCGGACCGCCGTCAGGGGCCTCCGCGTCACCGAGGTGCCGTTCGACGGCGCGGCCCTCTTGTGCGACGTCTCCCTCGGGCGGCCTCGCCCCATCGTGCCCGCGGGCTAGTGCCAGGTTTTTGACGCCATCCACGGCCTGTCCCACCCGGGCACGAAGGCCTCCCAGAGGCTGGTCGCCGACAAGTTTGTCTGGCATGGCCTCCGGAAGGCTGTCCGCGGCTGGACCAGGACGTGCCTCGCGTGCCAGCGCGCGAAGGTGCACCGGCACACCCAGGCCCCATTGGCCCCGTTCACGGTGCCGGAACGAAGGTTCGACCACGTCCACGTGGACCTGGTGGGACCTCTGCCCCCCTCGCGGGGTTTCACCCATGTCCTGACGATGGTGGACCGCACCACCCGGTGGCCGGAGGCCGTGCCTTTGGTGGTGACGACGGCGGCGGACGTCGCACAGGCGTTCATCGCCACCTGGGTCGCCCGGTTCGGCGCCCCCTCGGACATATCGTCCAACCGCGGCCCCCAGTTCACCTCGGAGCTTTGGGGGGCGGTCGCGCTTGGCCTCGGGGTCCAGCTGCACCGAACCACGGCCTACCACCCCCAGGCCAACGGCCTGTGCGAGCGGTTCCACCGCTCGTTGAAGGCCGCGCTCCGGGCCACCCTCCGTGACGGCGGCTGGGTCGACAGGCTCCCCTGGGTCCTGCTGGGCTTCCGGACGGCGCCCAAGGACGACCTGCGCGCATCCGCGGCGGAGTTGGTCTTCGGACAACCGCTGCGGGTGCCGGGCGAGTTCCTCCCCGACCCCACGGCACCATGGTCCGCGGCGCAGGAGCGCTCGGCGCTGCAGGAGACAGCCCGGAGGTTCGCCCCGGTGCCGACGGTGTACCACGGGCACCCGCCTACGCACATCGCCCCGGAGCTTCGCACCGCGGTGTACGTCTTCGTCCGGCACGACACCCACCGGACACCACTGCGGCCCCCGTACGACGGGCCTTTCCGCGTGCTGGAGACCGGGGTGAAACACTTCACCTTGTGTTACATATTTATGTGAATGTATGGGAATTACTATTCCGGGCTTTGCTTATCAATGTGTAGTCGATTAAAGGTTGTTGTGATTAAAGGGTCAGGAGCCCTTCTGAGAAAGAAGAGACCGGAAACGGAAGAAGAAAAGACACAAGGTCCTGGAGACGCGACGATTCTTCTTCTTCCTCGCCGAGCTCGGAGGCGGGCGGTATCGATTGAGCAACGTCAGAGAATCGGCGTTTCAAAGCCCGTCTGGCGAGAGGAGTTACCGGGACGTGTAACTACCCTTTGACACGTCAAGTCACTGTGGGTTCGTGCACGGAACCAAGCAGCTGGCACAGTTCGCCTCGCCGTCTACAAGGCCGCGTACGGGTCGCACCTAGGGCCGCGCGTGCTGGGCAAGCCGCGTGTTGCTTTGCCTGCTTTACATTACCCGCTTTGCTTGGCCAGGAGGTGCGCTCTGCAGCCGTTGTTCCCGGTACGGGACGTGCCCGGTGAAAGCACGTCAGGAAGGGTCCGTTCAACCGCCCACGTGCGGAGATCGAACTACAGGAGTACGGAGACATTGTGAGAGACATTGACCACGGAGGGAGTCGGGAGTGGGGCTCACGTGAGAAATGTATAAGATGGCCATCTTAGAGTTATTAATATTATAGATGAGTTTACATCGTTGTACTATTGATTGCTGATTGTGGATGGTTGTTGATTGCTTGGGGAATATATCATTGATTATTCCGGATCCTTGGTGTGGGGTTTCTTATTGATTGGAATTAATATTGATTGCGTTACGAAAGCGCAGAAATAATAGATCTTTCTGGCGGAGTTCCTCTCACGGTCCGGGGGTCACCGAGACCAGGTAGTCACCGGGAGGACCACGTAACAGAATTGGGGGCTCGTCCGGGATCTAAAATTGGATAAAATAATAAAATAATATTTTTATTAATTAAAATTTATTAATTAAGTATTAATTGGTAAATTTTTGGGGAAATTGGGGTAAAGTCTTGGGTGAAGGTTAACAGGTGTTAACGATAGGCACCATGGCGTTTGTGGCACAGAACTTTGCGGTAACCCCGAGTGAGGCACAGTTCCGAGCGTTACTAAAGTCGGACCTCTTGAAATTGGCCAAACATTTTAACTTGGAGGTCCGAACTAATTTGAGGAAGGCAGAGTTGCAGACCACGGTGATACAATCTATGGTGGGATTAGGAACATGGGACGAGTTAGCCTGGGAGTGGCTACCCGAAGTCCCAGAAGACGTTGAGCTCCGGAAACTGGAGTTGCAATTACGGAGCCAGGAACGGATCAAAGAAGAAGAAAGGAAAGCAGAAAAGGAAAGAGCAGAAGAAGAAAGGAAAGCAGAAAAGGAAAGAGCAGAAGAAGAAAGGAAAGCAGAAAAGGAAAGAGCAGAAGAAGAAAGGAAAGCAGAAGAGAGGAGAGAAGAGAAACAAGCAGAGGAAAGGAGAGTGGAACGAGAACTCCAGGAAAGGTTAGAAGGAAGAAAAGCAGAGGAGAGGAGAGCTGCAAGGGACCTCGAAGCAGAGGAGAGAAAAGCGGAAAGGGAATTAAAGGAACGTGACATGGAGCTTCAGCAAGAAATTAAATTCAAGGAGCTGGAGTTAATGAGAGAACGGGGAGAGGGACCACCCTTGCTGACGGGGTCGACACCTAGCCAGAACACCTGGGATGTGGGCAGACATGTGAGGCTGGTTCCACCCTTCAGTGAAAAGGAAGTAGCTAAATTTTTTCCACACTTTGAGAAAGTGGCTCGACAGTTAAACTGGCCGGAGGAGGCCTGGACCATACTAGTGCAAAGTGTGCTGGTGGGTAAAGCTCAAGAGATTTATTCGGCATTACCAATGGACCAATGTGCAGATTATGAGGTATTGAAGAAGCACATCCTCAAAGCCTATGAGTTGGTTCCGGAAGCTTACCGGCAAAAATTCAGGAATGCCAGGAAGAGGGAGAGTGAGACCCATGTGGAGTTTGCTAGAGTGAAAGAAAATATGTTTGATCGGTGGTGTGAGTCAAAAGGAGTCGGGAACGACTTTGAAGCATTGCGTGACCTGATGCTGGTGGAGGAATTTCAACAGTGTGTCCACGAGGACATCAAAGTGTACCTGCAGGAAAAGAAAGTACCGAAGTTGTGGGACGCAGCCACCATGGCAGATGATTATGCCTTAACACACCGGATAGGGGTCCACGAACCTAACTCCTCGCCTAGATCTCCGCAGGGGAGGTGGGGAACAGCAGGTGTGGAGAACGACAATACATGGCGGCGGCCTCGAGAGGATTATGGGGACAACGCGGATACCCCACCTGTTCGAAATCAGAGGGCTGCGGGCCCAAGACAAACTTATTTTTCGGGGGGCCCGAGGCAGACCACGAGTTTTTCCTCCGGGCCTACTTGCGCTTTTTGCAAGAAACCTGGACACTTGATGTCCAGTTGTTACCTCATGAAAAGGGAAGACCCAGAGCGGAGTCCGACTAGTACAACTACGAATGCGATGGCAAACGGAAGAAATCGCCCACAGAAGAGTTACCAACCATTTATTTATGAGGGGTTGGTCTCACTCAAGGGAGACTTGACTAACCCAAGACCGGTTAGGGTTTTGAGGGACACAGGAGCCCATCAATCCTTAATGCTTGAAGGCATTTTGCCATTGTCAAAGAGTACCGCAACTGGTGATAGTGTTCGGTTACAAGGGATCGGTGGCTGTGTTAGTGCCCCACTTCATGTCATCCATTTGGAATCCGATTTGGTGTCAGGACCGGTCACCGTCGGTTTACAAGCCACGCTTCCTGTAGAGGAAGTATCTGTGATTATCGGGAATGATTTGGCCGGGGGGCAAATTTATGGTAACCCGAGGGTTGGTAAAGAGCACAGCAGGGAAAATAACACCCCACCAGCTCGGGATGGCGACAAAAGTTCCAAGTTATTTGTAGGGGGACTGAACTTTGACACAGAGGAAGAAGTTCTGACCTCTGTCTTCAACAGATATGGGCCGCTGGTGGAAGTGCGGGTGGTAAAAGACAGGGAAACGCAACGGTCAAGAGGGTTCGGCTTTGTCACGTTTGCAAGCACAAGAGACGCCAGGGAGGCAGAGAAGAATTGGAATGGTAAGGATTTGGAGGGTCGGACCATAACAGTAGGGAAGGCCTTTCGTAGGCGTCGAGAGGTCCACAGAAGAGGACAACTTGGCAGTAGTTTTGGGGTTGGCAGCAGCCGATATTACTATGGAGGCTCCCAGAGTTACGGCACCTCCCGAAAGAAAGAATGTCAGAGCACTGGCCGAGAAAGAGACCGCCAGTCAGGTAACGGCTGGGACAAGGGGTCCCACCGTAACGGTTAGGAGTCTGGAGAGTTGAAGCACTATATACGGGGGAGCCGCCGAGCCGGGGCTCCTACACGGACTAACCGTGAACGCCACGTTCGTAAAGGCGTCCAGGTAGTGAACTTTCCTGCACGGACTAACCGTGAACTCCACGTTCTTAAAGGCGTCCATGTAATGAACTTTCCTCCCCGGACTAACCGTGAACTCCACATTCCTTAAGGCGTCCATGTAGGGAATATTCCGCTGGGCCTCCCGAAAAAGTGCTATCGAGAGGTTTAA
The DNA here is from genome assembly GCF_964187855.1 of Myxine glutinosa. Taxonomy (NCBI): domain Eukaryota; kingdom Metazoa; phylum Chordata; class Myxini; order Myxiniformes; family Myxinidae; genus Myxine; species Myxine glutinosa. The sequence goes on from NC_136267.1 coordinate 175,458,960, forward strand.
ATTTGGGGGCTTTGGTCACCACCTCTTAACCGTCATTCAAGAGAAACTAGAAGTGGTTGACGCTTGGTCCAGAGGGAATTAATCTAGGGGATCGTGTGAAATTTTGTTGCTTTATTTTTAAGTGATGACTGTGCCCGGGGGGAACTGATGAGTTGGGGGGGGTGAGTTATCTGGTTTGTTTATCCAAGTTGGCCGGCAAAGAAAGTTTTCGCTGGGTTCAAACTTTCTTTCTTGAAGGGGGGGAGTGTTACATATTTATGTGAATGTATGGGAATTACTATTCCGGGCTTTGCTTATCAATGTGTAGTCGATTAAAGGTTGTTGTGATTAAAGGGTCAGGAGCCCTTCTGAGAAAGAGGAGACCGGAAACGGAAGAAGAAAAGACACGAGGTCCTGGAGACACGACAATTCTTCTTCTTCCTCGCCGAGCTCGGAGGCGGGCGGTATCGATTGAGCAACGTCAGAGAATCGGCGTTTCAAAGCCCGTCTGGCGAGAGGAGTTACCGGGACGTGTAACTACCCTTTGACACGTCAAGTCACTGTGGGTTCGTGCACGGAACCAAGCAGCTGGCACAGTTCGCCTCGCCGTCTACAAGGCCGCGTACGGGTCGCACCTAGGGCCGCGCGCGCTGGGCAAGCCGCGTGTTGCTTTGCCTGCTTTACATTACCCGCTTTGCTTGGCCAGGAGGTGCGCGCTGCAGCCGTTGTTCCCGGTACGGGACGTGCCCGGTGAAAGCACGTCAGGAAGGGTCCGTTCAACCGCCCACGTGCGGAGATCGAACTACAGGAGTACGGAGACATTGTGAGAGACATTGACCACGGAGGGAGTCGGGAGTGGGGCTCACGTGAGAAATGTATAAGATGGCCATCTTAGAGTTATTAATATTATAGATGAGTTTACATCGTTGTACTATTGATTGCTGATTGTGGATGGTTGTTGATTGCTCGGGGAATATATCATTGATTATTCCGGATCCTTGGTGTGGGGTTTCTTATTGATTGGAATTAATATTGATTGCGTTACGAAAGCGCAGAAATAATAGATCTTTCTGGCGGAGTTCCTCTCACGGTCCGGGGGTCACCGAGACCAGGTAGTCACCGGGAGGACCACGTAACACTTGGACATCGGCGGTACTCCCGACCGCGTCTCTGTGGATCACCTCAAACCGGCCCACCTCGACGTGGACCACCCACCGCCGGTGGCTCGGCCCCCGCGTCGGGGCTGCCCCCCTGCGGGCGGACCCCCGGCACCGCCCAGGCCCGCCGCCCCCCGGTCCTGCACCAATCCCGGGTGCAGCCGGAGCCATCCCAGCTGGCATCCCTGCACCCCGGACGCCGCCGGTCGCTTCGGCCGGGTCATCCGTTTGCCCCGCAAACTGGCCCTCCAGGTGCGCGGGAATTCTGGGGGGGCGCGTGTGGCGGACACGAAAGCTCACTGGCGTGAGGGCATCATTCCACGCACCAAGTGGGCGGCGGCCACGCCCGAGGGGTAGGCGTGGCCGCGGGATATACACCGGGCGCGCAGCCCGGAGCGCGCCAGTGCTACAGTTGAGCTCGTTTAATAAAGACTCTTAAACTCACCGCGTTGTCCGCTTCCTTCTTGTTGTACAAGCAAGCGCGCGTTGCACCGCGCTTCAATATCAACATTTACCTCAGCGAATGTCAATCGCGGTGTCAGTATTTGATGAACTTATAAAGACTTAGGTGAGTTATAAGTGTGACAAGCATGTGCACGGGATTCTTCCCAGAAGAATGAGTGGTCGCATTAGCTTGTACGACTTAAAATGAGCGAGTTTTGTTTTGACGTTTGGGCGAGTTTTACATGTTGTATCCCTAAGGAATGAAACGAACGTTTTCCTGGCTTACAATTTTATTTGAAGTCACACACGCCTCAAAATACACTCACTTGTATAGAATTGAACGCTGAATCCGAAAATGTAAGTGAAATTGCCTTGTTTTTTTTAACATTATCTTCTATATATTCTAAATATATATCTGTGCAGTGTCTGTCTTGTGTTGTCTTGTCTTGTGTTGTCACTGAACTACTCCCTCAAACTTTTGTGAAATCGTACTATTCCAACTTGACCCAAGGCGGGAGTACGCGCTCTACCGAGTGGCGTTCTAGTTTAAGATGTAACAGTGTATTTTTTCCGTTAGAACTGGGGTGGGAATGAAGGAGGATTGGGAGGGTAGGAGTTGGGGGGTGAAAATCAAAGATTTTGGTCTTGGTTTGAGTTTTGCAAAAAGTTACATATTTAACAGAATACGAATGTGCCACATCAAGCAAAATGGCAACAAATACGATGAATCATGAAGGAAAGGCAGGAACATGCTGAGAGAGGTTTTGAATTACGAGCACAAACATGAACACCTGCTGTATCCAAAGGCCGTGTTTCTGCCGTTGTCAGCATTTGAAATCCTCTTCTCTTTGGCACTTCTTTGGCTCGTTTTTGAATTTTACTTTTGAACATGTCAACTTGCTCTACTCTTTGCCAGCTTTTCTGTGAACTTCAATCAAGAATATGTTTTTTGTTTGTTTGCAGCAGTCTTTGTTTGATTGGTTTGTCATTTTCCGTTCACAATAAGACGATTTGAGCAAATGGTCTTCGAAGCTGTGCGTCCGTTCAACTGTCATCCTGGTTTCACCACCAATTGGTGTGTCGTAGGTATCGTCACGACGGAGTGTCATAAAACACGCAACGTCGAGGATATAAGCACCGTACCACATGCGATGCCAGAACCAAGACGGACTCCCACGTCGTCATTTGTTCAACCCACTCATTTGCTCTAGGTCATCGACTTGGAAGTCAGCCAACATCACTGCATTAGACAAATGGGAACAAAAAATAGATCCACTTCACTACAGGCCTGTAAGCTCACTTGCAATTATATGGAGAGTCGTAGCATTCATCAACGCAGTCAACATGACATCTTTCCTTTTCTCCAATGGCCTGAACTCAGACCATTAGTTTGATTTCTGACCCAGTGACTACACTCTGAAAGTGCAACTTCCACTCTCCCAACAATGAACAGAGGCCCTGAATTTCAGGCAAGACATCATGGTAATCCCTTTGGACATATCTCAAGCACTTTATACAAGTCTGGCGCCCCGCCTTACTCACCAAACTCTTTACGTACCGCGTCCAAGGCGACCTCCTCTCATGGCGTGCTCACTTTCACCCATCTTACATTCAGGGGATGGCTCTCAATGGGATCCTCTCACCTCTACTCCATGTCGAGGCTGGAGGACCCCATGGCAGTATCTTGGGCCCATTCCGGTTCCTCATCGACGATCTTTCTGATTCGTTGGAAACCCTAATATTTTTGCCGTGGTATCCACCCTCTGCTGTAGCATCCATCCCTCATCATTCAGAAAGACAGGCAGCAACCACTTCCCTCTCTATCAACATTGGTGGAACCAAAAGCTGGTCCAACACTGGGAATATGTATTTCGATTCTGGCAAATCACAGATTTTCACTTCATCTCTCTGAAAGGAACATCTGGGAAACCGTCCCATCTACTTCCTTAAAAATCTCTTGAATATGTTCACTTCCTCAAACCTCTCGGCCTCACTATTAACAACCATCTCTCTTGGACAAACCACTTATCTGAGTTGGCCTCCAAAACCAGCTGTCGAGTGGGCGTTTTCCATGTTCAAAGTCTTTCCTTGGCAAATGTAACCGTCTAACCACATACAAAGCCTTAATACACAACTTTATGGAGTATTGCTCTCCCATTTTGGCTGGCATCCCTGCCGCACACATTTCACATGTTGATGCTGTGGACAGGTCGGTGCAATGAAGACAGGTAGGTTGCCTCTATGTCTTCGATAGACTCCTCTCTGGCGTTGCATCCCCAGCCGTTTCTGTGGTCTGTCCCACCTCCTCCGCAATTCGTACCCGATCCATAATCATATTTTCTATGCTCATGAACCATCTTTAAGCTTGCCCATTCCTTTCCAGGTTATTGGGCTTTCTCATCTCTCTGCCTCCACTCACCTTTCATTCTTGTTCCGTTGCTGTGTCATTCGCAGTTTGCTCTTCCTCATTTTTCCACTATGTTCGCTTCTGTTTTCGGTGGCAGCACTTCCATGAAACTCGACTTTGGATGCAAAGAAAATTATTAATTGCCCACCTTTTGTGATGCATTGTATTCAATACCATAGCTAAAAATAGGATCAGGGGTCCTACATCTCACCTGGATCAGGAGCAATAGTCAATGACGTCATAAAATTTCGAAATTTTGTTCATGCGCAGAATCTGGTAATGTGATTGGTTGAATGAAAGCCCTCTCGATGCTGATTACAGCGATACATATTTACAGGCCATGTTTTTACAGGTTACAGGTCATGTTTTTACAGGTTACAGGTCATGTTTTTACAGGTTACAGGTCATGTTTTTACAGGATATAGGTCATGTTTTTACAGGTTATAGGTTATGTTTTTACAGGTTATAGGTCATGTTTTTACAGGTTACAGGTCATGTTTTTACTGGTTATAGGTCATGTTTTTACAGGTTCCAAGTCATGTTTTTACAGGTTACAGGTCATGTTTTTACAGGTTATATGTCATGTTTTTACTGGTTATAGGTCATGTTTTTACTGGTTATAGGTCATGTTTTTACAGGTTCCAGGTCGTGTTTTTACTGGTTATAGGTCATGTTTTTACAGGTTATAGGTCATGTTTTTACAGGTTCCAGGTCATGTTTTTACAGGTTATATGTCATGTTTTTACTGGTTATAGGTCATGTTTTTACAGGTTCCAAGTCATGTTTTTACAGGTTACAGGTCATGTTTTTACAGGTTATAGGTCATGTTTTTACTGGTTATAGGTCATGTTTTTACAGGTTCCAGGTCATGTTTTTACTGGTTATGTCATGTTTTTACAGGTTATAGGTCATGTTTTTACAGGTTATAGGTCATGTTTTTACAGGTTATATGTCATGTTTTTACTGGTTATAGGTCATGTTTTTACAGGTTCCAGGTCATGTTTTTACTGGTTATAGGTCATGTTTTTACAGGTTATAGGTCATGTTTTTACAGGTTACAGGTCATGTTTTTACAGGTTATAGGTCATGTTTTTACAGGTTACAGGTCATGTTTTTACAGGTTACAGGTCATGTTTTTACTGGTTATGTCATGTTTTTATAGGTTATAGGTCATGTATTTACTGGTTACAGGTCATGTTTTTACAGGTTATAGGTCATGTTTTTACAGGTTATATGTCATGTTTTTACTGGATATGTCATGTTTTTACTGGTTATAGGTCATGTTTTTACAGGTTCCAGGTCATGTTTTTACAGGTTACAGGTCATGTTTTTACAGGTTATATGTCATGTTTTTACTGGTTATAGGTCATGTTTTTACAGGTTCCAGGTCATATTTTTACTGGTTATAGGTCATGTTTTTACAGGTTATAGGTCATGTTTTTACAGGTTATAGGTCATGTTTTTACAGGTTCGTTTTTACTGGTTATAGGTCATGTTTTTACAGGTTATAGGTCATGTTTTTACAGGTTATAGGTCATGTTTTTATAGGTTGCAGGTCATGTTTTTACAGGTTATAGGTCATGTTTTTACAGGTTACAGGTCATGTTTTTACAGGTTATAGGTCATGTTTTTACAGGTTATAGGTCATGTTTTTACAGGTTATAGGTCATGTTTTTACAGGTTAAAGGTCATGTTTTTACAGGTTCCAGGTCATGTTTTTGGCTGAGGGCATGGCTGTGCTGCTGATGCAATGCCCCTGTAGGTAAGGGTAGGAATTTTAAAGCATTTTATGCCTGCTTTAAACCCGTGATTGGGCGCAGATTTTGATGCGGTCAATACACCTTCGTTCGGCATCAGATATGAAGCGTGTGGCCACATTTCATCAAAATTGTGTGTTTGTTTCAAGTGACATTGAAGTGTCACTGCACTAAAGTCCAGGTGAGCTAAAATATTACCATCAATGAGAAGCATCGTAAATAACATCTGTGGGGTAGTAATTACATGATTAATATCTAGATACTGATAATAATAACAAGTACAGATACATTCAAAGGACACCGCCCCCATGCCAAATAAATAAATATCCTCCAGCGCGGCATTGCGAGGGTGCCTTAGGCGTCTGGCAATACCGCTGTGCAGCTCATAGAGACTGTATTTGGAAGGAGAGGTGTACAATAATAGAGCGATTAATTGCAAAATTAAAATCAATAAATAATAATCATAAAATATTTTCTTAATCAATTGGCTAATGGCATACCTAAACCACCAGTGCTTCATCCGAAGCTGTAACTTTTTGAAAATTAATAAAATAAGGCATAAATAGGGAAAAATATTAATTGACTAATCAATAAATAAAATTGATCGATTAATTGATTAATCAATAAATCCAAAATATCCTTTATAGCCACATCACTTGGTCACTGTCGTGTCCAAATATTAGCTTCCTCGCACAAAAGGTTCCTGAGATATTGCCCAGATGAGAAAGAAAACAAATAAGTAATTAATAATGAAAATAAATAAATAATGGTAAGATAATTAAATTGTGAATCAATTGCCTTATGCAATACCTAAACCACCACCATTTCATCCGAATCTGTAACTTTAAATAAATTAATTAATGAAGTCATTAATTGAATAATTAAATAATTAATCGATTAATTGATTAATCAATCAATGATAAATAGCCTTTACAGCCAAATCACTTGGTCACTGGCATGTCCAAATATCAGCTTCCTAACTCAAAAGGTGCCTGAGATATTGCCCAGAAGAGAAAGGAAATATATAAGTGCTTAATTAATCGCTTTAAATAACTCATCAATTAATTGATTTATCAAAAAACAAAAAATACCGTTTTTGCCAAAGCACTTGCTCACTATTGTACCAAAATCTCAGCTTCCTAGCTCAAAGGATGGCTGGGATATCGCCCGGAAAACAAACAAACAAACTAGAAATCGGTCAGAGACCGAGGACTTGCCAGAATGTACTTTTTTATCGGCCATTTTGGATCAAGTTTTTCGGTTTTTCCAAGATGGCGGCCGAACGACGTGACCGATGACGTCATCATTATTTGTTTTCTAAACTAATTTATTCCTAGATTATGCTCAATAAATTTCATCTTGATCGGATGAAGTTTTGCACTTGTCGAATTATGACGTCATAATGGAGGCACCTATGACATCATCATTAACATATTTTATTTCCCATGGAGAGTTCTTTACAATGAGCCATGTCTCAATTCTTTCTATTCAGCACTTTCGGAGATATAGAGGTGCAAAGTTTTTCGGTTTTTCAAAGATGGCGGCCGAACCATGTGACCGATGACGTCATCATTATTTTTTTTCTCCACCAGTTTATGCCGTCATGTGGCTCAAGAAATTGCATCTTGATCGGATGAATTTTTGTACTTCTTGAATTATCGAATTATGACGTCATAATGGAGGCCTTGGGCCGAGAGAGTTAAAAATTGGGCGCAGTCTATTCCAGGGCAAGACAAATATGCGTGTAAAATATGGCGATTCTATGTGCAACGGTGTAGACGTAGTACTGCGCACAAACAGACAGACGGACAGACAAACAGACAAACAGACAAACCAACCAACCAACATACTTGCCGGGAATCTTTTCCGGCAAGTAACAAGAAAGGAAGAAAACAAACAGCCAGAGTGAAAACTGAGTACTCCCTTTCAGCGTACGTCATTGTCAGGCCCCCTTCGGTGCAGGGCAATGACGTTATGCAGCGCCTGGAGATGGCATAGGAAAGGAGCAGTGTACAATAACTAGAGCGAAGATGGTGCGCCATCGCAAATCCCCACACTTCCCACCTAAAGCAAAGATGAAAGATGGCAAAACGTTCCACCAGGATTGACCCAATATCAAATTTTGAGTATATTTTTTTTCCCTCATTTAACCCTCATATCCCCAAGTCCAAACGTCTTGCAGCATTAACCGGGGGTCAAATCCCAAAATATCGTGACATATTTCAGGCGTCCCACAATGGTGATGGCATATACAAAGTTTCATTACAAACTAGAACGGCACTCAGTAGAGAGCATACCTCCGCCTGGTTGGCCATGTCACTCAATGGTGAGAATCACTTAAAAATTTATACTAGCCGGATCCAGATCTTCACCAAATTTGAATTTATTCTTCCTTGTCAGATATCTAACCGGTCCACCAAGTTTCGTCCAAATCCGTCCACAACTTTTTGAGATATCCCTGCCATGTATCGTTTTTGGTCCTATCCCACAATGGTGAAGAATCACTTTAAAAATTCGAGTATCCGGATCTTCACCGAAATCTAATCATTTCATCCTTGTCACATACGCTACATCTCCAACGAATTTCGTCCGAATTCGTCCACAACTTTTTGAGATATCTTATTCACAAACGGACAGACAGACAAACAGACAGACAGGGATGAAAACATAAACCTCCATCCACCTTCGGTGATAAAACATCTCAGGGATTTCAAAGACATTCTTCAAGCCAGAAAGTAATGACCGGTTTTCTTCCTTGAAGCTAATACAAGCACATTTCGATTGTGTTTAATGCAATAATAAATGAAGATCAATAAAATAAAACAATGTAAAAGGTAGTTACGATGAATTATATTTAAACTTTGATTCAACGTCAGCTGTACACAATTAAAAACAGCTTTTCAGAATATTACAAGTTAGAAGATTAAACTTAAATGTACGAGTCGAGAGTGTCTTCAATACAAAAATATCCTAAGGGAGAAAATTGTATTATGTCTCTAGTTGTATTATGTCATTATTTTTGAAAGTTGTAAATGATTGTTGTATTATGAGTTACTAGCAACGGTACCCGCCCTATGGGCGGGGCTTCAATTGTGAGGCCCAAATTAAAAAGTAAAATATCAGAAATTGGAGGCTTTTTTTATTTTAAACGATTCATATAAACATCCGTTAAATCATATCACATGCAAATCATCAAAATCTAAACAGTATCTTACTATAATTCACCAAATGTCCCACAGTGATCGATACACTATGATCGTGATGATCGTGATCGTGAATCGTGATCGATAATCGTGTTCACAATCGCTATGTCATATGTACTCCCGATACTTGTTTCCTTCAGTTGAAATGGGTTAGAATTCTCTCAAGCAGGGATTCAACCCGTGTCCTTATAAAAGGTCTTTGTCCGAGGTCACCAAGTCCGATTGGTGCAGCTGTGCAGCGATCGGTGCAGCCGTTGGTGTGGCACCCGGGAAAACAACATCGTCACAATGAGAACAATGAACGTTATGTGAACGCGAATGTTATGCGGGAGTCCAAACCTGAGAATGCTGGAGACCAAAGCTGAAATTGGGAAAACTAAACAGCCAATTTTACTCCTGGAGATCCCAGGATTACCCACCGAAAATATCTTTGCGATCGGTTGAGCAGTTTTTACGGTACCTTCGAACGGACAGACAGACAGACAGACAGACGGACGGACGGACAGTATATATATATATTTTTATATATTATAGATTTATTATGATTATTATGATTTATTATGATTGTTGTATTATTATGTTGTATTATGTCATTATAAATGTCTCTAGGGCGTACGTAGATAAGTCTCCGAACCCCAAGTGATTTCAACATGGACTTTGGTGTTATCAGGATATAAGAGATTGACACTAGGAGATCAAGTAGTTGGAAATGTTTGAAGAGTGCAAAACTGAGAAAACGACAGGAATAAAAGGAGATTTTTTTTGTTGTTAAGACAAACAGTTTTTGAGAAGGATTTTGTGAAAATAATAGGAAATTCTAAAAATTCTAATACACGAATGCATGAATAAATGCGAGATAAAAAGATAAACTGGAGCTCTTAACAAGAATGCAGAAAAGCACAAATTGGAACCATTATCTGAAAACAAAGCCTCAAACATCCAACATTTCAACTACAAAGTGGCCTTTTGACCCCTCAAGGAAAACTAGAAAAGAAAGGGAGAAATGGGGCAGATCAGAGAGAAAAGTCGGAACGCCGGGAGGAGAAGATAATGAAGAAATGGAAGGTGAGTGGAGGAAAGGATATGAGAAATGATATTAAGAGCTGCCGGGATGTTTGTCCCACACATTTTCTGCCACAGTCATTTCCAGCTGTGCAGTAAACGGCCCCAGATCTGTCGCCTGTTACTATTCCCTCTACTTTGGTGATGACAGAAATATTGTGCGCATCAGTTTGTACGCCATGCTGATTTTTGCAAGAGGCAAGATCGTAACAATGTATTCAACTCCAGAGCTAAGGCAACAAACAAAAGCCTTTGGGCATATGGTTATCTTTATCCCTCTCGGCAACTGGTTATCACAAGCAGTAAGCATGGAGCTCTCATCGGCATTCTTTATTGGCTTCTCTATACATGCTTGATTTCAGGGTGAGCAGTGCTCGCTATGGAACACACATATGAATACTTGCGCTGCACTAAGCATACATACCATTCCGAAACAAAACGTCACTTTCGGCCCAAATATAGCTGGGTCAAGCGTGTGGATATAGTCTGTGAGATAAACATGGTTTGTATGCATGTGTTCAAAGGTTTCTGTTGATTGTTTCTGTTGCAGAAGCAAAATAGTCCAGCAAAGGTTTTTCCCCCAAAATAAAATTCTTTTTTTCCTCCAAAATAGTCCAAAAGCACGAAGGTTTTTTGCCTCAGGTAATGAAGAAAAGTCATTTGCGGTTCTTAGCAGCCTTTGCAGACCCATTCAGCCTCATCTGAACTCTTCCACCCCAGTTGTATTCTGTGCGAGCTAAACGCAGCAAAGAGATATCTTAAAGTCTTTTGATTTGACATTGTTAAGATTATATAAATAAAATGTACACTGGGAGTCTGTTCCCAATTTTAACGATGTATTTGTTGCTACGTACAGTCACGTGAAAAAGTAAGTACACCCTGTAGCGGTTCCCGCTGAATGTACACAATCGCCTTGCACCTGCCAGGACGCGGCCAGGGCGCGATCGCCATGCCGGGCTCGTCCGGACGGGCCCAGACGCGCCTTTCCTGGGCATGCCCGGACTCGCTGTTCCCGGGCACGCCCGAACCTCCCGGGCACGACCGGTCTCGTCTTTCCCGGGCATGCCCGCTCTCGCCTTTCCAGGGCTCGCCCAGAGCGCTCGGGCACGCCCAGCCTCGACTTGCCAGGCCGCGTCCAGGACGCCCGGGCATTTCCAGACTCGCCTTTCCAGGACTCGTCCTTGACACCCGGGCATGCCCGGTCTCGGTTTTCCCGGGCAAACGCCCGGGCATAAATGTGTATATATATTGCTGCCCGATAAACGGGCTTTTGGAGAATACCTGAGCTGTTTTGTTTTAACAAAGCAACTCGGACGAATTCCGTCTTTGGTCGCGTCAATTATTTCGACTCGCGTTGGAGCGCAGCTCCTTCACTGGTGACCTACCGACATGGACACGGCAGTAACTCTTAAACTGCCTACCTTTTGGGAGGCTCACGCGGCCGTTTGGTTCGCCCGGACGGACTCCCAGTTCGCCCTGCGAGGCATCACCGCGGACGACACCCGCTTCCACCACGTCGTGGCAGCGCTCGGTTCCGCCACCGCGGCCCGTGCCCTGAGCCTCCTCGAGCACCCGCCGGCTGCCGACAAGTATGACGCGCTGAAGACGCTCCTCCTCGACGCTTTCGCCCTCTCACCGGCGGCACGCGCACGGCGCCTGCTCGACCTGCCCGAGCTCGGCGACATGCGCCCGTCCGAGCGCATGGACTATATGCTCTTGTTGCTCGGTGAGCACTCTCCGGATTTTCTGTTCCGCGAGCTGTTCCTTCGCCAGCTGCCTCACCCGGTACGCCTCGCCCTGGCTGGCACGTCCATCACCGATCCCCGCGCCCTCGCCAGGGAAGCCGATAAGATCTCCTCGGCGGGCCAACACATCGGCACGGCTACCTGGAGCCTGCCGCCGTCCGAGGCGACGCCCACGAAGCCCGAGCGCCCTGCGCGGTTGGAGGCCGAACTGCCGGTGCAACTGGCGGCCGCCACGCCGCGCCGACCGCTTCCGACACGACGGCCGGGGCCTCCACCTGACCAGGCGTGGTGTTATTACCACGCCAGGTTCGGACACAAGGCTCGGACGTGCCGACCCCCGTGCACTTTCGGCAAGTCGGGAAACGGCCGGGCCGGCGTTCATTCCCAGCCATGAGTGCCGGCCACTCGGGCAACTTGCTTCTTTATTCGGGACAAAGCGTCCGGGCGGCGTTTCCTTTGTGACACCGGCGCCCAACTGAGCGTCATACCCGCCTCCGAGCAGGACAGGCGGGACGCCGTTTGCGGCCCCTCTTTGGTCGTGGCTAATGGCTCGGCCATACGCACTTTCGGCCCGCGCGACGTCACCCTCTGCTTCGGCAGCCAGCGCTTTCAGTGGACCTTTGTGACCGCCTGCGTCCCCATGGCTTTGCACATATGTGCATGATCGGTGGAGAACCCTCCCACAATGCTGGGCCTCCATTATTGATTCATGCACATGCATAGGGGTTATCGCTGACAACCTCTAAAGGTGCTCCAGGGGATGTGATGGAGAGCTGCCTAGCATGTGGAGTGGTGCCTGGAGTGGTCTGGCATTGCCCCAAGGGGAGGTCATCCCCTCCTGATCAGGGCTGCACAGGTGAGCTGATAATACCAGGAGGAGCTCTTTTGTTTTCTTTCTCTGGTGGCATTCTCCCGCTGTGCAGCTTGTGTCCTATGGACTCTCTTATCTTGCTGGATTTGGCCACCCTGATTCACTGGCATGGACTCTCCATCTGCTCGAACTCGCTGCCCTGTTCACTCCAGTCCTACACAGTGCCACACTCACAGTTTCACCCTCCTGTGTGGATATATATTAGAAAACCGGGTTTGCTTTATGTGTGAATGAGAGCAGTGTACCTGTGGCATCGAGTTGTTTAGCTGATTCACTTCCCTGTGTTAGTTATTCATTGGGAATGTCTGTCTCTCTGTCACGCCGAGGTCTGTCTGTTGATGTTGTCTCATCTTAATAAATTGTTGATATTCACCAAGACCACTTTACTCCCTCTCCTCACATATTGCGTGCTTGGAAAATCATTACGGTTGATTAGACTTTCCCTGGAGGGATTACAATTAATTAAGGGCATTTTCTTAATCTGATAATTACCAGAGCCTTGAGGTAGGTGGACAGATAGAACGGCTGGCTGTTGGCCTGTGCTAGTTAGTGGATTAATTTACCATTTGAATTATCTGTGGGTCGTAACATACAGGAGAACACCTGCTTGGGTGGTAACGCCAACCCCAGGGGCTGTGCATGCAACATTTAGCAGACAGAGTGCGATTTGTAACTTAAGCCTGGTGTTGGCTTAGTGGTTTGGGTGCCGTCTTGGGATTCTAGGATCCTGGGTTCGTTGGCTTAGCGGTTCGGGTGCCGGCTTGGGATCCTAGGATCCTGGGTTTGTTGGCTTAGCGGTTTGGGTGCCGGCTTCGGATCCTGGGATCCTGGGTTCGTTGGCTTAGCGGTTTGGGTGCCGGCTTGGGATCCTAGGATCCTGGGTTTGTTGGCTTAGCAGTTTGGGTGCCGGCTTGGGATCCTAGGATCCTGGGTTCGTTGGCTTAGTGGTTTGGGTGCCGGCTTGGGATCCTAGGTTCCTGGGTTTGTTGGCTTAGTGGTTTGGGTGCCGGCTTGGGATCCTAGGATCCTGTGTTTGTTGGCTTAGCAGTTTGGGTGCCGGCTTCGGATCCTAGGATCCTGGGTTCGTTGGCTTAGCGGTTAGGGTGCCGGCTTGGGATCCTAGGATCCTGGGTTTGTTGGCTTAGCGGTTAGGGTGCCGGCTTGGGATCCTAGGATCCTAGGTTTGAATCCCGGTCGATCATTGAATTAATGCCAGGGTGGTTGACTCAGCCGGTCAACCTTCCGAGGTTGGCAAATTGAGCACCAGTTCACTGGTAATTCCCTGTGTGTTGCAAGAGGCGACTAACAGGGTTGGCGGCAGGAAGTGCATGCGGCTGAAAAACATTGCTTCAAAAAGGGGACCACGGTGCCGGAAAAAGGCCAACCCCTGCTCTGTGGGGAAAATAGTCTCTAAAGGTGGTTCAGTGTGGTTTGTAACTTGTAACTTGCAACTCCAGGAACTATTTGAAATTTTTGTGTGTAAGTGCAGTCAGGCTGTTACAAATGTTACAAATTTTAACAGAAGATCTATCTGAGTAAACGCATTTGCAAGACGGCAGATGAGGCGGAACGTGAGGTCGACATGGGTGAGGGTTGTGGGGAGGAGCTTAGTATAGTCACCTTCTCCACCCGTAGCATCACCTCGGGGGCACGGATGCTGTACTCAACCTGGGGCTTGTTACTTCCTGTGGTTCTGTGTCCATGATTGGTGTGTGGGACCTTTCTTTGTTTTGTAACTATTGTGCTTTATTACCTCTGCCACCAAAGGTGGATGGAAGTTATGCTTTCGCCCCTGTCTGTCTGTTCGTCTGTCTTTTTGTGAACAGGATATCTCAAAAACTTGTGGACGGATTTGCAGGAAATTTGGTGGATGAGTTGGTTCGGCGACAACAACATGCGGATTAGATTTTGGTTGAGGTCCGGATCTAGATCTGGCTTATCAGTGGGATACAAAACGTAAACGGTTTAGCCTGGCGGGGGTTTGCTCTCTACCGAGTGCTGTTCTTGTTTGTTGTGTCTTCACGTCTCAAAAATACGTTGTCTGTCTTGTGCCTATTAACTCTGGTGTTGGCTTAACCAATAAGGTAGCTGGCTTGAGATCTCACAGTCCTGAGTTCAAGCCACTGTCAAGATGTTGAATTAACACCAGGTGGGTTGACTCAGCCTGTCATCCTTCCGAAGTCGGTAAAATGAGTACCAGATTACTGGGATGAATGAGTCGATCATTCGAGTATCCTGTGTCAGAGTGGCGACCCGTCCAGGATTGTGCCCAACAGCCTAGGAACCTGCTTTGGCAGCCCTCTGCATCTGAAGATGCAAAAGGAGTGGTCTTCTTCTTCGTGTGCCTATTAAATTGTTCTTAGCTCACCTGGTCTTTAGTGAGCTTATACGATTGAGCAGTGTCCATGAGTAAGTCAGTGAGTGAGTAAGTGAGTCTGTAAATGCTTCAGTCATTTATCGCTTGAACCAAACACACGATTTTGATGAAACTTGGCCACAAGCTTCATATCTGACGCCTAACTAAGGTGTATTGACCGCATCAAAATCTGTGCTCATTAAAGGGGTCTACAGGAGTGGGGGTGGTGTTTGGGGCTCGGAGGGCGGGGGGGGGGGGGGGGGGGGGTTGTCCCATCCAAAATAGTTATTTGCTCTCCTCTCCAAAACAACACAAACAACTTTGATGAAACCTGGTGACAAGCTTCATATCTGATGCGAAGGTGTACTAACCGCATCAAAATCTGCGCTCATTGTGGGGAATGTGTGTGTGTATGTCCAGGAGGACATTTGCCTGGGGGAGAGAGGCCGAGGAGAGAATACCGTGTTGGGCTCCGTGTTTATGGGCGGGTAAGTTGTGTGTACCCTCAGGTCGATCGGGCTGTTGAGGAAAGCAAGGAATGTGGAGCTTTGCCATGCCTTGCCTCCGCCTGCTCCAGAATGCGATTGCAAATAGGGATTCCACTGGGAGGAGGGGTCAAATTTAGTTGGTGAGGAACTAGGAAGACCCTTTTTTTTAATACTTGGGCTAAGGCTTGTAATAGAGCTGACACACACACACACACACACACGGACGGACGGACGGACGTACTGACGAGACAAACACTTAACACAGCCACTGAGCTTGGGGGAAGTGCCGGCA
Source organism: Myxine glutinosa (assembly GCF_964187855.1). Taxonomy (NCBI): domain Eukaryota; kingdom Metazoa; phylum Chordata; class Myxini; order Myxiniformes; family Myxinidae; genus Myxine; species Myxine glutinosa. Next base: position 175,474,721 of record NC_136267.1, read on the forward strand.
CTAACGTCACTTCCTGGGATACTCTGGATACCAGTGACGTCATAACAATGGCGCCGCTTTTCCCACTGTACTCAGTGGGGCATTTCCTCAAGAGGAATTTCCTCCTCCCCATAGATGCCAACTGATGGGGATTGTCCATACTCTAGCCTTTTCAAGCAAGGAAGCAGCACGTACAATTTTAAAGTATTTGGTATGATGTGAACCGGTCCAAACCGGATGGGTGTTTTTTAGGAGACACCATCTCATTACTGGATGGTCATTGGCTCCCTACGGGAGCTCATCCGCCCTTTGCCACGTGTTGTTTTTGGTCCCGGCAGGGTGTTACAGTCACCCTCCCCACGAGCAAAGCCAGTGAGGGGTGTCGGTATTAGTAGCCGACAACCCGACCATGCTGCAGGCATCACTGGGTTACATGGTACCAATGGCAGTCCAAAACGACTGCCCTGACCTTAGCGATCATGTGTAGGCCATGGAAGACCTTTTCAGGAGAGGATGCAGGCCTGCCCTTTCAGCGAGGACACAGAAAGGGAGCTGTGTTGGTACCTGGAGGTGAGATGGATGTGGAGCTTGTGATTCCCTTGTGTTTGGAATTTGTTTTGGCCTGTGGCCATCATACATGGTCACACCACACCACATATTTTAGCATCTCTCAACTACCTAGTTAGTGACCAACATGCAGATACATGAATACCATGGCCTTGCAGGAAATAAATAACAATAAAAAGTGTGTTACGTGTCCCACTCGGTTCCAATGAAAGGTTCCACTCGGTCATGTGCACCTTTATCTTTGCCCTGAAGGGTATGTAGCCTTTGTAATTCGTCAAAGGAGATTTTAATTTGGGATTGGGCTTTCAAAAAGGCCTGTGGAAAGGGAAGGATATTGATTAGGAAGGATTCTAATTTGCCAGCGACAGATTGGGTCCATGAATGGCGAAAGAGCGGAGCCAAGGATGATTTTCTAGTTGTACTCGAGGATTGGGCAGGTTGAAAGTCAGTTGTGGAAAAGCCCATGAGGGGGAATGCAGTGTGAGACCTTCTTTAAAGTTGGATTAAAAATGTCACACATAAAACGTCATGGCCATTTACTCATCTATAACTATAAGAGATGTTTGTGAGTGTGTGTCGGCATTATTCTGATAGATATGGCCAAACGGATCTTCATCAAACTTTCAGAGGTTCATCAGTAAGTGCCAGGGGGTGTTTAGACAATATATATATATATATATATATATATATGAAAAAGATAGTTGGGGTTTTTTTTAATTTTATCACTCGATAGTGCCTATGTGAAAGGTAATATTAAATTAATCCTGATCCCATTTCTTTGTGGGTTTAGGGAAGTGTTTACGTACTCCGAAGACCCAAAATACCCAGAAGACCCAAAATATCCAAAATACCCTTAAATACCTGATGACACAAAAGACTAAAAAAAAAACCCCAAAGATCCAAAATACCAAAATACCCAAATTTACCCAAAATACCCCAAAGACTCAAAATATCCAAAATACCCTTAAATACCTGATGACACAAAATAAATTTTTTTTTAAACCCCCAAAGACCCAAAATACCAAAATACCCAAATTTACCCAAAATACCCCAAAGACTCAAAATATCCAAAATACCCTTAAATACCTGATGACACAAAAGAATTTAAAAAAAACCCCATATACCCAAAATACCAAAATTTACCCAAAATACCCCAAAGACTCAAAAGACCCTGAAGACCCAAAAGACCCTTAAAGATCCAGTTGTTATGGTGTGAAAACAATTTTAAATTTAGTGTTAATGTGTATGTGAGATTAAAGGGAAAGTGTAGGTTTCAATAGGACACCAAAGTTACAGATCAAAGGAATGACTGGAATAAGATTTAATTTCACTCTTTGAAGAGGGAGTACCAAGATGACAAAATAGGGGAAAAATAAAAATAAGCATTTTAACATTGCACTCGTTGAGTTTAAGAAAGATGGCAATTATGTAGGATTTCATATAAATTGAGGAGGATGATCAATTGGGGATATCTGCTAAATAATTTACGCGAAAAGGAAATGTGTTGTAGCATAGGCAGGATGGGCCAAATGGCCACCTCCTCCGCCAATGTTCCTGGTAAGGTAAGTTTTATGACTGGCATTATCAAATTTGTCAGATTATGACATCCAAACAAATATATTAGGTTCTCGTTGTGATGTCCCTTGCCTGGGAATACTATTGCCCCTTCCACAATGTAACCCATTCATTATTACCCCATCTTGTATTGATAAATAATCAAATGCTAATAAAAAAAGTTTAAAGTGTGCCCGTAACCGCATATTTTGGAATTTGATATTTGGGGCCGGGCCAAAATTGATGCTGCTCTTGCACCTTCTTGCCATGTGGTAATTAGAACCACCAAGTTTGGTAAATTCCTGGTCACAACTTTTTGTTTGGTCACATCTTCTATTTAATGTACTTGCTGAAAATCAAGATGGGGGAAACAAATGAATGATGGTGGAACGATAAACAATAACATTTCTGGTCCACAAAACATCAATCCTGTTTGCAACACCAAATTATTGGATGCATAATATGGTGATGGTTGCTCTATCAAAGCCAATGACAAGTTTAAAGTATAAAGAAAAGTTCTGATCAAATTTCAACTCTCTCCGTCTCTCTGGTTCCCCCTCTCGCACAGTCAGGCGCTTCGGGCGGCCGAGGCAGTTCCAATAGCTAGGGAGCACAATCCTGGCCAGGTGGAACCTCCGACACAGGGAGTCAGAGCAGGAATTTTGATTTTTTTTTTTTTTGTATACAAGATGGAGGGTCGTGTAAGAGCTAACATTAATCACAACAAAAAAACTGACACATACAACATATGATAAAGGGAGCGGGAGACAAGATGGGGAGAGAGAGGGAATACGCAAGTACAACATTAGAGAGCAGGCACATCGGGAGATCTGTGGGAGGGAGAGGGCTTGGGGGGAGGAGGCACGGGAAGGGAGTGGGGGTGGGAGAGGTATTAAACACATAGACATTGCTAGGACTTCCAGGAAAGAAGTCGGAATTTCAAAAAAGTGCATCTGGGGTGAAATTTGTGACTTGATTTCTTGTCTTTGGCCATGATGGTCTATTTGATGTTCTTTGGTGAAAAAAAATTTGGCCATGGTGCCAGCGATAGCTCGCCTACTCTTCGCAAAAGACACCGTTGGGTGAATGGTGTGACGTCAATGAATACTGGCAGATGGATTAACCATCACTTGCCAGAGTAACATCCAACTGAGGGATGGCACACACATTGATGACTCCCCCTGCCTGTGAAACCCTAGGGTACAGCTGGGTCGGAATTTGCACCCAGGTGAGACAGCTTACAGGCGAGTATGTGTACCCAGGTGATTTGCACCCAGGTGAGGCAGCTTACAGGCGAGTATGTGTACCCAGGTGATTTGCACCCAGGTGAGGCAGCTTACAGGCGAGTATGCGTACCCAGGTGATTTGCACCCAGGTGAGGCAGCTTACAGGCGAGTAGGTGTACCCAGGTGATTTGCACCCAGGTGAGGCACCTTACAGGCGAGTATGTGTACCCAGGTGATTTGCACCCAGGTGAGGCAGCTTACAGGCGAGTATGTGTACCCAGGTGATTTGCACCCAGGTGAGGCAGCTTACAGGCAAGTATGTGTACCCAGGTGAGGCAGCTTACAGGCGAGTATGTGTACCCAGGTGATTTGCACCCAGGTGAGGCAGCTTACAGGCGAGTATGTGTACCCAGGTGATTTGCACCCAGGTGAGGCAGCTTACAGGCGAGTAGGTGTACCCAGGTGATTTGCACCCAGGTGAGGCAGCTTACAGGCGAGTATGTGTACCCAGGTGATTTGCACCCAGGTGAGGCAGCTTACAGGCGAGTATGTGTACCCAGGTGATTTGCACCCAGGTGAGGCAGCTTACAGGCGAGTATGTGTACCCAGGTGATTTGCACCCAGGTGAGGCAGCTTACAGGCAAGTATGTGTACCTGTTGGCCTTCCTGCCTGCCTAATTTGACTACCATTGTAGAAAAAAAAACTTCCTTTTTCTTGCCTTGCAAATGGAAAATCCAATGCATCAATGAATGTGTCGATGAAAGTTCCACTCACAGATAAACTTTATACAAATATGTATCGGTTTAATATTGGTAAAGAGGGTGCACACCTATAATAATGTCCACCTGATTGACAATTTTGCTTTGGCTTGGCATTGCCTCATCAAAGCTAGTGAAAACGTTCGGAATACATTAGAGTCAAATGGAAAGATGAAGTTTGATTAAATGATGATGTTAATCAAAAAGGCCCCAAAACTCACATCATCCTGCAAAACCTTGCGCTTTTTGGCCCAGCACCCTGCACCTCGACCTTGTAATCTCGGTGGTGCACCCAGGAGGCCTTGGTGTTCATTCTCATCGAATCGTGTCCGCTCAGGGCCTTGCCCAGCTTCTTGAGCCAGTCGATATGATAGATTACGCAGCACACATACAGCGTTCTCCACCACCTGCACAAACACAAAAGATCTTTGAGCCAAGCATGCACAGTACTATCCAAGTCACCATATCGATAGGCCACAGCATTTGGGAATAATAATGCAGAATCAGGTTGAACGTGATCAAAAATTATATTTATCGTTGGGTATATATTCTGTAATTGATTTTAGCCTTTTGATCGTTTTGGATGGAACATGTTAATTCTTTTTTTTTTTGCAGAAAAGAGGCCAGGTAATCCAAGGATATTCAACGCAGGAGGTCTTCAGGCCCATCAAGCCTGCACATTTCTTCCAATATCTATGTATCTCTTTAACCCCGGTGCTGCTCGGTACCTTTCTCATTATCTTTCATTGGAGTGGGTGATGGAGGGTTGGAGAAGGTTGGTCAGCAAATTAATATATGGCTACTCACGTAATTCCTCAGATAAAATGAAATGTTCACTTTGCTCAAGATCAAGCCCTCCCTGTCCGAGCTCTTTGAAAAACTCACCAACACACATTTTTGGAACTAATTAGTCAAATATATATATATATATATTTGGAATTAACTTACCACCAACAGATATTATTGCAATTAACTCACCCAATTTCTAAATAATTTAGCACTGAACACTACTTCTACTGAAATCCAACTTGAAAGCGAATCGAACTGTAAAAACACCCCAACTGTGGGAACGTTGTCCATAACGCCCACCGACAACAAAGCGAGATGTGAGAGATCAGGTAGTCACACATGATTACCTGGAGTTATTATGGATAATATCTGAGTGGTCTCCCTTGAACTAATGTTCAACAACAGGCCTGCCTTTGCATCCAATATTAAGTTTCACTGTTCAATAAATTATTCAACTGGAAAGTAAATAATGACCTGCGTGGATGTAAAAAGCTAAAAATCAACTTTAGATGGCCGAATAGAACATTGATTCTCATTGATTCTCAAGTTACATTTTTGACACACACACACACACACAAATATATATCTCTATATTATAATAGCCGTAGATGATTCTGTCTGTCTGTCTGTTGGGTGTCTGTCCGGGGTGTGGCTTACTCGGTTTGCAGAGTAGCTCCACCCATAGCTCCACCCATTCTGGGAGTGGCTTCATATAATTATAAACAAATATCCACCATTTTATTAACTCGCATAGCTTTGAGGCCTGTTTTGTAGGCCCGTGGTGTCTTGCTCTCTCTCCCAGTTTTATTTCAAATCAAATTCGATATATCATTTCATTTTTCACAGTCGCTAACATAGTTTTAGACTCGGTTGAAAAAAAACGGGAAGAAAATCCAATGAAAGTTGCCCTTTATAGAACGAAATGAATTCTCAAACGCCTGTAACTTCAAGGCCATTGAGTCGCTCTCACGCCTTTATCTCCAATCTAACTCATCATATGATTTCATTTTTATCGATGGTTTCAGACTCGGTGTCAGCAATAATTGAGAACATTCCACACACGCGGGAAAATGCAGATATCTATATTATAATAGCCGTAGATGATTCTGTCTGTCTGTCTGTCTGTCTATCTGTTGGGTGTCTGTCCGGGGTGTGGCTTACTCGGTTTGCAGAGTAGCTCCACCCATTCTGGGAGTGGCTATAAACAAATATCCACCATTTTATTAACTCGCATAGCTTTGAGTCCTGTTTTGTAGGCCCGTGGTGTCTTGCTCTCCCCCAGTTTTATTTCAAATCAAATTCGATAAATCATTTCATTTTTCACAGTCGCTAACATAGTTTTAGACTCGGTTGAAAAAAAACGGGAAGAAAATCCGATGAAAGTTGCCGTTTATAGAACGAAATGAATTCTCAAAGGCCTGTAACTTCAAGGCCATTGAGTCTCTCTCACGCCTTTATCTCCAATCTAACTCACCATATGATTTCATTTTTATCGATGGTTTTACTTTTAGACTCGGTGTCAGCAATAATTGAGAACAATCCACACACGCGGGAAAATGCAGAGATATATTTTTTAAAATCGCGTCATGGTGTATCATACACCGCCCAACATGACACCGCCGGCAATGTGTCGATATATATTAAAAATTCGCTTTTGCTTTTCCGTTATGATATATTACTATTTCGTTTGATGATAGTCGTCACAAAAACGTCAACAATGATGCCGACATATATTTCTTCGTTTTTATTTCATTCAACATATTAGCCGGAAGTAAAATATGTTTCAGGAAATTACCGAGAGATATTTCTTCGTTTTTTTTATTAGTTATGTGCGCATACACTTTAAATAGGTTTATTTGAAATCTTTAATTTTCCACAAACATTCCACACACGCGGGAAAATGCAGAGATATATTTTTTAAAATCGCGTCATGGTGTATCATACACCGCCCAACATGACACCGACGGCAATGTGTCGATATCTATTTTAAATTCGATATATCATTTCATTTTTCACAGTCGCTAACATAGTTTTAGACTCGGTTGAAAAAAAACGAGAAGAAAATCCGATGAAAGTTGCCGTTTATAGAACGAAATGAATTCTCAAATGCCTGTAACTTCAAGGCCATTGAGTCTCTCTCACGCCTTTATCTCCAATCTAACTCACCATATGATTTCATTTTTATCGATGGTTTTAGAGTCGGTGTCAGCAATAATTGAGAACATTCCACACACGCGGGAAAATGCAGATATATTTTTTAAAATCGCGTCATGGTGTATCATACACCGCCTAACATGACACCGACGGCAACGTGTCGATACATATTAAAAATTCGATATATCATTTCATTTTTCACAGTCGCTAACATAGTTTTCGACTCGGTTGAAAAAAAACGGGAAGGAAATCCAATGAAAGTTGCCGTTTATAGAACGAAATGAATTCTCAAACGCCTGTAACTTCAACTTCAAGGCCATTGAGTCTCTCTCACGCCTTTATCTCCAATCTAACTCACCATATGATTTCATTTTTATCGATGGTTTTGGACTCGGTGTCAGCAATAATTGAGAACATTCCACACACGCGGGAAAATGCAGAGATATATTTTTAAAAATCGCGTCATGGTGTATCATACACCGCCCAACATGACACCGACGGCAACGTGTCGATATATATTAAAAATTCGCTTTTGCTTTTCCGTTAAGATATATTACTTTTTCGTTTGATGACAGTCGTCACAAAAACGTCAACAATGATGCCGACATATATTTCTTCGTTTTTATTTAATTCAACATTATTAGCCGGAAGTAAAATATGTTTCAGGAAATTACCGAGAGATATTTCTTCGTTTTTTAAAATTAGTTATGTGCGAATACACTTTAAATAGGTTTATTTGAAATCTTTAATTTTCCACAATATAATTTACTTGCCATTTATCATTTGATGATTACGAGACAAATTCCTCTTGAGGATCGTGACAATTCATGCGCTGCGTGGAAACTTCTATTTCCAAAATGAATGAGACGATCGATGAAGAACGCAGACTTGAACAGGATGCAGCAAGAAAACGAATGAGACGGGCGAACGAGTCCATCGACGAACGTCAATGCAAACTTGCGGGGTCACCCGTGGGAATCCCACGGGCATGGATGTGTGTGACATTTCGACATATTGAGTTAGATGCTGCACATTCATTTTTACAAAATGGTTACTGGCAAGTCATCAGATCCAGAAATGGTGTAAAAACCACCGTTTAGAGGCCATTTTTCCCCGCAAAGCGGGGGTTGGCCTTTTCGGGGACCGTGGTAGTTGTTGTTTTTTTGTCCCCTTTTTGAAGCAATGTTTTACGGCCGGATGCCCTTCCTGACGCCAACCCTTTTTGCCGCCTTCAACGACAAACAGGGAATTACCAGTGAACTGGTACTCAATTAGCTGACCTCGGAAGGATGACAGGCTGAGTCAACCCCCCTGGCATTAATTCGGCGATCGACCGAGATTCGAACCCAGGATCCTAAGCCGGCACCCTAGCCGCTAGCCCAACACCAGAAATGGTGTCATGAACACAATTTATTTACGCACAAGCACAAAAGCAAGACGGGCCGATTTCCGATTCCGACGGGCCGACGGGCGAGACGGGCCGATTTCCGATTCCGACGGGCCGATTTGGAGCAAGAAAAAGAACGAGACGGGAGAAAAAGGAGAGAAACGAGACGGGGAAAGCCGATTGGAGAGGCGAGTGAGGCGCGA
>NC_136267.1:175488338-175780838 GCF_964187855.1 Myxine glutinosa
CTACCTTGTAATCTACCCCTTTTCTCCACCACTAATTATATCCTCCTCCAGAGGTCTTGAGAACTGTACCCCTTGCGTCGTTTCATCTATCCCAGTCGTTGTGTCCTTTTCAATCATTGATTTAGCGTAGCGCGATTTGGCCAACGTCTGGGTGAATCGGGTGAGTTGGGGAAGAATCGGGGGAACTGTTAGGTCGCGGTGGACCATCCGCTCGGCCCATCATAACATCTAAACCGCGATCCGTAACAATTGGTGTCGAGGAGTGAGATACGAGGCCCGAAGCGCGCTTAACGCGCTCAAAATTACAAGCAGTTGGAAATTGTTTTGTTTTAAATAAAAAAAACCCGAATTTTGAAAGTCGCGCTATGGCAGATCAAGACGGCTGGGTTCCGGTAGAGGAGAGTGAGGCAGGGTCGATCCAGGACCAAATTGAGGGACAAGAGGAGAGCGAAGCAGTGAGGGCGGCACGTTCGCAAAATGGCGTCCTCGCGCACGAGGCTTCAGGCGCGCAAAATGGCGTCCTCGCGCACGTGGGTGTAGCGGCACCAAATTTTGCCGCGCCCGTGACCGTAGCAGCGGCCGCAGCACCAATGAACTGGGGCCTATTCATGCAGCAGATGCAGGCCTTCATGGTCAAGGCGGATGAGGAGAGGGAAGAGAACAGGGGGATGAGAAACCAAATTTTAGGAATGGGGAACCGGATGGATGCTCAGAGTGAGCGATTAGAGGGCCAAATGGGGGTAATGGGGAACCGGATGGATGCTCAGGGTGAGTGATTGGAGGGCCAAATGGGAGTAATGAGGGACGAAGCGAGGGGTACCGGTGAGGGATTAGACAAGAAATTTGAGGGGTTAGACAATGGGATAAAAGAGGTGAAAAAGGGGTTAACGGGGGTAGAAAACAGAATGACCGCTCAAGAGAATCAAATGGAAGGGATGAAAAAGGGGTTAGAGGGGTTAGAAAACAGTATGGAAGGCAAATTGAGGGACATGAGGGACCAAGCGGAAAGGGAAGTTAAAAAAATGGGGCAGCAGATAGAGGGGGTCAGAATGGGGGTAGAAACTAAATTGGATGCTCACAGGGAGGAAATGGAGCAGATGAGGGTGGCATCTGGGCAGGAGATGCAAGTGATGGGAGAAGAGATCAGAAGAGGTGTGAGTGAGGAGGTCGGAGGAGTGCGCGAGGAGGTGAGGCACTGTAAGGAGCGCATGGAGAAGGAGGTGAGAAAGGGGACTGTAAAATTGCAAGGTGGTATAGAGGAGTTGACGCTGGGAGTAGAACAACTGACAGTGGGACAAAAGGAGTTGGGGGACCAGGTAAAGAAGAACACAGCGGTAATAGAGGGTTTAAAATCGACACAGAAGGAGATGAAAAAGGACGTAGGGGTAATTAAAAAAGAGTGTCAGACGGTACATGAGGACCTGACGAGGAAAATGAACAAGGTGGTAGAGGTGATGGAGGTTAAAGAGCGGGAGGTGCGGGAGCACATAGAAAAAAATAATGTGGAGTTAGAGGAAGAACTTAAGGGGGCGCACGAGGAGATGAAGGAGATGAAGCAGAAATTAGAAGAAGTGGAAGAAGGGGTGAGCGAAATTAAGAAGCGACGGAGAGAGGATAAGAAAGAGATAAAAGAGGAAGTAAAAGAATTGGTCCAAAGTCTGTGTTCGGATCGTGATGATGTGCTCATTAACCGGATGAGGGATTCGCAGGTGATGGAGGAGAAGCGAGGAGAAAGAGGACCCGGTGTAAGTGGTGACCAATATGGTCGTGCGTATGATGCGCCAGGTGATTTAATAAGCTTGGGGGTCGAGATAGACCCGGATGTTCGTGAGAGGCCAAGAGTGAGGTGTATGGCTGGTCCGGAGGGTATGGAACGAGGGTGTGAGCGAGAGGGTCCGGTGATGGGAGAGGTGCGAGGTGTGAGTGAGCAAGGTTGTGGTGGTATGGAATGGGTAGCGGGTTGCGGAAGTGTGACCCATGCATCGACACCAACAGGGGTAGTTTTTAGAGGGACAGGGGAGGCACGGGAGCCCCTTGGGGGTAATGTACTGTGGGGGCCCGGCCGGTTCGGCCCCGCGCTGAGCCCGCAAGGGGCGACGCACGGGGTCCGGCAGGCGGGCAACGACTCACATACGAGGTGGTCCCACAAGGTCCCACTCGCGCCGTATGACGGTGGGTAAGGGTGGCATCCCTGCCACCCTTCCCATGATGGGAGCAGATGCGCTATAGATTATGGGGTGTATGGCAGTGAAAACTAGCCCGGGTGGGTTAGGATATTGTGTGTAGGGACCTAGAAGATGACATTAGGTAACGTTAAGGTTAGTTAGTGACAATGACACCTGTAGTGGGGACGCAGGTAGATTAGAGTGGATGATAATGACGAGGGAGCGCAATAGTTTAAAGGGACGACTGGGAAGCGCAAGTTTCAGAGGGGAGTAGTTAGATGAGATGATGCTGTGTGAGAACTGGACAGGTGTGTGGAGCAGTGTATGAGTAGTGAGTGTTGTGGATCAGCACGAATGCGCTTGGGGGAGAGAAGGGTGCAGGCGGCACCAAGTATGAGAGCACAGGTGTGCAAGCACAGGTGTGTGGAATATATGGAGCAGAGAATGAGTGGTGTGGAGAGAGTTGGAGTAAGTGGTACGGAGTGGTGTGCATGGTGCGAAGGTGTGGATGGGGGAAGAGTGGACCCCTTTTCACGAGTACCCGGGGAGGGTAGTTTAAAGAATAGTTAGAAGGTATAGGTAAATTGTGGTTGGATATTGGCATTTGTGGTGCGGATGCAGAATGGTATTGTGGATGGGTGCATTGGTGTGGTGAAATTGGCTGGTCGTGTGGCCTGTTAGTATGAGTGTGAATGGTTGGGCACTCCGCCACTGTTAGATGTCGGCCAGGTGAGGCCGCAGGTGGGCTCTGGGAGCCGTTAGTGTCAGTGGGTGCCTGAGGATCCCGGGTGTGGATCGGGCAGCCCGTGCCAGAGAGGGCACTGAGGGGGTGAGAGTGCGAGAGGGCCTTCCCCAGTTAGTTAGGTTAGGGTGAGGAGCAGGTGAGCTCGGTAGGCAACAACAGTGGTGGAGGTGTGCAGGTGGGCGGACCAGCTGGGAGCGTCACACGACCCAGCCACCGAAATTGTGCGGGGGCACCGAGTGATGAATCGGGGGAGTGAGACCCCAACTTGAGAAGCACCACAGTTTGGTCAATGGGAATTGGTTTTTAGAACCCATAGTGTAAGTTGGCCAATGGATTGGCAGGGAAAGACCCCGGGTAATGTAAAGTTGTTAAAGTCATTTAGGAAATAGTTAGGATTGATGAACCTGTCGCACCATACGCAGCCACTTACCTGAGGTGATGATGATGACTCCACACCTGTGTTCCTTTGTTCTGTGTTGCAGGAAAGGAGAATTGCTGTGTGGATTTGTGAGACGCATCACGACGTGGATGAGACATTGGGGTGATTCCATCTCTCCCTCCTTAGGAGGGACTGATGATGAATTGGTGATGGCAAATTTTGATGTTGAATTGGTGATGGCAAATTTTGATGTTGAGTTGGAGATGGCAAATTTTGATGAGAGTTGGAAATGGCAAATTTGATTGGTTAGGAGGGAGAGAAGACGAATTTGGTTTATGGGAGGAATGGGGAAGACAGTAGGGACGTTTGTTGATGTGTAAAGTAGATGTTTATGGGTAGTGTTGTGTTTTGTGGATACAGTAAGGGGTAAGGGGGGGGCAATGTAGGTTACCTGGTGGGGGGGGGGGGGGGCGTACGGTAGGAACGTACCTGTCTCACCTGGTTCCCATGTGCCCCCAGTGTGCATTACCTTGAATTGCATGCACTTTTGCGCCCTTACCACCTTACTCACTTGTCTTCTTTTGTCTCCCACCTCCGAGGATCTGGCTTTGGGGCAGAGAGAGAGGAGAGAGAGGTGCTGGCTCCGCAGTTGTGGGCCTGTACTTCCGCTGCTTGCTGCCTGGATCGATACACCATATGGACCGCAATTTTTGTGGCCGCCCACAATGGACCGCAGTTCTTTTGCGGTCAAGCACCACACGTGGATGGACCTCTGGGTCAACGTGGCACCTATGCCATACAGGTGAACCACTTTTAGTTGGCCCCCCTGACGGCCATAATTTAGAAATGGACGCGGTTGGCGCCTTTCTTTATTTCTAAAGAAGCCAGAAGGCCAAGTGCACTCCAAGAAGGCAAGACCAGCGGCAGAACATCGGCCGGCTGCGACACCACCGGTGACCATGGACACTTGATTGTGCCTTTTTTATTGAACACTTTATCGGTGCACCGGATGGTGCTGACTGTACATAATGGGGTGGTGCTTTTGGTGCTTGGAAGGGGTGCTCTGCACATTATTAAAGGCCGTAGGGCCACAGGGCACTCGTGGGTTGGTGTATCGATGCTGGCATGCGTGCTCTCTCTATGCATAACATCTGCATGTGTTCCTCAAAGAACAGGTCCTGGATCGTAGTGTAAATATCAGTGTAGTCTTGTATAAATGATGCTCCCTACCGGTTGTATGTTTAGTTTGACGATGCTTTCCGCGATTCGGTTATCCTGTGGGTGTGTTTCTGTTAGGAGAAGGGTGCAACATCGCAGGGGGACATATTTACTCATTTGTGAACATCTGTAAAACTGTCGCACTCAGGGTAGAGTTAATAGTAGAGGGAACTACATCTGAGTGCCACACTAAAGTAGGTAAAAATTTATCGGGTCGGGCCGCCCCGAGGTAGAGAAGGGTGCAATGTTGCGGATATGGGATTTGCATCCATCCATATCCGCTTGTAAATATTCCCCTATTTCCTCAATACTTCCCAACTATCCCCAATCCCCCATTCCCTAGTCCCATTTTCTGTAAACAACACTCTGTAGACCCGACCTCCCCCTATTTCCCCCATTAAATGTCGCACCCAGGTTCACCGCATCTCATGTAAGACAACTATAGGACATCTTGCTAGTTATTCTTAGTCTATGTCAGTTAAGGACTCGTTTCCATTAATTCTGACTCTTCGTTGCACCAGAATGTGATTGTATGGCACCGATAGGAAGTTTAGGACCTCCCAATACCTCCCCGCAGCTCTTCCTCACGGTTCAGCAACAACAACACCAACAACAACAGCAGCGGCGAGCGCGGGGAGTGCGCGTCCTCACTCCGGCTTGGTTGGTAGGGGGTGTTGGGAGGGCACCAGGCCTTTCACTAGACCTAGGACACCAGCACTAGACCTAGGACTTCGGTCCACAGGAGATCGGGACAGCGCTCGTCACGCTGTTATGTTCGTTGATTATTATCCCCGCCGATTGCACCGCACCCCCTGGTTTTGGTTTGCACTGGTGGGAACGATGGGCTGTGTGGCAGACAGGCTGTTGGTTCCTTGCGGGTTATGCGGTATTTACCGTGTGAGACATAATTCGTGGCTGGTGCTCACCATTAAAGCTAGGAGGTGCCTTGATCATCTTAATAGACGATTTTGGTCCTCATTGGTTAGATTTTTTGCAGTATGCCGTCCTGACGAGGGTTAATAAGCCCGAAATCTGGATTGGCGGCTCTGCTTGATGTTTAGCCAATGGGGACCAATGAATAAATCTCTGTCTGTTGACAGAGTGGCCGGGCTGAAGCCTCCAGAAGACCCTTTGGGTCGGAGGTGACGCTTTGGTCTAGGACTTCGGTCCACAGGAGATCGGGACAGCGCTCGTCACGCTGTTATGTTCGTTGATTATTATCCCCGCCGATCGCACCGCACCCCCTGGTTTTGGTTTGCACTGGTGGGAACGATGGTCTGTGTGGCAGACAGGCTGTTGGTTCCTTGCGGGTTATGCGGTATTTACCGTGTGAGACATAATTCGTGGCTGGTGCTCACCATTAAAGCTAGGAGGTGCCTTGATCATATATATATATATATATATATATATATATATATATATATATATATATATATATATATATATATATATATATATATATATATATATATATATATATATATAATATGTATAGTGCGTATAGTGCGTAAAGTTGTACAGTGCATATAGTGTGTATAGTGTGTATAGTATAATATGTATAGTGTGTATAGTGCGTATAATATGTATAGTGCGTATAAATATATATATATATGTAATATATACACATTTTTGACACACACAGAAATATATATATTGTAACGATTTTGAGAAGTGTGTAACGAATTTGAGAAGTGTAACGGTTTTTGAGAAGTGTAACAATTTTGAAGGAAGTATAACGAATGTGGAAACGTTACAATGTGAACGTTACAAAAGTATGGTAACATCCTCGTAATGTAAATAATGGTCGCAGCCGTCCTAGTTAATTCCATGAAACTTACACGCAGGTCACGATATATCTTTTAAATAGTGTATTTCCTTATTCCATGTAGGCTAAATATGTGTTTCCCACTAGATTGAATTTGCATTGTATCAAACAAAATAAGCGTAGGCCCTTCCAATTTCCCCAAAACCTCCTTTCCAATTGCCTTCCGCATTTTGGGCGGTTTTCTTCAACCGCCATTGCCCATGTGCTTTGAGTCGGAGAAGAAAGGCGTGTCTCCACCTCGTCATAAGAGGGAAGGAGTGAACCAGCCCTAGCAGCCAATCAGCACCGCGGTGAGCGACCTGGTAGGCGTGCCCTCGGAGCCGGCGGCTTAATTCCGCCCGAGGTGATAAAAGCGACTGTAAGGGACTGCTTTATGAGATGACTTGGAGAGGCCTTGGGAGATGAGCAAAGAGGCTGCACCAAGAGGTGAGATGCGAAACGCTCCAAGCCAAAGAGGAGAGGTACTCGGCAAGGAAACCAGCTTTGGAGAGACGCACTGAAAGGAGGGAGACGGCCCCACCCCAAGAAGAGGAGCAGGTGTGCCGAACCAGCGCGTGACGTCTACCGCAGTGGATACACGACGGAGGGTTTCCCGCCAAAACCGCGAGGAATTGTGAGCTGCGGCCTCCCGACCTTGCCTCCCTCTCAAGCAGTCCATCTCAAGCCCTACCTGCCTGCAATATCCCCTGTGTAAGTGTGAACGTCCTGTCCTACTCGTTTGTCTTGGGGCTAAGTAAAAATGAATAGTGTAAGTTAACGATTCGCTGTGTTACTGCTTCTTCCATCCATTGCTTGTGTGTGTATAATATATCTGTTCTTCCTCCGTATTCTTCTTCTTCTTCTTTTTCATTCTCTTTCGGTCGCTTTAGAGATTTCCCGATTGAATATCTGTGGGGCGATCTGGTCAACGTCGGGTGGAATCGGGTTTTAATCGGGGAGTAACTGTTCGGACGCGGTTAAATACACCACCGCTCGGTCAATATAACATCTAAAAGCCGCGTCTGTAACATTTGGTAGTCAGGAGGTGGGATTCGAACCTGGGACTAAATTTATTTAGCCCAAATTTTGGACACCAATTGTGTTAGTACTGTAACATTTGGTGTCGAGGAGTTGGATTCGGACCTGGGACTAAATTTGTTAGGCCCAAATTTTGGAACACCAATTGTACCATTAGGGTAACATTGTTGGGAAGTAGAATTCGATCCGGAGCGCGTTTCACGCGCTCGAAATTATAACGGCGAAATTTGATTTTGTTTTACGAAAAAATAAAACCCGAATTTTGAGATCGCGCCATGGACAATCAAGGCGATCGGATGTCGGTGGGAGAGATAGACAGGGTGGAATCGACCCAGGACCTCGGGGAAATGTATGTGGAGGATAGGGAGGAGGAGAAAAATAGCAATGTGGTTGCGGAGGTTTCAGACGCACAAAATGGCGCTCTCGCGCACGAGGTTGAGGGGGCCACGGCCGCGGAACCAATGAGCGCGACCCAAATGCAAGCCTTCATGACCCAATTCATGGTGGAAATGCAGAAAAAAAACGATAGTGAGAAAGTGGAAAGCAGAAAAAGGGGGGCCCTTATGGAGAGGCTAGAAGCAAAAATGGGGGTAATGAGGGACGAAGCGAGGGCTCAGAGTGAGCAAATGGGGGTAATGAGGGACGAAGCGAGGGGTACCGGTGAGAAGTTAGACAAAAATTTTGAGGGGTTAGACAACGGGATAAAAGAGGTAAAGAATGGGTTAACGGGGGTGGAAAACAGAATGGCTGCCCAGGAGAATCAGTTAGAGGGGGTGAAAAATGGGTTAATGGGGTTAGAAAATAGGATGGAGGACAAATTGCGGGAAATAGGGGAACAATCTGCCAGGGAAATCAAACAAATGGGAGAGCAGATAGAGGAGGTGAAAATCGGGGTAGAAACCAAACTGGATGCTCAGAGGGATGAATTGGGACAGATGAGGGTGGCATCTACAAAAGAGATGGAGGAAATACGACGAGGGGTAAGTGAGGAGGTTTCGGGGCTGCGCGAGGAGGTAAAGCGAGGTGAGAAGCGTATGGAGAAAGAGGTGAGAAATAATACGGCAAAGTTACAAGGGGGAATAGAAGATCTGACGGAGGAGGTGGAACAGCTGACAGAGGGACAAACGAAGTTAGTGGAGCAGGTTCAAAGGAACACTGCAGTACTCGGAGGGTTAAAGGCGACACAAAAAGAAATTAAAAACGAATTAATAGCGACACAGAGGCAATGTCAGAAGGTACGGGAGGAACTGACAATGAGGGTGGACGAGGTGACAGAGATAATGGAGACAAAGGACCGGCAGGTGAGGATGCACATAGAGACGGTCACGGTAGCCCTAGAGGACGAACTTGAGGAGACGCACCGAGAAATAAAAGAGGTTAAACAAAAACTAGAAGAAGTGGAAGAAGAGGTGAGTGAAATTAAGAAGGGACGGACAGAAACTAAGAGAGAAATCCAGGAGGAGGTAATGGAATATGTACAAGGTCTGTGTTCAAATCATGATGAGGTGCTCACTAACCAAATAAAAGTTTGCAGGTGGCAAAGGAGGTGCGGAGACGAAGTACGGAGGTGAGTGGCAATGTATATGATGTGAGGAAAGCTTCAGTCGGCTTGGGGATTGGTTTGGATCCGGGTGTTCGTGAAAGGCCGTTGGTGAAGTGTGTGACAGGTCAGGTGTGCGAAAAAAGAGGTGTGCGAGAATGTCCGACCATGGGGTGTGTGAGGAAAAAGTGCACGCCGAGGAGTGAGTGTGCCGTCAAGAGTGAGTTGGTCGAAGCGCGTGTGCGAGGGGGTACATGGAAGCGCGGTGTGGTGAGTGTTACGGAGGAAGTAACGAGAGAGTGTACACCTGTGGTGAGTGTTACGGAGGAAGTAACGAGAGAGTGTACACCTGTGGTGAGTGTTACAGAGGATGTAACGAGGAAGTGTACGCCTGTGGTGAGTGTTACAGAGGATGTAACGGGAGGGTGTGCGCGAGAAAGGTGTGTAACGGACGGGTGCATGAGGAAAGAGTGTGCTGTCGAGAGTAAGGGTGAGTGCGCGGTCAAGAATGGAGGTGAGAGTAGTGAGAGTGAAACGGAGCGTGAGTTGGTTGTGACAGGTGAGCGAGGATGTACACCTGGAATGGAAGAGCGTGTGTGGGAAGGCACATTTGAGTTGGTAGTGAGGCACGTGGTTGGGTGTGCGAATGAGAGCACACCTGTGATTGTCACAGAGGAAGTGACCGAGGAGGGGGCGCGAAGAGGTGTGTTGGTGAGGTGTGCGACCAACGAATGTGTGCCAAAGTGTTCGGTGGTCAGGTGTGTGACCAAGTCGGCGAGCGGAATGAGTGTACCGAGGTGTGTAAGGAAAGGTACGAGGAGAATGGGAACAGCTGCATGTATGAGCAAGAAAGGGGTAGCGTATGCATGTAAGCGTCCAGGTGAAGCGTCGACGGTAACCGGTTTAGCGGTTAGGGCGACTTATAGCCGAATCGGGCCCTCGGTGCGTGCCGGGCTTCGCGTGCCGCGAGAACCAGCGGGGATCCGAGCCACGGCGGGTTCGAAAGGACCGCCGTGCGCGATCCACGCTGGGCCTCGCGTGGAACGGCCGCGGCCGGGCTCCACTAGGCGGAGCGGGCAGCTGGATAGGAAGGGTCGTTATGGCGACCACGTTTTGTTGAGACGTGCCGGCAGGTCGAGATCGGGACATTGGATGGCTCCACGCCGAGGTGGTGCATGGGATCTCGGCCCGGGTAAGCCCCCGCCCCTGCCCCGAATGCGGGACGCATCCAGCCGCAGGCACAAAAGAAGCCGCGTTCATTGCTCGGCTGTACGAAGCCGGGCTGTAGACGTGAATTGGCGCACCGAGAGGATGTAATAAGTAGACGGGTGATGATAGTGGTTTGGCCCCGAAATTAGAAAAAGGCGAAATTTGATGATTGGTACGATGATTGGCAGAATTTTTGATTGGTTGGGTTTAGGTGTGCCAAATTGATAGTGAGAGACCCCCGATGTGGTGGGATGGCAAATCCACCATCCCTCACAGAGTGGGGGCAAATGCGCAATAGTTTATGGGGTGGCTATGACAACCGAGCCAGGGAGGGCTTGGATAATTGTAGGGATCTAGCGAAGATGACATTAGGTAACGTTAAGTTTAGTTAGTGACTGATACCTGTAGTGGGGACGCAGGTAGATTAGTGTGGATTATAATGACGTGGGAGCGCAATAGTTTAAAGGGACGACGGGGAAGCGCAAGTTTCAGAGGGGAGTAGTTAGCTGAGATGATGCCGTGTGTGTGAGGATTGAACAGGTGAGAATGGAACAGGTGTGATTGCACAGGTGTGCAACTGAACAGGTGTGTGGAGCAGTGTATGAGGGAGTAGTGGTGATTGCGTGTTGTGTTGACCAAATGGTCCAGGAAGAAAGGAGGGTGCAGGTGGCACCAGGTGTGAGGGCACAGGTGTGCAACAACAGGTGTATGTGGCTGTGTGGAATAAATGGTAGTGTGGAATATCTGGAGTATTGGAATGGATGGTCGTGGAGTGAGAATGGTGGAAATTGTGGAGTGGAGTGGATGGTGCGAAGGTGTGAATGGGGGAAGAGTGGACCCCCATCACGGATACCCGGGGCGGGTAGTGTAAGTGTTAGGTAGAGGGTACAGGTAAATTGTGGTTGGATATTGGCATCTGTGGTGCGGATGCAGAATGGTATGTGGATGGGTGCATTAGTGTTGTGGAAATGGCTGGGCGTGTAGCCTGTTAGTGTGTGTAGTTGGTTTGGGCACTCCACCACTGTGAGGATGTCGGCCAGGTGAGGCCGCAGGTGGGCTCTGGGAGCCGGTAGTAGTTGTTGTGGATGGGGCCCGAGGATCCGGAGGACGGACCCGGGTAGCCCAGTGCCAGAGGGCACCATGGGGTGACAGAGCCAGGAGAGGGGCTGTCCCCAGTTAGTTAGGTTAGGGTGAGGAGCTAGGTAAGCTCGGGTGGCAACTACAGTGGTGGAGGTGTGCAGGTGGGTAGACCTGTTGGGAGAGCTAGACGTCGCAGCCCAGAAATTGTGCGAGAGCACCGGGAGATGAATCGGGGGAGTGAGACCCCAAATTGAGAAGCACCACAGTTTGGTCAATGGGAATTGGTTTTTAGAACCCATAGTGTAAGTTGGCCAATGGATTGGCAGGGAAAGACCCCGGGGTAGTGTAAAGTGTGTTAAAGTCATTTAGAAAATAGTTAGGATGAAGGATCTCCTCGCACCATCTGCATCCACTCACCTGAGGTGACAGGTACTCCACACCATGCCATGTTTTGATTATTTTTTATGATGTAAATGTTTGGATTGTGAGACGCATCATGACGTGGGTGTGACATTGTGCGTAATTCCATCTCTCCCTCCTTATGAGGATTGATGATGAATTGGTGATGGCAAATTTTGAAGTAAAGGGATTGTGGAGACGAATTTGGTATAGGGGAAATATGGGGAAGACGTGACAGTAGTGACGAATTTGTAAATGGGTAGATTTTTGTACATATGGGGTAAGGGTAGGGTAGGTGACAGGGGGGTGACGTACGGTAGGGACGAGCTTTCTCACTTCGCCCTCCGTACGCATTTCACCTTGCATTGCCTTATTGACGTGTACCCTTGTGACCTTACCCCTCGCTCAATTGTCTTTCTTTTGTCTCCCACATGACCTGTGCGCCATTGGGTGCCGATGGGAGCGTGCGTGAGGTGGCCATTGTGCGCCCGAGATTCCCAGAACCAGCATGCATTGCGTTGATGTACCACTGTATGGACCGCTGTTCTGCGGCCAAGTACCACTTGATGGACCCCAGGTTCTGGGGCAGGGCACCTCTGTTGGAGACCGGCCATAGTGGCCAGGGAATCTTGCTTGCGGACCTCGGTAAGGTGGCACCTATGCCAAACAGGTGGACCACCCTTAGTTGGCCCATGAGGCCCTAAATAAAAATGGACACAAGTTGTGCTTTTTATTATTTCCAACTAGGCCGCATGAAGCCAGAAGACGTCGGGAAGAACATCGGCCCAGCAGAGAAAGAGAAGACCACCACCAGTTGTTTTGTTGTGTTTATTATGAACCATGGTGACTGCGCACCGGATGGTGCTTTTGGGTGCTTTTTGGTGCTTTGTGGTGCTTTTGGGTGCTTTGGTGGTATTGGTACTGGTGCATCGATGCAATGCGTGCTGTCTCCTCCCTCCCAACAGGAATTTCTTTCTCTTGTTCCCTAAAAAGAAAAGAAAAAAAAAAAACACAGGTCCTGGGTTGCGTTGTAAATAAGAAATCACGTCATTGTAAATAATGCTCCCCACCGTAAATGTATAGTTTGAGAATAATTCCGTAATTCGGTTAGCTGTGGGCTTGAGTCTGTTAGACAGGGTGCAATGCAATAGGGGGACATACTTATTTGTGTTTTAAGATTGTCACACTCAGGGTCAGGTTAATTGTAGAGGGAATTACACCTACGTGTCACACTAAGTTAAAGTTTAATAGGCCCGAGCACGGGCCTGAAGAAAGGAGGGTGCAGTGTAACGATTTTGAGAAGTGTGTAACGAATTTGAGAAGTGTAACGGTTTTTGAGAAGTGTAACAATTTTGGAGGAAGTGTAACGAATGTGGAAACGTTACAATGTGAACGTTACAAAAGTATGGTAACATCCTCGTAATGTAAATAATGGTCGCAGCCGTCCTAGTTAATTCCATGAAACTTACACGCAGGTCACGATATATCTTTTAAATAGTGTATTTCCTTATTCCATGTAGGCTAAATATGTGTTTCCCACTAGATTGAATTTGCATTGTATCAAACAAAATAAGCGTAGGCCCTTCCAATTTCCCCAAAACCTCCTTTCCAATTGCCTTCCGCATTTTGGGCGGTTTTCTTCAACCGCCATTGCCCATGTGCTTTGAGTCGGAGAAGAAAGGCGTGTCTCCACCTCGTCATAAGAGGGAAGGAGTGAACCAGCCCTAGCAGCCAATCAGCACCGCGGTGAGCGACCTGGTAGGCGTGCCCTCGGAGCCGGGGGCTTAATTCCGCCCGAGGTGATAAAAGCGACTGTAAGGGACTGCTTTATGAGATGACTTGGAGAGGCCTTGGGAGATGAGCAAAGAGGCTGCCCCAAGAGGTGAGATGCGAAACGCTCCAAGCCAAAGAGGAGAGGTACTCGGCAAGGAAACCAGCTTTGGAGAGACGCACTGAAAGGAGGGAGACGGCCCCACCCCAAGAAGAGGAGCAGGTGTGCCGAACCAGCGCGTGACGTCTACCGCAGTGGATACACGACGGAGGGTTTCCCGCCAAAACCGCGAGGAATTGTGAGCTGCGGCCTCCCGACCTTGCCTCCCTCTCAAGCAGTCCATCTCAAGCCCTACCTGCCTGCAATATCCCCTGTGTAAGTGTGAACGTCCTGTCCTACTCGTTTGTCTTGGGGCTAAGTAAAAATGAATAGTGTAAGTTAACGATTCGCTGTGTTACTGCTTCTTCCATCCATTGCTTGTGTGTGTATAATAAATCTGTTCTTCCTCCGTATTCTTCTTCTTCTTCTTTTTCATTCTCTTTCGGTCGCTTTAGAGATTTCCCGATTGAATATCTGTGGGGCGATCTGGTCAACGTCGGGTGGAATCGGGTTTTAATCGGGGAGTAACTGTTCGGACGCGGTTAAATACACCACCGCTCGGTCAATATAACATCTAAAAGCCGCGTCTGTAACAATATATATAGTATAAATATGTATAGTGCGTGCCTGGAACATCCAACATAAAAATACATATATATATGATTATATGTATATATGTAATATATGCACATTTTTGACACACACAAATATATATATATATAGTATAAATATGTATAGTGCGTGCCTGGAACCTCCAACATAAAAATACATATATATATGTATATATGTAATATATACACATTTTTGACACACACAAATATATATATATATAGTATAAATATGTATAGTGCGTGCCTGGAACCTCCAACATAAAAATACATACATATATATATACATACACACAGAGCCGACAAAGTCTACACACCATTTCACAATTTTCACCTTTTGTTACCTACTAGCCTGGAATTAAAATGCATTAAATCAGACATTTTCCTCCTTCATTTACACATCGTAACCCACAACCTCCAAGTGAATAATAAATTCTGCAAATTTTAGAAAATTCATTCAAAATACAAAACTAGAATATCTTGGTTGGATAAGTGTCCACCCCCCTGAGTTAATACTTGGTAGAAGGACCTTTGACAGCAATTACAGCTGTGAATATGTTGGGATAGGTATCTACAAAGTTTACACACCTTGATTGGGCAGCATTTGCCCATTCTTCTGTACAAAACAGTTAAAGCTCAGTCAAGTTGCGTGGGGAGCGTTGATGGACAGTAATCAAGCCATGCCAAAGATTTTCCATTGGATTTAGATCAGGGCTCTGAATGGGCCACTCAAGTACATTTATCTTTTTGTTCCTTAGCCACTCCAGTGTAGCTTTGGCTGTTTGCTCTGGGTCATTGTCATGCTGAAAGGTAAACCTCCATCCCAATTTCAGCTTTCTTGCAGATGGCAGCAGGTTTTCCTCTAGGATGTTTCTGTATTTTGTTCCATCCATTTTCTCTTCTATCCTGTCAAGCACCGTCCCTGCTGATAAGAAACATCCCCATAACATGATGCTGCCAACACCATGCTTCATAGTAGGTATGGTGTTCTTTGGGTGATGTGCTGTGTTGGGTTTGCACCAAACGTAACATCAAAAAAGATCCATCTTAGTTTCTGTCAGACCACAAAACTTTTCACGACATGGTTTCAGAATCTCCAGAGTGTTTTTTTGCATACCTCAAACAGGACTCGAGGTGGGCTTTTTTGAGTAATGGCTTCCTTCTTGTCCATGCCAGACTTGTGGAATGCTTGGGATATTGTTGTCACATGTACACAGTGACCAGTCTTTGCCATAAAAGCCTGTAGCTCTTTCAAAGTTGGCATTGGCCTCTTGGTGGCCTCTCTGATCAGTCTTCTTCCTGCTTGGTCATCCGGTTTGGAGGGACGGCCTGATCTCGGCAGGGTCTTGGTGGTACCATACACCTTCCACTTCTTAATGATTGTCCTGACTGTACTCCAAGGTGTTGGTGGATCTGGTGTTGGGCTAGTGGCTAGGGTGCCGGCTTAGGATCCTAGGATCCTTGGTTCGAATCCCGGTCGATCGCTGAATTAACACCAGGGGGGTTGACTCAGCCTGTCATCCTTCCGAGGTCGGCTAATTGAGTACCAGTTCACTGGTAATTCCCTGCTTGTCATAAAAGGCGACAAAAAGGGTTGGCGTCAGGAAGGGCATCCGGCCGTAAAACATTGCTTCAAAAAGGGGACCAAAAAATCAACAACAACCATGGTTCCCGAAAAAGGCCAACCCCCGCTTGCGGGGAAAAATGGCCTCTAAAGGTGGTTTTTTTTTTGTTTTGTTTTTTACTCCAAGGGATATTCAAGGCCTTTGAAATATTTTATACCCATCCCCTGATCTGTGCCTTTTCACAACTTTATCCTGGATGTCTTTTGAAAGCTCCTTGGTGCTCATGGTTGATTCTTTGCTGTGAAATCAGCCAACATCACCGCTTTGCACAAAAAAGGTGCAAAAACAGATCCTAGCAACTACAGACCAATCAGCCTTCTCCCAATTATCAGCAAAGTCATGGAATCCATCATTGCTTCGGATATGAAATCTTTCCTCTTCTCCAATGGCTTGATCTCTGATCATCAATTTGGTTTCAGACCAGGTCACTCTACTCTGGACATGCTGCTTCTGCTGTCTCAACAATGGATGGAGGTCCTCAATGCCAAACAGGAAATTAGAGCTGTCTCCCTCGACATATCACGTGCCTTCGACACGGTCTGGCACCCCGCTCTGCTCACCAAACTCTCCTCCTTTGGTATCCATGGAAATCTCCACGCATGGCTGGCGGACTTCCTCTCTAGTCGTCGTCAACGTGTGGCCCTGAATGGGTTTCTCTCATCTCCTCTTCCTGTTCAGGCTGGAGTTCCCCAAGGCAGTGTTCTGGGCCCCGTGCTTTTTCTGGTCTTCATAAATGATCTCCCTGACTCTCTCGAAAATCCTCTCTATCTCTTTGCTGATGACTCCACTCTCTGCCGCTCCATTCCTCTTCCCTCAGATCGGCAGTCTGCTGCCTCCTCACTCTCTGAAGACCTGGACAAAATCACAGACTGGTCAAACAAGTGGAACATGTCTTTCAATCCTGACAAATCTCACACTCTTACTATGTCTCTCCGAAAAGATCGACTGGACAACCCTCCCATCTACTTTCTCAACAATCCTCTCCAAGAAGTTCTGTCGCTCAAGATTTTGGGTCTCACTATCTGCCATGATCTTTCTTGGGAAAACCACATTTCCAAGCTGGCCTCCAAAGCCAGTCGCCGACTGGGCATCCTCCGTCGTGCGAAGTCCTTCCTCGGCACACCTGAGCTCCTCACCACATACAAGGCTTTCATCCGCAGCTCAATGGAATACTGTTCTCCCCTATGGGCCGGTGCTCCTGCCTCACACCTAGCTCGGCTTCACGCTGTTGAAACCAAAGCTTTCAGAATTATTGGAATCTCCCGCGATGAAGCTATCTCTGAGGGCCTTTCACTCACTCACCGCAGGCAGGTAGGTGGTCTTTCTGTCTTCTACCGACTCCTCTCCGGCCTTGCACCCCCAGCTCTCTCTGTGCTCTGTCCCCCAAATATTCCTACAGGTCGCACAAGATCTGCCAGCAACCCTCTGATGGTTAAACTGCCGAAATCTCGGCTCTCTGCTCACCTTCACTCTTTCATTCCTCTTTTCTCCCGCCTCTGGAACAAACTCCCTCACTCCCTTCAATCCCACTCCTCCCTCCAGGTCTTTAAAACAGCTGTTCACCACCATCTCTTATCTTCCCCCATCCAAAACCTTGATCTTTTCTACCCCCGCTAATTCACCCCAGATCCACCTTGTTTGAAATTCCAACTTCTTTCCTGGAAGTCCTGGCAGTGTCCATATGTTTTATACCTCTCCCACCGCCCCCTTCCCATGCCCCCCCCCCCCCCCCAAAGCCCTCGCCCTCTCTCAGATCTCTCGATGTCTCCATGTCTCTCGGTCCCTGCTCTCAAATGTTGTGTTTGTGTCCTTCCCCCTCTCTCCCCATCTTGTCTACCGCTCCCGATGTTATATGTTTTATGTGTCGGTTTGTCTTTCTGTGTGATTAATGTTCGCTCTTTCACGAGCCTCGATCTTGTATACAAAAAAAAAAAAAAAAAAAAAAAAAAAAAAATGCACGACCCAGCAGAGGAAATCTACAGGAACAGCTGATTTTATTCTGAAATGATCAGAATCACTACAATTTAACACAGGTGGAGGCCAATTAACTTGGTGTGTGATTTTTGAAGGTGATTTGTTAAACCTGAGCTAATTTACAATTGCTATTATAAGGGGGGTGGACACTTATCCAATCAAGATATTCTAGTTTTGTATTTTAAATTAATTTTCTGAAAGTTGTAGAATTTGTCTTTCACTTGGAAGTTGTGGATTAAGATGTGTAAATAAAGGTGGAAAAAGTCTGACTTAATGCAACTTAATTCCAGGTTATAAGGCAACAAAAGGTGAAAAAATTGAAAGTGGGTGTCGACTTTCTAGATATAAATACAATAGAGAGATATATAATGTGCCTGGTGTTGGTTTAGTGGTTAGGGTGCTGGCTTGGGATCCCAGGATCCTGGGTTCGAATCCCGGTCGATCGCTGAATTAACACCAGGGGGATTGACTCAGCCTGTCATCCTTCCGAGGTCGCCAAATTGAGCACCAGTTCACTGGTAATTCCCTGTGTGTCGCAAGAGGCAGCTAACAGGGTTGGCGGCAGGAAGGGCATCCGACCATATAACATTACTTCAAAAAGGGGACCATGGTGCCCGAATAATGGCCAAAGCCTGCTCTGCGGGGAAAAATGGCCTCCAAAGGTGGTTCTTTTCTTCTTCATAATGTATCTATAGAGATATAGATAATCTTTTCTAGAGATATATATATTGTTGCGAATATGGAATTTGGCCTCCATATCCGCTTGTAAATATTCCCCAATACTCCCCAACTATCCCCAATCCCCCATTCCCTAGTCCCATTGTCTGTAAACAACAATCAGTAGAGCCGACCTTCCCCTTATTCCCCCATTAAATGTCGTGCCCAGGTCCCCCGCACCACACGTAGACAACTTTCGGACATCTTGCTAGTTATTCTTAGTCTATGTCAGTTAAGGCCTCGTTTCCATTAATTATGACTCTTCGTTGCACCAGAATGTGATTATATGGCACCAGTAGTGAGTTTAGGACCTTTCCCATACCTCCTCCCATCTTCTTCCCCGTCTACAACAACAGAGGGGCACGGCGCTGCGCGGGGGGGAGTGTGCGTCCTCCCACCGGCTCGGTTAGCCGCCATCGACAATGCGCTCCAGACAACGCGCTCCAGACCATGCGCTCCACGGGGTTACCACAAAGGGGCTCCTTGTCAGCTCCTCGTCAAGGGCGGAGCCGGTAACCCCCCCGCACGCACCCAATGAGAAGCAACGTGCCGATTCCACGAGGCGGAGCTAACGAGCCGAGGGCGTGTCACTCCCCGCCGGATATACGCGGCCCCGCGCCGGATGTGACGTCAGATGCGCCCCCAGCTTGAGCAGACAAGACGCCATCCGAGCGCTGCGACCTCCCCGCATCTCTGGACCGGACCGGGTCGATCCTGTCCTTGAGCCAAGAGTGCACCTTGAGCCATCGATACCCGCTTTCCTAGCCATCAAACCCCGTGTGAGTCAGCTTTGTCCCGTTTATCTGTCGTCTGTTGGGAATAATATAAGATTGTGTCTAAGTGCTTGTCTTTCTATGTTGTACCTCTCGTCCCTGTAATCTGACCTTCCGAACGAATATAATCTCCTCCGGAGGTCTTGAGAACTGAACCCTGGGTGTCGTGTCATTTGAAACCCAGCCGTGTGTCCTTTTCCTTTATTGCCTTCATTGATCTAGCGTAGCGCGATTAGTCGACGTTCGGGTACAATCGGGTAACTTGTGCAGACGTGGTCATACCAAAACCGCTCGGTAAATAACATCTAAGCCACGTCTGTAACAATTGGTGTCGAGGAGTGGAATTCGAACCCGGGACTAAATTTATTAGGCCCAAATTTGTAACAAGTAGAATCGATTCGGAGCGCGTTTCCCGCGCGAAATTATAACGGCCGAAATTTGTTTTGTTGTATAAAAACCCGAATTTTGAAAGTCGCGCTATGGCAGACCAAGACAGCTGGGGTCCGGTAGGGGAGAGTGAAGCAGGGTCGGTCCAGGACCAAATTGAGGGACGCGAGGAGAGCGAAGCAGTGAGAGTAGCAGGTTCGCAAAATAGCGCCGTCACGCACGAAGTAGCGGGCGCGCAAAATGGCGCCTCGCAGATGGCCACGGCGTCCACGCCCGCGACCGTGGCAGCGCCCCCGGTGGATTGGAACTTGTTTTTCATACAAATGAAGGCCCTTATGGCCCAGAATAGCGAAGAAATGGAAAGCAGAATGATGGGGGTAATGGGGAACCGGATGGATGCTCAGAGTGAGCGATTGAAGGACCAATTAGGGGTAATGGGAAACGAAATGGGGGTAATGAGGGACGAAGCGAGGGGTAACAGTGAGGGATTAGACAATAATTTTAAGGGATTAGACATGAAATTTGGGAAATTAGACGATAGATTAGGGGAAATACAAAAGGGGTTAGAGGGGGTAGAAAATAGAATGGCTGCCCAGGAGAATCAGATAGAGGGAGTGAAAACTGGGTTAGAGGGGGTAGAAAATAGAATGGCTGCCCAGGAGAATCAGATAGAGGGAGTGAAAACTGGGTTAGAGGGGTTAGAAAACAGTATGGAAGGCAAATTGAGGGACATGAGGGACCAAGCGGAAAGGGAAGTTAACCAAATGGGGCAGCAGATAGAGGGGGTCAGAATGGGGGTAGAAACCAAACTGGATGCTCACAGGGAGGAGATGGAGCAGATGAGGGTGGCATCTGGGCAGGAGATGCAAGTGATGGGAGAGCAGATCAGAAGAGGAGTGAGTGAGGAGGTCGGAGGAGTGCGCGAGGAGGTGAGGCACTGTAAGGAGCACATGGAGAAGGAGGTGAGAAAGGGGACTGTAAAGTTACAAGGGGGCATAGAGGACCTGACGCAGGAGGTGGAACAGCTGACGGAGGGACAAAAAGGACTAACGGAGCAGGTTCAAAGGAACACTGCGGTATTAGGAGGTTTAAAAGCGACACAAAACGACTTAAAAAATGACTTGGTAGCGACGAAGAGGGAATGTCAGATGGTACGTGAGGGACTGACAACGAGGTTGGACGAGGTGATAGAGGTAATGGAGACGACGGACCGGCAGGTGAGGACGCACATGGAAACGGTCAAGGTAGCCTTGGAGGACGAGCTGGAGGAGACGTACCGGGGAATAAAAGAGGTGAAGCAGAAACTAGAAGAAGTGGAAGAAGGGATGAGCGAAATTAAGAAGCGACGGAGAGGGGATAACAAAGAGATAAAAGAGGAAGTAAAAGAATTGGTCCAAAGTCTGTGTTCGGATCGTGATGATGTGCTCATTAACCGGATGAGGGATTCGCAGGTGATGGAGGAGAAGCGAAGAGGAAGAGGACCTGGTGTAAGTGGTGACCAATATGGTCGTGCGTATGATGCGCCAGGGGATTTAAGAAGCTTGGGGGTCGAGATGGACCCGGGTGTTCGTGAGAGGCCACTGGTGAAGTGTGCGACAGGTCTGGTGTGCGAAAGAGGAGGTGTGCGAGAAAGTCCGACTCTGGGGTGTGTGAGGAAAAAGTGCGTGCCAAGGAGTGAGGGTGCTGGCGAGAGTGAGTCGGTCGTAGCGCGTGTGCGAGGGAGCACATGGAAGCGTGGTGTGGTGAGTGTTACAGAGGGTGTGACGGGAGAGTGTGCGCGAGAAAGGTGTGTGACGGACAGGTGCATGAGGAAAGAGTGCGCTGTCAGAAGTAAGGAAGAGTGTCCACCTGTGGTGAGTGTTACAGAGGGTGTAACGGGAGAGTGTGCGCGAGAAAGGTGTGTGACGGACAGGTGCACGAGGAAAGAGTGCGCTGTCAAGAGTAAGGGTGAGTGCGTTGTCAAGAGTGGTGGTGAGAGTATTGAGAGTGACAAGGAGAGTGAGTTGGTTGTGACAGGTGAGCGAGGATGTACACCTGGGATGGAAGGATGCACACCTGGAATGGTAGAGCGTGAGTGGGAATGCACGCTGGAGTTGGTGGTGAGGCACATGGTTGGGTGTGCGAATGAGAGCACACCTGTGATTGTCACAGAGGAGGTGACAGAGGAGGGGGTGCGAAGAGGTGTATTGGTGAGGTGTGCGAGCAACGAATGTGTGCCAAAGTGTTCGGTGGTCAGGTGTGTGACCAAGGCTGTGAGTGGAATGGGTGTACCTGGGTGTGTAAGGAAAGGTACGAGGAGCATGGGCACGGCTGGATGTGTGAGCAAGGAACGGGCTGCGGGGTGTAAGCGTCCAGGTGAAGCATCGACGTTAGACGGGGTAGAGTTTAGAACGACTTATAGCCGAATCGGGCCCTCGGTGCGTGCTGGGCCTCGCTTTGAACGGCCGCGTCCGTGCTCCACTAGGCGGAGCGGGCAGCCCGATAGGAAGGGTCGTTATGGCGACCACGTTTTGTTGAGACGTGCCGGCAGGTCGAGATCGGGACATTGGATGGCTCCGTGCCGAGAAGGTGCGTGGGATCTCGGGCCGGGTAAACCTCCTTCCCTGCACCGAATGCCGGACGCATCCAGCCGCTGGCACAAAACAACCAGCATCCATTGCTTGGCTTTACGAAGCCGGGCTTTGGACAGGGATTGGCGCACCGAGAGGTATTAGTGAGTAGACTGGGTGATGAGGTTAGTGTTTTGGACCCAAAATTAGAGAAAAACAAAATTTGATGATTGGCAAGGGATTGGCAGTAGTGATTGGCAGATGATGGGCAGTGATTGGCCAAATTTTTGATTTGTTGAAATTTGATGTGCAAAATTGGTAGTGAGAGACCCCCGATGTGGTGGGATGGCAAATCCACCATCCCTCACAGGTGGGGGCAAAGGAGCTATAGTTTATGGGGTGTATGGCAGTGAAAACTAGCCCGGGTGGGTTAGGTTATATGGATAGGGCCCTAGAAGATGACATTAGGTGACGTTAAGGTTAGTTAGTGACTGATACCTGTAGTAGGGACGCAGGTAGATTAGTGTGGATGATAATGACGTGGGAGCGCAATAGTTTAAAGGGACGACTGGGAAGCGCAAGTTTCAGAAGGGAGTAGTTAGCTGAGATGATGCCGTGTGTGTGTGAGGATGGAACAGGTGTGATTGCACAGGTGTGCAACTGGACAGGTGTGTGGAGCAGTGTATGAGTAGTGAGTGTTGTGGATCAGCACGAATGCGCTTGGGGAGAGAAGGGTGCAGGTGGCACCAGGTGTGAGAGCACAGGTGTGCAAGTACAGGTGTGTGGAGAGAGTTGGAGTAAGTGGTACGGAGTGGTGTGCATGGTGCGAAGGTGTGGATGGGGGAAGAGTGGACCCCTTTCACGAGTACCCGGGGCGGGTAGTGTAAGTGTTAGGTAGAGGGTACAGGTAAATTGTGGTTGGATATTGGCATTTGTGGTGCGGTTGCAGAATGATGTTTGGATGGGTGCATTAGTGTCGTGGAAATGGCTGGGCGTGTAGCCTGTTAGTGTGTGTAGTTGGTTGGGCACTCCACCACTGTGAGGATGTCGGCCAGGTGAGGCCACAGGTGGGCTCTGGGAGCCGGTAGTTGTGAGTGGGTGCCTGAGGATCCCGGGTGTGGATCGGGCAGCCCAGTGCCAGAGAGGGCACGGAGTGGGGAGAGTGCCAGAGGGCCTTCCCCAGGTAGTTAGGTTAGGGTAAGGAGCAGGTAAGCTCGGAGGCAACTGCAGTGGTGGAGGTGTGCAGGTGGGTAGACCCACTGGGAGAGGTACACGTCGCAGCCCAGAAATTGTACGAGGGCACCGGGAGATGAATCGGGGGAGTGAGACCCCAAATTGAAAAGCACCACAGTTTGGCCAATGGGAATTGGTTTTTAGAACCCATAGTGTAAGAGGGCCAATGGTTTGGCCGGAGAAAGACCCCGGGTAGTGTAAAGTTGTTAAAGTCATTTAGGAAATAGTTAGGATTGATGAACCTGTCGCACCATACGCAGCCACTTACCTGTGGTGATAATGATGACTCCACACCTGTGTTTTCTTTGTTTTGTTGCAGGAAATGAGAATTGCTGTTGGATTTGTGAGACGCATCACGACGTGGATGAGACATTGGGGTGATTCCATCTCTCCCTCCCTAGGAGGGACTGATGATGAATTGGTAATGGCAAATTTTGATGTTGAGTTGAAGATGGCAAATTTTGATGTTCAGTTGGAGATGGCAAATTTTGATGAGAGTTGAAAATGGCAAATTTGATTGGTTAGGAGGGAGAGAAGACGAATTTGGTTTATGGGAGGAACGGGGAAGACAGTAGGGATGTTTGTTGATTTGTAAAATAGATGTTTATGGGTAGTGTTGAGTTTTGTGGATACAGTAAGGGGTAAGGGAGGGGCCATGTAGGTTACCTGGTGGGGGGGGGCGTACGATAGGAACGTACCTGTCTCACCTGGTTCCCATGTGCCCCCAGTGTGCATCATCTTGTATTGCGTGCACTTTTGCGCCCTTACCACCTTACTCACTTGTCTGCTTCTTTTGTCTCCCACCTCCGAGGATCTGGCTTTGGGGTAGAGAGAGAGGAGAGAGAGGTGCTGGCTACGCAGTTGTGGGCCTGCACTTTCGCTGCTTGCTGCTTGGATCGATACACCATACGGACCGCAATGTTTGTGGCCACCCACAATGGACCGCAGTTCTTTTGCGGCCAAGCACCACCCGTGGAAGGACCTATGGGTCAACGTGGCACCTATGCCAAACAGGTGAACCACTTATAGTTGACACCACTGAAGGCCAAAATACAGAAATGGACGCGGTTGGCGCCTTTCTTTATTTTTGAAAAGAAGTAAGAAGGCCAAGTGCACCACATGAAGGCAAGACCAGCGGCAGAACATCGGCCGGCTGCGACACCACACAATGATTTATAAACACTTTATTGGTGCACCGGATGGTGCTCACTGTGTGATGGGGTGGTGCTTGATGCTTGGAAGGGGTGCTCTGCACGTTATTAAAGGCCGTCGGCCACAGAGCACTCGTGGGTTGGTGTATCGATGCTGGCAAGCGTGCTCTCTCTATGCATAACATCTGCATGTGTTCCTCCAAAAACAGGTCCTGGATCGTAGTGTAAATATCAGCGTAGTCTTGTGTAAATAATGCTCCCTACCGGCTGTATGTTTAGTTTGAGAATTCTTTCTGGATTCGGTTATCCTGTGGGTGTGTTTCTGAGAGGAGAAGGGTGCAACGTCGCAGGGGGACATATTTACTCATTTGTGAATATCTGTAAAACTGTCGCACTCAGGGTAGAGTTAATAGTAGAGGGAACTACATTGCGTGCCACACTAAAGTAGGTAAAAATTTATCGGGTCGGGACGCCCCGAGGGTAGAGAAGGGTGCAATGTTGCGAATATGGAATTTGGCCTCCATATCCGCTTGTAAATATTCCCCTATTTTCCCCAATACTCCCCAACTATCCCCAATCCCCCATTCCCTAGTCCCATTGTCTGTAAACAACAATCAGTAGAGCCGACCTTCCCCTTATTCCCCCATTAAATGTCGTGCCCAGGTCCCCCGCACCACACGTAGACAACTTTCGGACATCTTGCTAGTTATTCTTAGTCTATGTCAGTTAAGGCCTCGTTTCCATTAATTAATGACTCTTCGTTGCACCAGAATGTGATTATATGGCACCAGTAGTGAGTTTAGGACCTTTCCCATACCTCCTCCCATCTTCTTCCCCGTCTACAACAACAGAGGGGCACGGCGCTGCGCGGGGGGGAGTGTGCGTCCTCCCACCGGCTCGGTTAGCCGCCATCGACAATGCGCTCCAGACAACGCGCTCCAGACCATGCGCTCCACGGGGTTACCACAAAGGGGCTCCTTGTCAGCTCCTCGTCAAGGGCGGAGCCGGTAACCCCCCCGCACGCACCCAATGAGAAGCAACGTGCCGATTCCACGAGGCGGAGCTAACGAGCCGAGGGCGTGTCACTCCCCGCCGGATATACGCGGCCCCGCGCCGGATGTGACGTCAGATGCGCCCCCAGCTTGAGCAGACAAGACGCCATCCGAGCGCTGCGACCTCCCCGCATCTCTGGACCGGACCGGGTCGATCCTGTCCTTGAGCCAAGAGTGCACCTTGAGCCATCGATACCCGCTTTCCTAGCCATCAAACCCCGTGTGAGTCAGCTTTGTCCCGTTTATCTGTCGTCTGTTGGGAATAATATAAGATTGTGTCTAAGTGCTTGTCTTTCTATGTTGTACCTCTCGTCCCTGTAATCTGACCTTCCGAACGAATATAATCTCCTCCGGAGGTCTTGAGAACTGAACCCTGGGTGTCGTGTCATTTGAAACCCAGCCGTGTGTCCTTTGCCTTTATTGCCTTCATTGATCTAGCGTAGCGCGATTAGTCGACGTTCGGGTACAATCGGGTAACTTGTGCAGACGTGGTCATACCAAAACCGCTCGGTAAATAACATCTAAGCCACGTCTGTAACAATATATATACGAGTATACACATACATTTTTTTTTTAAAGTGGTATCGGTGATCGTGGAGGATTATAAATATTCGCAACTTAACCGTTATTTTATTTTCTTTACTCAAGATGTTACAAAATCAAGATTTTTTGGAATTGACAAATGGGATTTCAAGCAAACATGCAAGTAGTAAGCCAACACAACATAGAGAAGATATATTTGACAACAGTCAATATATCGTGAGGACGATGACAGATTAACTACGAAACCCGTTAATTAATTCCTCAATGATCACGGTTGTAAACAACACGTGTGGGTTGGCCTGTTTGTTGTTACCATCGAAGCACATAGCTATCATGATGGATCTCTGGTTCATGTCCCATGATTTATATTGGTGTTCCTGCCCTACGTGTGGTATCTGAAGAAGCATCTCCATGAACCTTCGATAAAAATACACATTGGAACATCTTGATTTTGGTATCAAACTTACAAACAACGGCAACATGAGCTGCAGTGGATAGTTCAATTAGAGACCATGTTCACTTTACCGAAACCTTCAAACCTCTTTCACCACCAGTAATGAACATTTTTGCCAAAAGCAAAACAACCTTTGTAGCGTATTTGCTTAACCACATTCTCCAGACAGGCAATTCATCAATGTTGGTTCTTGTTTTATGATCATTCTAAAACACAGACTTAAATTGATTACATTATTCACAGGCAAAAACAACAAAACTTCCATCACGGTGTTTGATCAAACAAGCTCCAAAGTACATTTTTGCATTTATTTTGTATGTTTTTTGATCTGTTGTCATTGAAAGAAAAAATAAAGAAAATGAAGGAAACAGATTCTCTTTTCCCATTTCATGAATAATTAATAAATCGTTACGTATGAGACCTTGTGAAAATGTCCTCGAGTCTCATATGGGACACTTTCCCTGCCATCATTGATACTAATTGCTCAAATGCACTTTGATTTATGTATCAGAATCACTTTGATCATGCGTAAAAGCACTTCTGTTGAAAGTTTCCAGTAAACAAACATTCAGGTCATAGCCATGCATTCATCCATTCATGTGGTGGTGCACACACATCATTTCACTGCAGCTTTGCATCACTTCTGGGGATATCATCAACATCATCATTATTGGTTCACGAGTTATCAAGTGACCACTATATTCGTCATGTGTGTGTGTCTGTCTGTGTGTGTCTGTCTGTCTGTGTGTCTGTGTGTCTGTCTCTGTGTCTGTCTGTCTGTGTGTGTCTGTCTGTCTGTGTGTGTGTGTCTGTCTGTCTGTGTATGTCTGTCTGTGTGTCTGTCTGTCTGTCTGTGTGTCTGTCTGTGTGTGTGTCTGCCTGTCTGTCTGTCCGCAGCATAACTACCCGATCATATCATCCGATCTTGATGAAACGTGGGTGGGAGGTTGATATCATGATCTTTTTTTCTTTTTTTTTTTTTTTTCTTTTTTTTTTTTGTATACAAGATCGAGGCTCGTGAAAGAGCGAACATTAATCACACAGAAAGACAAACAGACACACAAAACAAATAACATCGGGAGCGGTAGACAAGATGGGGAGAGAGGGGGAAGGACACAAACACAACATTTGAGAGCAGGGACCGAGAGACATGGAGACATCGAGAGAACTGTGGGAGGGAGAGGGCTTTGGGGGGAAGGCATGGGAAGGGGGGGGGGGGGTGGGAGAGGTATAAAACATATGGACACTGCCAAGACTTCCAGGAAAGAAGTTGGAATTTCAAACAAGGTGGATCTGGGGTGAATTAGTGGGGGTAGAAAAGATCAAGGTTTTGGATGGGGGAAGATAAGAGATGGTGGTGAACAGCTGTTTTGAAGACCTGGAGGGAGGAGTGTGATTGAAGTGAGTGTGGGAGTTTGTTCCAGAGGCGGGAGAAAAGAGGAATGAAAGAGTGAAGGTGAGCAGAGAGCCGAGATTTCGGCAGTTCAACCATCAGAGGGTGGCTGGCAGATCTTGTGCGACCTGTAGGAATATTTGGGGAACAGAGCACAGAGAGAGCTGGGGGAGCAAGGCCGGAGAGGAGTCGGTAGAAGACAGAAAGACCACCTACCTGCCTGCGGTGAGTGAGTGAAAGGCCCTCAGAGATAGCTTCATCACGGGAGATTCCAATGATTCTGAAAGCTTTGGATTCAACAGCGTGAAGCCGAGCCAGGTGTGAGGCAGGAGCACCAGCCCATAGGGGAGAACAGTATTCCATTGAGCTGCGGATTAAAGCCTTGTATGTGGTGAGGAGCTCAGGTGTGCCTAGGAAGGACTTCGCACGACGGAGGATGCCCAGTCGGCGACTGGCTTTGGAGGCCAGCTTGGAAATGTGGTTTTCCCAAGAAAGATCATGGCAGATGGTGAGACCCAAAAGCTTGAGCGACAGAACTTCTTGGAGAGGATTGTTGAGAAAGTAGATGGGAGGGTTGTCCAGTCGATCTTTTCGGAGAGACATAGTAAGAGTGTGAGATTTGTCAGGATTGAAAGACATGTTCCACATGTTTGACCAGTCTGTGATTTTGTCCAGGTCTTCAGAGAGTGAGGAGGCTGCAGACTGCCGATCTGAGGGAAGAGGAATGGAGCGGCAGAGAGTGGAGTCATCAGCAAAGAGATACAGAGGATTTTCCAGAGAGTCGGAGAGATCATTGATAAAGACCAGAAAAAGCACAGGGCCCAGCACACTGCCTTGGGGAACTCCAGCCTGAACGGGAAGGGGAGATGAGAGAAATCCATTCAGGGCCACACGTTGACTACGACCAGAGAGGAAGTCCGCAAGCCATGCATGGAGATTTCCATGGATACCATAGGAGGAGAGTTTGGTGAGCAGAGCTGGGTGCCAGACCGTATCGAAGGCACGTGATAGTTGTGTCCTGCCGAGAGTGGGCGTATTGCGCCCATTGTGGGCGGAGCCACGCCCCAAAAAGATGTCTTTTTATGGGGTAATCGAATTCAAGCTACATCTTCTCCGAGGGGTTTGGTGGAATCTGGCAGGGGTTTCGGTATTTGGTTAGGCCAATGTCATGTGTCCAGCCCCACGGAGCTCGATTTTTCATTTATTTATTAATTAATGTATTTATTTATTTATTTATTTTTTTTCATTTACTTTTCACCGAATTTTCGGTATTGTGTAGCTAACTAACCTCATAACTGATTATACATTCTTTTCTATCTCATTTCAAGGTCAGTAACCTTCGTTTTGACATTTCCGGGCTTGGCCTGTCCGGGCCTGTTTCGGTTATAGTCCGTCCTTTGTCATTGAATACCGCTCGCTCGTGAACCATCGTCGTCTCCTGACTTGTAATCATCATAACCATAATCATCTTCACCATCTTGCGGCCATGGCCGAGATATCTGGGGATATGGTCATGCCACTGACGGAGTGCTCCCTTGAGACCCTTAATATGTCAGAGCGTAATTATATAAATCGGTCTTGGTAACAGCACACGATGGCCTCTGCTTTTCAAGAGGTAAAGAAATCATATTAATAATGGCCATATATGGGTGTGTATTATTGACATTGTGATACATGAAAGATTCCCATTAAAATCAACTCTTCCAGACAAATTTTAACCAAATAATTGTGAGGTTTTCTTTTACTGAAATAGTTTGTTTTTTGCTATTGTTTCTTCAAAATTCGCCTGAAGACAATTTTAAAGATTTGTATTTTTGTACCTTTTTGTACCTCTGTATTTGTACCTTGGATTAATTGTAAAAGCCATTGTTAAATCATTAGGAATGTTTAATCACAAATCATACTTTTTGGGGTATTATTGTGTCGGTTGAATTTATGATGTTTGGCTTCTGAAATGTGATGACTTTTGCTGCAAGTGTTCTGGGCTCCACTCCAAGTACGTGATCGCATATATCAATAATGAGCAGAAGTACCCGGCGTTGCCCGGTAACAATGAGTCACTTCCTGACGGGAATATGAAGAGAGGAGGGGAAGGCAAGGAGGGAGAGAGAGGGGGGGGGGGGAGGAGAAGAGGAGAGAGGGAGAGGGGGGAAGAGAGGAGGGAGGAGAGGATGGAGGGGGAGAGGAAGGAAAGGGGAGGGGAAAGAGAGAGAGGGAAGAAAGGGTGGAGGGAGGGAAAGAAGGGGGAGGGAGGGAAGGGGGAAGGAGGAGAAGAGAGGGAGGGAAAGGGACGGGAGAAGGGGAGCGGAGGCGAAGGGGGAAGGGAGGTGGAGGACTAGTATATCGCACAAAAATGCTAGTCAATAAAACAATGGGTACGTAAAAACAAAAAGGGAGCTCTGTCTACTGTAACGCCATGGCTTGCAAAAGCAGCCTGAATAGCTTTCACCAAGTGGTGGTTCAACTCGTTAATCATATTCAAAAAGGGTGTTATAGCACACCCAAACTTCCCCGGCCTTGTGACTAATGAATTAAGTGCACAAGTATTTCTGACTTCAGTTGTAGAGCCCTCACCAAGAGGCTTAAGCACTCCAGCAGGAACTCCCACAAATTGGGTGATAAGGAACGGCTGGCATGGGAAGCGATAGCAAGCTGATTGCCTCTGGTTGAAATGGCCGAGGAATTTTAAAAACAGATCGCAGATACAGTTGAGTGACACCTTTTCCCATGGAAGTATGAATTAAGTTTAAAAATCTTATTATGTTAAATAAAAAAAACTAACCGCAGAAGGAGAATGACAGCCTCACTTTAATAATTGAATATATACACTTAGTTATAAAAATCGCTAGAAATGGTAAATTTTGTCAGATTTCACTCCAGATTTGGACATTTATTTAATCTACAGCATCCAATCCTCATATCTGAATCCAGATTTTGATGATATGCTTCAATTATGTAATGATATAATCGATTGTGTTTCCAAGGCAAGGCACGTTTGAATAGGCAGAAACAAAATGGCGGCTTAAGAACCCAGCGAGTGGCAGTGGGCTGACCAAGATGGCGGGCCGCCATATTGGTAAGGCTTTTTGGTTTTTTTTCTTTTCTTATGAGCACCTCGTTATTCATCTTCAAAAAAGGTGTTATAACACACCCAAATACCCAGTTTTCATCATTGCAATCTGTTGGAGGTCCGGGTGTATGCATGCAACATTTGGGGCCACTGGTTTCATGGTTTTGGAGTTATAGAGGAGACAGATATCTATACGGTAATACATAATAAAAGCTTATGGATAAAATCTCTATCTAAAACAATAAAAGCTTATAGATTAAATCTTTATCTAAAATAATAAAAGTCAGTGTCTGTCTGTCTGTCTGTCCGTCTGTCCGTCTCCAGGTGTTCCTGATGGGAATATGAAGAGAGGGGGGGGGGGGAGGCGAGGAGGGAGATAGAGGGGAGGAAGAGGAGGGAGAGGGGGGAGGAGAGGACCTCCTAAGCACCATACCAACCAGGCTGCCACACAGGTGGCTCCTGGTGTTTCTCAGACTGGGTGAATCATCAATGTCCCTCCAATGGACGTTAAACTGGGAGGCCCGTCTACCGGTATTAGTTGGTGGACGTTAAAGATCCCCACGATGTCCCTGTTGAACAGTAGGCGAGCAATTGCTGGCACCATGAAAAAAAATCAAAATTCCTGTCCAAACTACTGCTGGGAAGGCAATGGCAAATCACACAGTATAACTCTTGCTCAAAAAGCTACTTTGGTGACACCGACACTCTGCAAAGAGTACGATACTTCAGAGAGGGAGAGGGAGAGAGAGAGAGAGAGAGAGAGAGAGAGAGAGAGAGGGAGAGAGGGGGAGAGCGGGAGAGGGGGAGAGGAGGAGAGAGAGAGAGAGAGAGTAAGAGAGAGGGGGAGAGGGGGAGAGGGAGAGAGAGAGGGAGAGAGAGAGAGAGAGAGGGGGGAGAGAGAGAGAGAGAGAGAGAGAGAGAGAGAAAGAGAGAAAGAGAGAAAGAGAGAAAGAGAGAAAGAGAGAGAGAGAGAGAGAGAGAGAGAGAGAGAGAGAGAGAGAATGCGATAATCTTTTGAGAGTAACTTTCAGTCATATTTTTCTTCCAATATGCAGTCCACATTTGGAGCTTGAAACGTGACAAGATGTTAAACCACGTGTTATAGATCGACAATCACAGTTATGAAAGCAACAAAACAGTCTATAAATTGTGGCCTGGAATTCCAGGAGGCTTCACAGAAGGAAGTAACACAATTCAATTTCTCCCCAAGGTTATTTATACCTATTGCAAGTGCAAAATGCTGTGCACAGAGAAGCCTTCAATAAACCAAGTCACGTGAATCCTTTGGCCAGTTTTGCTCGGCGTAAGGGATAACTGCTATAGACAGGTTTTCAGACAAGTTAATCATTTTGATGTCAAGTGACTCTGGAAGAAGTACATTGTATGCCTAACATCATTACTACATCTTAAGCCAATGTCTATTTGCTTCTGGCATCGCTAATCTAACGAGACACTGAGGTCACAAGCAATTATGAGGCCTGACTGCAAATTACCACATGACATATTCTGCTTCACTACAAAGATCCGTAGGTAATTCAAAAACAGGATCCACACATCAGGCCACCATATTTGTGAAATAGACTGGCTTTATGGGGGAGGAAATAAGGGGAAATGATTACATTTATTGTCGGATCTGTTCTCCTCCATCAACTGGGTGCAAAATATTCAGTCCTGGATATAATTTTGGAGGTAAAATCATAACTTGATAAAATCCAAGCACAGAATTCGTTATATTCGTTTCGTTTGGTGCTTCAAACAATATGAACTTCAGCAATTCGATCATGCTGACTGTAGCTGATGTGCGTCTGATATTTGTCCAAGATTACAACTAAATTAATATTGAGAGAAAATCTTGGACCTGACTTCAATCTGTCCTCTTTGTTGAAAATGCTAAACTGTAGACCTGATGAATCATTTTGCGGTAATATTAGAGCTAAAGAACCACCTTTAGAGACCATTTTTCCCCGCAAAGCAGGGGTTTGCCTTTTTCGGGCACCGTGGTCCCCTTTTTGAAGCAATGTTTTACGGCCGGATGCCCTTCCTGCCACCAACCCTGTTAGTTGCCTCTTGCGACACACAGGGAATTACCTGTGAGCTGGTACTCAATTTGCCGACCTCGAAAGGATGACAGGCTGAGTCAACCCCCCTGGTGTTAATTCAGCGATCAACCAGTGTTCGAACCCAGGATCCTAGTATCCCAAGCTGGCACCCTAACCGCTAAGCCAACACCAGGCTTTGATATTAGAGCTAAAGAAAAAGTAAAAAGAACAAAAAAAATAAACCAGGTGTAGATATTTATGTAAAGGTTATAGAAGAATAGTGGGTGCCTTACGGGCGGCACTCCGGACAGGAGAACCCTTCTCGGCCCACTCTCGGTGGGCAATGTGCTGCGGCACAATAATCCAAATAAAAAGATCGATGAGAAATTCGAAAAAAATCCAAATTTTTCGATTTTCTTTGAAAAAGTTCTTTGCAAAACATTTTGCCGAAAACCTAAATAAGGACCTCCTGAGTACAACCTGAAAAGTTGGTGTCGATCAGCCCAAGGGTCTCGGAGTAGTTACCGGACAAACAGACAAACTTACATACAGACAACGCGATGTTTTATATATTAGATTGCATCACAGCTCCAAATATAAGCATTAAAAACAACGATGCACAATAAAATTGAAGGGTGTTACCACATTGTAGGGGTAAAGGCTCAGACTTGTTTGGTGCACGAAGGATACAAAATGGTCTCCTTTGTCACTTCTTTGGCCATACATTTAGTCGATAAAATTTCATGTTCATCATGTTCTATAACAACCTTCAAAGTGCCATTTTCTGAATGTCAAAAAAATTACCACTAAGTGAATGATGCAATCTTTACTGGTGTTGAGGTTCTGGGATGAGCAGAATAATGGATGACTCTGGGTTAACAA
Source organism: Myxine glutinosa (assembly GCF_964187855.1). Taxonomy (NCBI): domain Eukaryota; kingdom Metazoa; phylum Chordata; class Myxini; order Myxiniformes; family Myxinidae; genus Myxine; species Myxine glutinosa. Next base: position 175,522,236 of record NC_136267.1, read on the forward strand.
AGTCAGGTGATGGGGAATTATTGTATCTGGACAAGAACACGTGGATGCACCATAGTATGAGGAGAGGTGTTGAAGCTGACAGGAGAAAAGGATATCGGAGGGTGTACAAAAGCTCAGACAAACAAACACACCCTGCCGTGCACACCTGCCAAATACTGCTCACACAAACACACCCTGCTCGAACGTGAAACATGCATAAAACCTCAAGCAAACAATTTCAACCCGAAACACGGTGAGTTTTTTTTTTTTGTATACAAGATCGAGGCTCATGTAAGAGCTAACATTAATCACAAAAAGACAAACTGACACATAAAACATAAGATAAAGGGAGTGGGAGACAAGATGGGGAGAGAAAGGGAAGCACACAAGCACAATAGTAGAGAACAGAGACATCGGGAGATCTGTGGTAGGGAGAGGGCTTGGGGGGAGGAGGCATGGGAAGGGGGGCTTGACTTGAGATTTGGCCCTGTGTACCACTAAAAAAAATTAAAAAAAACACCTTCAGAGGCCATTTTTCCCCGCAAGCGGGGGTTGGCCTTTTTCGGGGACCGTGATCGTTGTTGTTTTTTTGGTCCCCTTTTTGAAGCAATGTTTTACAGCCGGATGCCCTTCCTGCCGCCAACCCTTTTTGTCGCCTTTTATGACAAGCAGGGAATTACCAGTGAACTGGTACTCAATTTGCCGACCTCGGAAGGTATGACAGGCTGAGTCAACCCCCCTGGTGTTAATTCAGCGATCGACCAGGATTCGAACCCAGGATCCTAGGATCCTAAGCTGGCACCCTAGCCGCTAGCCCAACACCAGGTTTGTCCTGTGTACCACTACATGCAGGAAATACATAAATGATGATGTTGCAGACTTAGACAGCACAAGGAGATCTCCATTAATGTTATTTCTTCGTAGTAGAGACACAGAGCTCGGCGCTGTCCCAAAACAGAGAAATCATGGCCTATCGAATGCAATCCGAATGCAGCTGCTCCTGGACTCTGTGTCCTTTCCTCCTGACAAGGTGGAAAAGTTTCTGTCAACCCTCGACTCTGATTCTGCAACTGGACCTGAAGGCATCAGCCCACCGGTCCTAAAATCCTGTTCTTCCGCTCTTTCACGCCCTCTCTCTGTTCTCTTCACCCTCTCTTTTGCTCAAGGTCATCTGCCATCTGCTTGGAAATCAGCCAACATCACCGCTTTGCACAAAAAAGGTGCAAAAACAGATCCTTGCAACTACAGACCAATCAGCCTTCTCCCAATTATCAGCAAAGTCATGGAATCCATCATTGCTTCAGATATGAAATCTTTCCTCTTCTCCAATGGCTTGATCTCTGATCATCAATTTGGTTTCAGACCTGGTCACTCTACTCTGGACATGCTGCTTCTGCTTTCTCAACAATGGATGGAGGTCCTCAATGCCAAACAGGAAATTAGAGCTGTCTCCCTTGACATATCACGTGCCTTTGATACGGTCTGGCACCCCGCTCTGCTCACCAAACTCTCCTCCTTTGGTATCCATGGAAATCTCCACGCATGGCTGGCGGACTTCCTCTCTAGTCGTAGTCAACGTGTGGCCCTGAATGGGTTTCTCTCATCTCCTCTTCCTGTTCAGGCTGGAGTTCCCCAAGGCAGTGTTCTGTGCTGTGCTCTGTGCTTTTTCTGGTCTTCATCAATGATCTCTCTGACTCTCTTGAAAATCCTCTCTATCTCTTTGCTGATGAGTCTACTCTCTGTCGCTCCATTCCTCATCCCTCAGATCGGCAGTCTGCAGCCTCCTCACTCTCTGCAGACCTGGACAAAATCACAGACTGGGCAAACAAGTGGAACATGTCTTTCAATCCTGACAAATCTCACACTCTTACGATGTCTCTCCGAAAAGACCGACTGGACAACCCTCCGATCCACTTTCTGAATAATCCTCTCCAAGAAGTTCTGTCACTCAAGCTTTTGGGTCTCACTATCTGCCATGATCTTTCCTGGGAAAAGCACATTTTAAATTTGGCCTCCAAAGCCAGTCGCCGACTGGGCATCCTCCGTCGTGTGAAGTCCTTCCTTGACACACCTGAGCTCCTCACCACATACAAGGCTTTCATCCGCAGCTCAATGGAATACTGCTCTCCCCTCTGGGCTGGTGCTCCTGCCTCACACCTAGCTCCTCTTCACGCTGTTGAAACCAAAGCGTTCAGAATCATTGGAATCTCCCGCGATGAAGCTAACTCCAAGGGACTTTCACTCACTCACCGCAGGCAGGTTGGTGGTCTTTCCGTCTTCTACCGACTCCTCTCTGGCCTTCCCCTCCCAGCTCTCTCTGGGCTCTGTCCCCCAAATATTCCTACAGGTCGCACAAGATCTGCCTGCAACCCTCTTATGGTTAAACTGCCAAAATCAAGACTCTCTGCTCACCTTCACTCCTTCATTCCTCTTTTCTCCCGCCTCTGGAACAAATTCCCTCACTCTCTTCAATCCCACTCCACCCTCCAGGTCTTTAAAACAGCTGTTCACCACCATCTCTTATCTTCCCCCATCCAAAACCTTGATCTTTTCTACCCCCACTAATTTAACCCCAAATCCACTTTTTTGAAATACCAACTTCTGTCCTGGAAGTCCTTGGTGTCCTTGTGTTTTATACTTCTCCCACCCCCCCCCCCCCTTCCCATGCCTCCTCCCCCAAGCCCTCTCCCTCCCACACATCTCCCTGCTCTCAAATGTTGTGTTTGTGTGCTTCCCCTTCTCTCCCCATCTTGTCTTCCGCTCCCTCTTTTTATATATTTTGTTTGTCTGTTTGATTTGTTTGTGAAATAAAATATTAGCTCTTTCACGAGCCTCGATTCTGTATACAAAAAAAAAAATTAAAAAAAATCATGGGATGAAATAGCGACAAAGCTTCGGCTGTTAATCGAGCACAGGTGGCTCACATACGACATTACAGAAGATTCAAACTAATGGCTTGGAATTTTGTAGCACCACTCAATTACGGTCAAACATTTGGAGGGACTGCAATACATAGTTCCCAACTTCGACTGGAAAAAGTTCTGGAGCGATCTTTGGAATGTCTTTCGTCTTGTACCACACACTCTCATTTAATCACCCGGACTTTAAAACTTTTTACAATACCATATTACATAGTCATTATTTTGTCTACCTCATTATTGTGAGTTGTGACCCACTTATAATTCTACATATTGAAGTAATATAAAATTTTCAGGATAGTCAAAGCTTCTGTGACATTCACGGTGGGGATTGAAGTTGTGTGTGCAATTGGGGGAAGGGGGAATGGGGGGCCGGGGTGGGGAGTCGAATGTCCAACACAATGATAGTCATTTGAACTCCTCATGATCGTACGTGTTGCAGCTATTCTTGAAACGTTGAGCTACCTGAGTCAGTATGTACATATAAATGAAGCTGGAGACAATACAACAACAACAACAACAACAACAACAGGCATTTTAAGGCCATTTTCCCTGCTCGAGCGGGGTTTAGCGTTGCAGGCCCCATGACAATCTTCTGGAAAATGAATATGGAGACAATATGGAATAAAAACGACCTGTGGGTTATATGAATGAACTCTGACAAAGTCATGCTCCATCATTGCCACTTAGGAAAGGTTATCTTGGGAGGATAAGGTCAAGCTGTCGATTGACCAGGTTCAGTGTGGTCAAATCATTGCATTACGGAGCATTGTCATTCTTGAAGGAAATATCAAATTCGTTGTTCCATCTCTAATCATGAGTATTTGTCTACAAACTCACATCAATCCAGATGTCTAGTTATCTAGTTCTGTCACGTCATGTCCGACTTCTGGTGACATTCATGATAAGATTTCTCCAAACATTCCTATCCTGTACTACTTCCCGAAGTTCTGGCAGAGGCAGCTTGGTTGCATCCTTTACCTAAATTCATCCAGCACATAAATGGTCCGCCGCCTCTTCTTCTTTACCCGACAATACCCAGCATGGTTAATTTGGTTTGAAATGTTTCCAAAGTATGAAAGTTTCTGTTTTATCATGGTGGTCTAAATTATTCAAGCACCAATTTGTTTGTTCTTCTTGCAGTCCATTGAATTTTTAACATTTGTCTCCAACACCACATTTCAATACTGTGAACCTTCTTCCTTTCTTTCTTCTCCACTGTCCATGACTCACATCCATACATTATAACTGGAAATACCAGAACAGTCCCCAGCCTCCTCTTGGTTTCTATCGTCACAGCTTTATCTTTCCAGATCTTTGTCAATGCTGACATTGCTCTTATCCCCAACGTGAGCGGTCGATACAATTCTCCTCCACATTCTCCATTCACATTAATATTCGAACCCAGGAAGATGAAACTTTCCAATATTTCCACACGATCGTCTCCCAATCCGAACACATCGATCTTCTCATTTGACAAGATTTTAGTCTTTTTTTAGGTTTAAATAAAGACAAGCTTTTTCACTTCCCTTCTTCACTGTCTGCAGCAGTTTCCTCAAGTCCTATTCCCAACAGAGTGGTATCATCAGCATACCTTAGATTGTTGATAGGCCTACATCTTCCTCCAATCCTGACTCCAGACTCTGTATCATCCAAGTTTGATTTCCTCGTGATGTACTCACGATACAGATTGAACAACTAAGGGGAGAGAATGAATTCCTGTTTGACTCTTTTTCCAATTCCAAACCATTCTGTCTCTCCATACTCTGTTCTTACTGCAGCTTCATATTTAGTGTTCGGGCTTCTTATCAGACATATCAGATACTCCGACATCCCCATTGAACTCAACGTGATCCACATCAATCCCAGATCAACACAATTCAATCCAGATGTCAATGTATAAAAAAGGATGGACTCATTTTATGGTGTCGATTAGGCCTATGTCAAAATTCATAACATAGACAAGGTGCCATCTCTTTACGGCTGATGCAAAAATGGAGAGAATTACGATGCCCCCTCTCACCCACTTTGCCTCTGCATATTCAATTTCCTCATCTTCCCCTTTCCTCTGGTCTACTTCAAAAAAGTACACGCTAAATATACTACAGAAAAGTACTATAGATTTACCATAAATCTGCGATGTAGTAAATTTTTAGCAAGGTTAATGAAATTTTCAGGACATAAAGAATTAATCCATAAAGTATATCAAAAATAAATTCATAGTAGCGCAGAATAATTCCTTCTTCGTCTGTAATAAATGTAAGGCCTCAGTCACACTGGATCGTACGATTTCTGGATCATGCGATTGATGGCAATCTGGCCAAGGTACGACCAATCGTCAATGTTTTCTACGCTCTCCATTTGCGATCGCAAACAGCGATTGGTCTGAGGGGTCATCGTACGATTGGTGGTACGCGTGGTTGTGCGATCACCAACGATTGGAGAAGATCGATCGCAAGGTCAAACGTAGCTGCGAATAGTGGCGGCGATCAGCGACCAATCGTACGGTCAATCGTGGCGACTTGCGACCGCTCGGACAATCAATCGTGGCGACCTGCAAACGCTCGCACTACCGATCGTGAAGTTGAACGACAGGTGTCACCACCAATCGTCAGGTGGCAGGACCAGTAGCACGACCAATCGTGCGACTACTTGACCCGCGATAATGCACGACTGGTGGTGCATCCATGCGCGACTGGTGGTACGACCATGTAAGACCTGTCTGCGACCTCTTAAGATTTGGAATCGCAGGTCAGAAGTTTTGAACATGACCATCGACCTTGCTGCGACTGATTTTGCTCTGGCGATCACCCACTACCGCTGCGACCAGTCGCGCGCTCTTTCTACGATTTGCCCGCGATTCACAAAATTTTCGGTCGCAGCTAGGTCGTAACCTGGTCGCAGGCCCGTTGTGACTGGGGCTTAAGGAAATCATAAAATGGTGCTTTTGTTTTTTGTATACAAGATCGAGGCTCGTGTAAGATCTAACATCAATCACAAAAAACAACAACGAACGGACACACAAAACATTAAAGAAAGGGAGCAGGAGACAAGATGGGGAGAGAGAGGGAAGCACACAAGTACAACAGCAGAGAACAGGGGCAACGGAAGATCTGTGGGAGGGAGAGGGCTTGGTGCTACCAACAATCTCAAAGATTTGTGTGTCGATGTCGATTAATTGCTTGAAAAACGACTTTGTTATGAGGTCGACATAATAAATTTGCATTTTTGTTGCATTTTCACCCTCTCTACTTTTGGTAGAAACATTAAATACCTTAAAACTGTATCATAAATCAATCAGCTTCTAATGCATTCTAAAACAAGAAAGGGCAATCAGAGATTGCAAACCCTCGCCAGGATGTATTTTCAGTGGATTTTAAGGCTTTTGTGTTAAAACAAATATGACGGCCGAACCACGTGACCGATTACGTCATCATTTTTTTTTCCCCCACTAATTTATTCCTAGATTATGCTCAAGAAATTTCATCTTGATCGGATGAAGTTTTGTACTTGTCGAATTATGACGTCATAATGGACGCACCTATGACATCATCATTAACATATTTTATTCCCCATGGAGAATGTACAAGAGTACCAGTTCACTGGTAATTCCCTGTTTGTCGTTAAAAGGCGGCAAAAAGGGTTGGCATCAGGAAGGGCATCCGGCCGTAAAACATTGCTTCAAAAAGGGGACCAAAAAAAAACAACAACCACGGTTCCCGAAAAAGGCCAACCCCCGCTTTGCGGGGAAAAATGGCCTCTAAAGGTGGTTATTTTTTTTTATATATGGAGAGTTCTTTACAATGAGCCATGTCTCATTTTTCTTTCTATGCAGCACTTTCAGAGATGGAGGAGCAAATGTTTTCGGTTTTTCCAAGATGGCGGCCGAACCATGTGACCTATGACATCATAAATATCATATAAAAATTCTACATCTGGAGTTGCACCTATGGTGAAAATTTCCTGTCAATCGGACCAACGGTTGCAGAGAAAATCATATTTATTCTGCGGACAAACAGACAGACAGACAAAAAGACAAACAAACGGACTCAAATGCAATACCCTCTCCTCTGGCGAGGGTAACGAGGATCTCAGCTTTTAGAGAGAAATGTGAGTCGCAACTATAAGGCTTCATGAGATCAGGTTGAAATCAAGTGTGTGTCCACCCTCAGGAGAGCCAGGAAACAATATCTCTCCGTTCTCAAGACCGAACTCTCTTATCTGTCTCCCTCTTCCAAATCCTGGTGGCGTCTGGTCAAATCTGTTTCTGGTGTTTGTTCCCGCTCCATCCCCTCCCTTACCTCAAACGGCTACACGGCTGACTCCGCACGTGAAAAAGCTGAATGCCTCAACTCTGTGTTTGCCTCTAAATCTTGTGTCCCTAACCCATCCCTCTCTGTACCCACCATACCCAGTCGTACCCAGCTGCTCCTGGACTCCGTGTCTTTTCCTCCTGACAAGGTGGAAAAGTTTCTGTCAACCCTCGACTCTGATTCTGCAACTGGACCTGAAGGCATCAGCCCACCGGTCCTAAAATCCTGTTCTTCCGCTCTTTCACTCCCTCTCTCTGTTCTCTTCACCCTCTCTTTTGCTCAGGGTCAACTGCCATCTGCTTGGAAATCAGCCAACATCACCGCTTTGCACAAAAAAGGTGCAAAAACAGATCCGAGCAACTACAGACCAATCAGCCGTCTCCCAATTATCAGCAAAGTCATGGAATCCATCATTGCTTCGGATATGAAATCTTTCCTCTTCTCCAATGGCTTGATCTCTGATCATCAATTTGGTTTCAGACCAGGTCACTCTACTCTGGACATGCTGCTTCTGCTGTCTCAACAATGGATGGAGGTCCTCAATGCCAAACAGGAAATTAGGAGCTGTCTCCCTCGACATATCACGTGCCTTCGATACGGTCTGGCACCCCGCTCTGCTCACCAAACTCTCCTCCTTTGGTATCCATGGAAATCTCCACGCATGGCTGGTGGACTTCCTCTCTAGTCGTAGTCAACGTGTGGCCCTGAATGGGTTTCTCTCATCTCCTCTTCCTGTTCAGGCTGGAGTTCCCCAAGGCAGTGTTTTGGGCCCTGTGCTTTTTCTGGTCTTCATCAATGATCTCTCTGTCTCTCTTGAAAATCCTCTCTATCTCTTTGCTGATGACTCCACTCTCTGCCGCTTCATTCCTCATCCCTCAGATCGGTAGTCTGCAGCCTCCTCACTCTCTGCAGACCTGGACAAAATCACAGGCTAGGCAAACAAGTGGAACATGTCTTTCAATCCTGACAAATCTCACACTCTTACGATGTCTCTCCGAAAAGACCGACTGGACAACCCTCCCATCTACTTTCTGAATAATCCTCTCCAAGAAGTTCTGTCACTCAAGCTTTTGGGTCTCACTATCTGCCATGATGTTTCCTGGGAAAACCACATTTCCAAGCTGGCCTCCAAAGCCAGTCGCCGACTGGGCATCCTCCGTCGTGCGAAGTCCTTCCTTGGCACACCTGAGCTCCTCACCACATACAAGGCTTTCATCCGCAGCTCAATGGAGTACTGCTCTCCCCTCTGGGCTGGTGCTCCTCCCTCACACCTAGCTCGTCTTCACGCTGTTGAAACCAAAGCGTGCAGAATCATTGGAATCTCCCGCGATGACGCTATCTCCGAGGGCCTTTCACTTAATCACCGCAGGCAGGTTGGTGGTCTTTCCGTCTTCTACCGACTCCTCTCCGGCCTTGCTGCCCCAGCTCTCTCTGGGCTCTGTCCCCCAAATATTCCTGCAGGTCGCACAAGATCTGACTGCAACCCTCTTATGGTTAAACTGCCAAAATCAAGACTCTCTGCTCACCTTCACTCCTTCATTCCTCTTTTCTCCCGCCTCTGGAACAAACTCCCTCACTCTCTTCAATCCCACTCCTCCCTCCAGGTCTTTAAAACGGCTGTTCACCACCATCTCCTATCTTCCCCAATCCAAAACCTTGATCTTTTCTACCCCCGATAATTTCACCCCAAATCCACTTTTTTGAGGTGACTTTTGACTTCTTTCCTGGAAGTCCTTGGTGTCCTTGCGTTTTATACCTATCCTGCCTCCCCCCAGGCCCTCTCCCTCCAAAAACATATCCCGATGTCCCTGCTCTCAAATGTTGTGTTTGTGTGCTTCCTCCCCTTCTTTCCCCATCTTGTCGACTGCTCCCCTTTTTATATACTTTGTTTGCTTGTTTGTTTGATTTGTTTGTTTGATAAATGTTAGCATGTTTCACGAGCCTCGACTCTATACAAAAAAAAAAAAAAATGTAAATGTGCCCGGGGAACCTGTTTCTTGGTGTAACATGAGGGGAACCAGGAAGCAAGGTGCCTCGTATGAATAACCAAATGAGACAGGCTTGGATTTAACCAAATGCTATGGAGTCTCGATCACACAAGCGGATTTGTTTTGAGGATTATTTGAATCAAGAAATACTTCATGAAACTCAAACAAACAAACAAATTTTTAAGTAATGCAATAAGTACTGAGCAAGATGTACTGAGCGCAACTTAAAACCAGATGTCCCATCTGTATTACTTCATTGATATGAAAAATTCCATCGTATCATTTGAAAATAGGAGGCCATTGTGTATTGACACCTTTACCAAATTCCCACTCCATAGGATCAATAGGATGTTCAAGTAAATTTTACACAAGGTTGTGGATTTGCCATAATAGGGGCTAGAAATTTACTATTATTATTTATTATTTCGTATGCACCTTGTGGCTGCTGGTTGCATCACCGCCGGGAGTGCGGCTGTGTTGCTGAAGCAGTGCCTCCCATTATGAGTCAGCTCATGCTCATTTTTCCGACCTCGGAAGGATGACAGGCTGAGTCAACCCACCTGGTGTTCTTTAACGGCACCACAAGGGCTCAAATTCAAGACAGCAAGATCTTAAGGCAGTCGCCATGACCGTTAAGCCAACACCAGGCCTACAAATTTACTCTAAGAACCATCAATTCCCAGTAGGAATTATGCATTGATTATATAAACTATTTATTCACTGCAAAATCGATTGTAAATCAAAAGGATATTTTATCTGCTGTCCATTCTCCCCCTCTCTCTTAAATGATGTCCCACGTTGAGGACGCAGCACATCGAGGTGGGTAAAATGGCTTCTTCCTTCCATGTTATTGCAAAACACATTTTGGAGAAGCCTGGTGTTAGTTTGATGGTTAAGGTGGCTGACTTGAGATCTTAGGGCCCTGGGTTTGAGCTCCTGTCAAGTCGTTGAACTAACACCTGTCATCCTTTCGAGGTCAGCAAAAGGAGTACCAGGTGACTGGTTATAGAGGGCATTCCATCAGTGGCAAAGCCACACCCCTAGAAAATGATGCAGCCACACCCACCACCAACGTTTTGGAAGTTAACCTTCAAAATGGAAAGGTCGAGGCCCAAGCTTTTGATGTACCACACAACAATTAACTACAACTCATTTACACTCCACCCAGATCAATGACTCCTTTTAAGTTAACCACCGTTCTCCAACCCCTTCCCACCACTTTTCTCCAAATTTGCTTCAATTTCTCAACCCTCTTTAGCCCCATAACCAAATGAATTGTGGATTAGAAGGAAATGGCAAAACCACAAAGAAATGGATGTGCTGTGCGTGACGCCATGCCTTGCTGCTGACATCTTGAGATCCAATTGTTGAGCGCGTGATCTGCAACAGAGCTTCAACGAGTCCGTCACATTCACGCATCTTCCTCCTTGCTTCCTCCCCTGCGGAACTTATATTCCTGAAAACACCACGCATGACAGGAAACACATTCGTCATCTCCTGAATGATCATACATCCGGGTTATTGAACTCACCAACGTTTTTATTTGAACATGTTCGCCGATTATGGTGGACAGGTAGCCCTGGAACACACCCATTACATCTACACAGCAACTATTCAATTTCATGAAGGAAGATTCTAAAAAGGATATTGAGGAACCCAAACCCACCAAGACCACAATTATAGGGACACACCACCTGGATGAATTTCAAATTTCAACAATGAATCAGAAAACTTGTCTAATAAATGCACCAAATGTAACCGGTTCCATTTACATTGTCCTTAATTGCGGATAATCATAGATAATTCCAACGATTATAGATTCATTTGAACAATAAAAGCGCTGGTTTAATACTCGAAACCATCATTCGCGTATTTTGCCAACTGGCGTCGATCATTTGCCAAAACACATTTCCTTGTTAAGGCCATTAAATAAGCTGGGGATGTCTGCCTGAAGTTAATTGGGATAATTAATGCTCCTTAATCACAGACGAACCCAGGAGAAAAGTTTCCCAACAGCAAAAGTGAGGATGGCAACGAAACCAAGGGAAATAAATTGCGAGTACGAAGCTCACTCGGATGACATTGATGTGAAAAGGCCAACTTAATTGCCCAATAATTGCAGGTTTGTTTACTTTATGGAAACTTGTTTGAACAAATACAATAAATTGTTGAAATATGTTATCTGCTGAAGTACATGTTTGGCAAAAGGAAATGCTTGGAGCAAACATTCCACATATAATCACACTAAAATTGTCTGGACTGCCTGAGCAGGGTCACAATTGTGTGCATGTTGAATACATGTTTGTAAGAACATAAACTTGGTAAAATTTACAAAAGGAGCCATCTAATGGACAAAGGACAAATGCAACAAATGCAATAATGCAACATCAGACAAAGTGTGTATGTGTGTGTGTTTGTGTGTGTGTGTATGTATGTGTGTGTGTGTGTGTGTGTGTGTGTGTGTGTGTGTGTGTGTGTGTGTGTGTGTGCGTTTGTGTGTGTGTGTGTGTCTGTGTGTGTGTGTGTGTGTATGCGTGTGTGTTTGTGTTTGTGTGTGTGTGTGTGTGTGTCTGTGTGTCTGTGTGTCTGTGTGTGTGTGTATATGTTTGTGTGTGTGTGCATGTGTGTGTGTGTTTGTGTGTGTCCATGTGTGTGTGTTTGTGTGTGTGTGTTTGTATGTGTTTGTATGTGTTTGTTTGTGTGTATATATTTGTGTGTGTTTGTGTATATAATAATAACCATTGGATTTTGACACTGCCTCCTCTTTGCCCTTCATCCCTCCCATTCCCACAACAATTTACATCTTGCCCTCCTCATCTTCAACCCCCATCCAGCCTGCCTTCTTATGTCCCTTATCATGTTTTTCTGTCGCTTTTTCTCAATTACTCGGAGATAAAATCCGTCGTCGTGACCGGAATACCAATGTTATGGGTGGATATGCATAGATTTCCGTATGCTTTAAAACGCGGTGTATAATCAGAAATACTGTTTGGTAGGGCAGTATGTTACTGTGGCGGACACAAAAGCCCACTGGCGTGGTGACATCATTCCACGCACCAAGTGGGCGGTGGCCACGCCCGAGGGGTAGGCGTGGCCTCATGATATACACCGGGCGACCAGCCCGGAGGAGTTCAGTGTTACAGTGTAGTCTTACAATAAAGACGTTTATATGTTACCGCTTGTCCGCTTCCTCCTTGCTCACAAGCAGCGCGCGTAACGCCGCGCTTTACTGGTGACCCTCGACGTTGGATCTGCCGGAGCGATCCTTCCACACGCGACGCCATCGCCATGGCCGCCTTCGTCAAACTTCCGGAATTTTGGGAGGCTCAGGCCGAAGTCTGGTTCGTCCAGGCCGAAGCCCAATTTCAGCTTCGGCACCTCACCGGCGATGACACGCGCTACTGCCACGTCGTCGCCTCCCTCGGGCCCGGCACGGCCGCTCGAGTTGTGTCCGTCCTTCGCCACCCACCGGACGGCCACAAGTACGAGGCACTCAAGCGGCTACTCCTAGCCACGTTCAGCCTCACGGACGACGCACGGGCCGACCGCCTCCTGGATCTCCCCGAGCTCGGTGAGACGCGCCCGTCGGTCCGAATGGACCATATGCTGTCACTGTTGGGCGACGAAGCCCCCGGTTCGCTATTCCGGGCGCTTTTCCGTCGCCAACTTCCAGCGCAGGTTCGCCTCGCGTTGGCCGGGACCGGGCTAACGGAACCCCGAGCATTGGCGGCCGAGGCGGACAAGTACTTCGCCGCTTTGGACACGCGGGCGAGCGTTGGCGTGGCCGTCACGGCCTTCGACGCTGATGTTCCACAGCATCATCTTCTACAGCACGCTGAAGTTCAGCAGCATGCTGATACGCACTTCGTGAACGCCGCCACGCCCCGCCCACCGCCGCGGCGAAAACCGCCACCGCGGGGAAACCCGTCGACTCCACCGGCCTGGCAGAGCCAGCCGCGCTCCTCCAGCTCCACCACCTGGTGCTGGTTCCACGCCAAGTTCGGCCACGAAGCTCGGCGGTGTCATCCGCCGTGCTCCTTCAACGGGTCGGGAAACGCCCGGGCCGGCGCTCAATTGTGGCGATGAGCGCCGGCCGTTCGAGCAGCCTGCTGTTCATAACGGACACCTTCTCCGGGCGCCGTTACCTGTGCGACACGGGAGCACAGGTGAGTGTCATTCCCGCCGGCACGTCAGACAAGCACGCCGCGGGTGGGGGCCCCGCGCTGCTTGCCGCGAACGGGACACCCATCCGTACGTACGGAAAACGCTGCCTCTCTCTGCGGTTTGGAGGGCAGGTTTTCCGATGGACGTTCGTCACCGCCGACGTGCCCATGGCACTGCTTGGCGCGGACTTCCTGTGCGCTAATGGGCTCCTGGTCGACGTCAAGCGCAGACGGCTTGTCCAGGCCGAGACGTTCAGCTCGCTCGCATGTGCGTTGCCCAGCTCAACGAGCGGCTTGCCAAGCGGCTTGCCGAACGATTCGGTTCCGGCCACGTTGGTCTGTACGCTTCCGGCAGCGGACGCATTCACCCGCCTCCTCGCCGGCTTCCCGGCCCTCACGCGGCCCACCTTCTCGGCGGGGGCCGTCAAGCACGGGGTGGCCCATCACATCCCCACCGTCGGGCCACCGGTCTACGCCCGGGCATGCCGCCTCGAGCCGACGAAGCTGGCGGTGGCAAAAGCGGCGTTCGCTACCCTGGAGCGACTCGGCATCGTTCGGCGCTCAGAGAGCGCTTGGGCGTCGCCGCTGCACATCGTGCCGAAGCCCGGCGGGGGATGGCGACCGTGCGGGGACTATCGCCGTCTCAATGACGCCACGACTCCCGACCGCTACCCCGTCCCCCACATTCAGGACTTTTCCGCCCGTTTGGCGGGCAGGTCCTTCTTCTCGAAGGTGGACCTCATACGCGGCTACCATCAGGTCCCCGTCAGGCCGGAGGACGTCCCGAAGACGGCGGTCATCACGCCATTCGGACTCTTCGAGTTCCTGCGCATGCCCTTCGGTCTGAAGAATGCGGCTCAGGCGTTCCAGCGACTGATGGACAGCGTCCTGCGCGACTTGGATTTTGTCTACGTCTACCTGGACGATATCCTCGTCGCCAGCGCGTTCCGCGAAGAGCACCTACGCCACCTCCGCACGCTCTTCGAACGCCTAGGCCAGCATGGCCTGATTGTGAACCCCGCAAAGTGCCGGTTCGGCGCCGCCACAATCGATTTTCTGGGGCACCGTGTCACCAGGCACGGAGCCGTCCCCCTGCCGGCCAAGGTGGAGGCGGTGAAGGGGTTTCCGCGCCCCCGCACGATCAGAGGGCTGCAGGAGTTCCTGGGCATGGTGAACTTTTACCATCGGTTCCTGCCCCGTATCGCCCAGCTCCTGCGCCCCCTGCACGAAGCTCTCCGAGGTAAGCCGGGCAAAGGCGACGTTACCTGGACCGAGCAGATGGACACGGCGTTCACGGGCGCGAAGCTCGCCTTGGCTAACGCCACCATGCTCGCGCACCCGGCGCCCGATGCACCGATCGCCCTCACCACCGATGCCTCGGACTACGCGGTGGGCGCGGTGCACGAGCAATGGGTGCGTGGAGCTTGGCAACCGCTGGCGTTCTTTAGCCGGCAGCTTCGCCCGCCCGAACGCCGTTACAGCACCTTCGACCGCGAGTTGCTTGGACTTCACTTGGCGGTCAGGCACTTCCGCCATCTGCTCGAGGGCCGGGCGTTCACTGCCTTCGTCGACCACAAGCCGCTGATCTTCGCGATGGGCAAGGTCACCGAGCCGTGGTCGGCCCGGCAGCAGCGTCACCTCTCGGCCGTGTCCGAGTACACGACGGACATCCAGCACGTCGCGGGGAAGGACAACCCGGTTGCGGATTGCCTTTCCCGGGCCGTCGCCCACGTAGTCCACCTCGGCATCGACTATGCCCGGATGGCAGCGGACCAGGCCGCTGACCCCGACGTCCAGGCCTTGCGGACCGCCGTCACGGGCCTCCGCGTCACCGAGGTGCCGTTCGACGGCGCGGGCGCGGCCCTCTTGTGCGACGTCTCCCTCGGGCGTCCTCGCCCCATTGTGCCCGCGGGCTGGCAGCGCCAGGTGTTTGACGCCATCCACGGCCTGTCCCACCCGGGCGCGAGGGCCTCCCAAAGGCTGATTGCCGACAAGTTCGTCTGGCATGGCCTCCGGAAGGCCGTCCGCGGCTGGGCCAGGACATGCCTCGCGTGCCAGCGCGCCAAGGTGCACCGGCACACCCAGGCCCCGTTGGCCCCGTTCACGGTGCCGGAACGCCGGTTTGACCACGTCCACGTGGACCTGGTGGGACCTCTGCCCCCCTCGCGGGGTTTCACCCACGTCCTCACCATGGTGGACCGCACCACCCGGTGGCCGGAGGCCGTGCCCTTGGCGTCGACAACGGCGGCCGATGTCGCGCAGGCTTTCATCGCCACCTGGGTCGCCCGGTTCGGCGCCCCCTCAGACATCTCATCCGACCGCGGCCCCCAGTTCACCTCGGAGCTCTGGGGGGCGGTTGCACAGGGGCTCGGGGTCCGGCTGCACCGAACCACGGCCTACCACCCCCAGGCTAACGGCCTGTGTGAGCGATTTCACCGCTCATTGAAGGCCGCGCTCCGGGCCACCCTCCGCGACGGCGGCTGGGTCGACAGGCTCCCCTGGGTCCTGCTGGGCCTCCGGACGGCGCCCAAGGAGGACCTGCGCGCATCCGCGGCGGAGTTGGTCTTCGGGCAACCGCTGCGGGTGCCGGGCGAGTTCCTCCCCGACTCCACGGCACCATGGTCCGCGGCACAGCAGCGCTCCGCTCTGCAAGAGACCGCCCAGAGGTTCGCCCCGGTGCCAACGGCATGCCACGGGCACCCACCGACGCACGTCGCCCCGGAGCTTCGCACGGCGGAGTACGTCTTCGTCCGCCACGATGCCCATCGGACACCACTGCGGCCCCCGTACGACGGGCCTTTCCGCGTGCTGGAGACCGGGGCGAAGCACTTCACCCTGGACATCGGCGGTACTCCTGACCGCGTTTCGGTAGACCGCCTCAAGCCGGCCCACCTCGATGTGGACCATCCACCGCCAGTGGCCCGACCCCCACGTCGGGGCCGCCCTCCTGCGGGCGGACCCCCGGCACCGCCCAGCCCCGCCGCCACGGCGCCCCCCGGTCCTGCACCCATCCCAGGGGCAGCCAGGGGCATCCCACCTGGTATCCCTGCACCCCGGACGCCGCCGATCGCCAGGGGGCGCTTCGGCCGGGTCATTCGACTGCCCCACAAACTGGCCCTCCAGGTGCGCGGGAATTCTGGGGGGGCGCGTGTGGCGGACACAAAAGCCCACTGGCGTGGTGACATCATTCCACGCACCAAGTGGGCGGTGGCCACGCCCGAGGGGTAGGCGTGGCCTCATGATATACACCGGGCGACCAGCCCGGAGGAGTTCAGTGTTACAGTGTAGTCTTACAATAAAGACGTTTATATGTTACCGCTTGTCCGCTTCCTCCTTGCTCACAAGCAGCGCGCGTAACGCCGCGCTTTATTACTGTTATA
Organism: Myxine glutinosa; assembly: GCF_964187855.1. Lineage (NCBI taxonomy): Eukaryota > Metazoa > Chordata > Myxini > Myxiniformes > Myxinidae > Myxine > Myxine glutinosa. The sequence goes on from NC_136267.1 coordinate 175,538,977, forward strand.
TGAATAAAATGCAGACGTTGAAAGAAAAGGTATTGAATATAGTACGCGTTTTCTGAATCTAATCGATGTGAGAAACGGGATTGAATGAGACCATGTATGAGGATTTTTGACCTCGATACATTCGGTCGTTACTTATCCAATCGCAATCAAACTTCCCAAGTAGTCAGGTTCACGATGTCAATAAATTATATTTCGTTCAAAATCATGGTAGATTAGCAAACCTATACATTTTTGGAAAGGTTATAGCATAAGGAAACTAAAAATCAATGTTTACATTTGGAGAGATACCTGTATGGCGGCCATTTTGGATTTTCAAAATGGCCATTGTAAAATACATATTTTGTTCTATTTCTGCCTCTAATTACCCTAAAAACTTTTTAAAATACTATACTAAACCTATATTTTCAGGGACAAGGAATCCAATGAAAGTATCAAATTAGTGCTATGGGGAATGGTAAGACACGAATCAAAGGTTTTGAATTGCAAAATACTGTCTTTATATTCGCGATAAGTTGCATAATCAAATACATGTTATCATTTTGTACAGGCTGTTAATAACATCAAAAATGTGTCACAATAATTCATATCACCAAACATACACAGGCAGTCAGCAAAATCATACATACACATGCAGTCAGTATAACTTCACATCTACACAGGCAGTCAATGACAAAATATACACAGGCAGTCAATGGCATCAAACATACACGATTACAGAATATGCCATTTAGAGTTCGTCATCACTGTCCTGTGTGTCGTATCCGACAATATAGTCCGCATCGTTTTCACAGTCCGTTCCACACAAGCAAAGGTCGGTCAAATTGATTGGCAAATCTAATTGGTCGAATGGTCGATCGAATCGAATCGAATCGATCGAATTGGTCGAATGTCGATCGAAGCGATTGGTCGAATGGTCGAATGGTCGAATTGGTCGAATGGAATTGGTCGAATGGAATTGGTCGATTGGTCGATTGGTCGAATTGGTCGAATCAAATTGGTCGGAATTGGCAAATGTAAACATTGATTTTCAGATTTTCCATGTAATAACGTTTCCAAAAATGTATAGGTTTGCTAATCTACCATGATTTTGAACGAAAAAACATAGTGAACCTGACTAAAGGAGGTTTTCTCTACCAATGGGGTTGCTTGTTGAGGTGTATATCCGCGTTAAGATAGCTTTTTTGTGGCGTTTTCCCAAGTCTGCTTCTAAAAACAACGCTAATTATAATAACATAATATTAATGTTATTACAAAATAATATTAATATAAATAATATCCCGTCTCCCCAAGGAATTTTTCTTCCTTGAACTAACGCCGTGTTAACGTTTATAAATAACTTATCGAGCCGTTTTCATGAGATCATCCTACCAGAAGTAAGAATATTATAAACCACAAACACGTATGACTATCTTTCTAAACAGTCACTATACTGCTGTTTAACACTAAATTGAAAGAAATTTGGAGGAATCCTGACATCCGTGAGGCAAATTTTACTTACGAAACTGAGCGAAGATCTACTATAATTTATGTACCCCGCATGGGAAAATAACATGACCCTTCCTACCGTTAATGTGGCGTTTTTCATGGCGGCGTTTTGAAACAGTCACTATTGCTGTTTAATACGAAACGGAAAGGGAGGAAACCCTGGGTATGTTCAGTTACCAAACAGCTAGCTTGTGCTTGCCAAGTCAGCCATTCCTTATCGACGGTTTTGAATGGAGTGTTTGCTTGAGTGCTTCAGCCACTTGGCAAGCGCTCCACAAGAAAGTTGGTAAATGAACACCTCATCTCCCCACCCTCCCCATCCTCATGTTTTTGAGGCCAGACTATAGATCTACTGTTATCTATATATCCCAGAGAGGAATGATTCTTCCTGCTTCCCTCATAGGGAACGGGTGTACTCGTCATTTTATGTGAAGAAGAAGATGAAGGAGGAGGAGGTTTTGTTTTAAACTGTAAATTGAAACTGCTCCATCTATCGTCACCTGACTCAACCATATCGTACCGATTGCAGATCTGATTGATAATGCTACCAATTGTGTAGGGGGGAAATTGTTGATAGGGGCACAGACGCATGCCAAGACCGAGCTCCTTTTATCCTACAGATCTCTCATATTTTACCTTGTACTTTAGTACGCAACACACAATGTCCTCTCACAGCAAAACATAACATAAAGGTATGCTCCCTTGCAGAAAGCACACAGTTAAAGGGGTGCAGAGGTTTCTGGATTACCTGAGAAAGCCAGTAGCATTGCAAAGGATTTTTGAGGCCTGATCATGAGGTTGTTTGCCTGATCTTCGGTGCCATACTTGGTGAGACAGCGGAACGATGACAAAATCCGTGATAGCTCCCAAGCATTCATGCACAATGGGCATTTTGAGCGGATCACATGAAGACAAGTTCCATAACACACCTGAGGACATGCAGAAGGAAAAGTATGAGAATGTATTGCAGCACCAACTTCTTATTATGCATACGTGTGATGTTGAGCTATTTGTCAGGGCAAAGTAGGAAAATATGTGGGACACAATGAGATGTCTCATTACGACCATTACCACAAGAACACCAAACCAGTGGTGACACTAAGAACCAATAGGCTTTTAAATAAAGGCAGTTGAAAAATTAAAAGATTTTTAGGCAACAAAATAAAGGCAATCAGAAATTTGTGGCATCATAATAGCTAAGGGAAGAAAATAAAAGGTGTTATAATGATTATATGTTATTGTAGAAAAAAGAAGAATGATCGCACTGTCATCACACCCTGCGACAAAATCTGCAAACCCCACAGAAAAGCTCATTAAAAGTAATCTTAAAAGATGAGCAGCGTGATTGGGAAACACACCTTTAATGCGCTGTTAAAAGATTAATTTGACACCTCTTTTTCATGTCAGCCTCCATCACAGTTAGATCAGAATGAGCGGATTTGTCACACGGTCACGGATTGTTCAACCCCCATATGCGCTGTTCAAAAATTATGTAACATTTTTGTTATGACGGGATGTAAAGTGCGTGCTGATAGGCTTCATTAAACCTTACGAAAAAATTTTATTCAAAATTGATTTGATCTTTCATTGTGAGTAACACTCGACCCAAACAAAGCCAATGGAAATCTGACGCAACAAACCCAGGCAGTGTATAATTAGCAGAGGCCTGCAGGCCTCATGTCATAGGCCCAAGCTATATTTTTTGGGAGGCGCATACCATGTGTGCCGATGGGCTTGATTAAACCTTACTAATTATCTTTATTCGACATACGATAGGAGTTTTCGGGGCGCCGGATTGTGAGGAACACTCGACCAAAACAAAGCAAAATAGAAATGTGATGCAACAAACCCGGGCAATGTATCATCAGCAGAGGCCGACAGGCTTGTTGTCTTCGGCCCACCAGAAAACTAAGATGACAGCCATATTATTTTGTCTGGGTGCCATGATGGGTGGAGTTAAGCAATAAATGTGAGTGGGGTCCAGCAGCTGGTTGAACAATGGGTGCACACTTCAAAAATCGACCCCCAACAAGAACAACAAAAACCATGCAGAACTCCTGGTAAAACATGTGCATAAGAAAATGATAAATATATGTTTGATATATATATATATATATATATATATATATATACATATGTACATACCGTATATTATTGGATATTACCAGCACAAGCAGCTCATTTTTGTTTCATATGCATCCCGTCGCCACTGGTCGCAGCATTGCTGGAAGTGTGGCTGCGTCGCCGATGCAGGGACCATTACCAGTAAGCATTAGCATTTACCGACCTCAGAAGGATGACAGGCTGTGTCAACCCACCTGGTGTTATTTCAACGGCACGACAAGGGAGCCCAGACCCTGAGATCTTAAGCCAGCCACCTTAACTGTTCAGCCAACACTAGGCTTACTAGCAACATCATACTCTAATACCAGAACAGCACTGAGTAGAGCGCCCATACCTCCACCAGGTTGAACAGTTTACATTTTGTACCCAATGATAGGCCGGGTCTGGATCCGGATCTGAAGCAAAATCGAATCTGCTTGTTCTGGTCACCGAACCAACACATCTACCGAGTTTTGTCATAACTCATCCACAATGTTTTGAAATATCATGCTGTATATCGGTTTTCGTTTTTTGGTCCCATCTTTCAATGGTGAAGAATCACTAAAAATAAAAGATAAAAATAAAAAAACTTTGTATGCGGATCCGGATCTTCACCAAAATCGAATCAATTCATACTCATCACATGCCCAACCTTTTTTTCTTTTTTGTCCTAATTTATTCAAAGTAATTGTGATATCAAATGGACTTTCACAGAAATTTGAATGATTCTCCACCTCCATTGCATATCTCTAAACTTCCCACGGATTCAGTTATTGAAAGCCGTTAGTGGACTTGCTCTTCATCTTCTCCCCCCATCCCAATTTATTGTAAATAAAGTCTTACGGTATGTTCACAAGAATCTGTGTGCTGTGCCATTTTGCGGAACTCATAGCACATGCAGTAATTGTTTGGCACAAAAAACCCATGCTCAGGCAAATTGGGACTGAGCACATTTAAGGCACCATCATATAAAACAGAACTACCCTTGGGCATTGCTCGGCCTATTCGGAAGGGGAGATTTAGGAGGACTGCACACAGAACTATCACCGGGACATGTATAAATTAAGGGTGGAAGAGGGTCAATTTGACCCATTCCTGCCTTGCGGATGTGCCCGCCCCGAGAAACTGTATGACTGTTACTGTATATAACAAGACCCAATCATGTCTATCACCCGTAATTGGAGGGAATAGCCAATCGGCTCTCAAAAAATCAATTAGCCCAGGTATCTAGGATTCTCAAATAAATTAACTCCTCCCATGCTCTTCTCGTCGAAAAAGACTGCATAAAGCAACAAAGAAAAGCTACACAAGGGACACACACACACACACACACACACAAGTAGGTGGGTTGGAGTGGTGCTGCAAGGCAGACCATAGTGATACGTTGATCGAGGCGCAAGGAAATTCCAGAGTATCGACCCTGATGGCTACAATAAAGGACACTGATGGCTACCTGACAATAAAGGTGGGAGTAAAGTGAGCGGAATGAGATCGCTGCGTGACTTTGTGCACGATCCAGACTCTTGGCCGAGCCCCACGGCGGGTCTCAAGGCAGAGGTGCCTTCAGTAGAACGGGAAGAGGTGATGAAGACGGGACACAGAGAAATGACGGAACATCTTCTATTGATAAAAAGAAAAATATCTCATGCAAAGAGTCACAGGCCTCCTATAGGGGAAACCCTATGCATATTGCCTGTGTGGACACTCCGAGCAGCAGGAAAGTGCGCATTAAAAATAATGACTGCACCTTCTCAAGCGAGGAAAAACAACACCTTGTGAAGATACATGATTATGCACCAAAGCAAGAAGCTGTAAAGATGCTAACTGTTTCTCCACCATCAAAGACAATACTCCAGAGAAGAAAACTACAAACAGAAACCTGGAGTGTTGAGGAGCAGGAGATAATCCTGTTGTTGAGTAGATGGAGACATGAGGCATGGGGGAAGAAAGTTAATGGTGAGCGGCTCAGGGACCAGATGAAAAAAAATGAAATTGCCCACTAGGGCGGAGAGGGTCCCCGTTGATAAGTTTGACAAGGTTTCTTTCATCAAAAGATATCTTGATAAAGATAGAATATAATAGGTTACATCTAGGGCAAGGTGACAAGTGGCAAGAGAGATTAGAGTGAGGGGAACCAAGTGCTCGCTTGAAGGTGAAGACAGAGACGGCAGGAATTTGGCCGAGATGGCACGAGAGGAAGTTTTGGCTGTGCAACGAGATTTGGGGGACTAAACCCCGACATAGAGCCGGACCAAAGGCGACCAAGAAAGAGTGTGGCAAGAGGAAAGAATAACGGCGTCCCCCTGAAAAAGCGCAAGACCGTGTCAGAGACAAGGACCAGGTTAATCAGGCACGGACAAAGTGGACAAGAGTGTAAAAGGTGGATGATGATGGACAGAAAGACAAGGGACAGCAGCAGATTGAGGGAGAAGAGGAGGGTGAGGATGATGAAGAGCAGCATCGACTGCAAGAAGAGTTAGCTAACAAAAGAGAAGAGATACAATTGATAAAACCCATTGATAGACCAAAACTTTAACGCATAGAAAACAATAAAAGGACAAAAATCTTAGTGAGGCGAACCAACCATTCAATTAGAAACATCGGGGCAATAGCCCTGGCGCTCACCTGGTAGAATAAACAGTGTACTGCACTGACAAAAGGTATTTAAAATCAATTTCAATGGTTGCTAGAAGACAGGGCAGCATGTAGAATCACAATAACATAATCATGAGAATTTAAACAAACAAACAAAAAATACCTATTTTGGGGGGCAACACCCTCTCCCCTCCCACCCCGTGTACGTCGTCAGACCCCAATTTTTCCAATGCCTTGAACAAACCCTGGTATGACATGGGTGATTAAGGTTGTGGTGAAATTTCATCAGAATTGCATGTGTAGTTTCTGAGAAGAAAGCAAATACCTATTTTGGGGGGAAACGCCCCTCCCCCCCACACCCCCCCACAGACCCACAAAGGGACAGAATTTTTTTAATGCCGTGAACAAACTTTGGGACATCACAGGTGGTGAAGGTTGTGGTGAAGTTTCATCGAAATCGTGTGTGTAGTTTCAGAAAAGAAAGGAAATATTCATTTTGGGGGGCAACCCCCCCCCCTAGACCCCCAAAGCGGCAGATTTTTTTTCATGTCGTGAACAAATTTCGGTACATTACAGGTGATGAAGGTTGTGGTCACGTTTCATCGAAATAGTTTGTGTGGTTTCGGAGGAAAAAGGAAATTCCTATTTTGGGGGGTCAAACCTGGATCCACTTTGACCCCCGGTAAACACCCCCAAAAACCGATTTTTTAATGCCGTGAACAAACTTTAGTCACAACACAACAATGATCATTTGTGTCAAATTTGGTCGCAATCCCATCAACGGTTTCGGAGAAGAAGATGCAAGTGTTTACGGACGGACGGACGGACGACTCGCCATCGCATAAGCTCCCCTGAACTCCGTTCCAGGTGAGCTAATAAATAAGTGCACCAAAGTAATTGATCAACCTCAGCTGGAGCACCTGCTGTTGTCAATGTAAATTCGTTTTTAACAGGATGTTTCAAGCTTACAGTGAGTGATCTTTGTTCAATGGGAATTGAATGGGATTCCAGATGAGAACCTCAACTTTGAGCAAACCTTTCTCAGAATTGCATCATCTTATATTTCTCATGAATATTCCCTCATGGGGGAGTAATTTTATTTTGGCTTCATTCCTCCAATTTTCCCAGGACCATCAGTAGCAGAGCTGCATACAAAGTGCAGCTGGTGTTAAAAAAATCCCACCCACTTAGGTTTCTGTACACCTGTACCTGCCAGAAAGAGGAGAATTTGTCCCAAAGCAGATAATATGGTGACAGGAAGGTGTATACACAAAAAGAGGTGGGGATGGGGGATGGGGTTCAGGAGTAAATAAAGAGAGCAGGGTAGGTGAGGAGAAAATAATTGGAGAGGGTTCAGCTCATGGACATAGCATGCCCAGGTGGGTTGAAGCACGTGGGCAGGCAGGCACTGCTCATCCCTCCGGGCCTATTTCTGCAGCTTGCTGAGTGAAGGCTCCAGTGACCCATGGTGAGAGGAGCGTTTAGAAGCAATTGCACGTGGGTGGCACTGGTTGCTAATGGGGCAGGATCTATAGGTGCAGCTTTTGGACCAAAGGTGGAGGTCAATTGAGATGTTGTGAATGACCAGGTAAGGAGAGTTGTCATAACAAAATATATTTTACTGCCATTGTAAGAACTTTATGGCAGGGGTCAAGAACTAAATGAATTTGGTGTAAAGTACAACAGACATGACTTGGTGAATTATACTTCTTCTAAATGAGCTTCCATGAGTATATTGTCACAGAGACAACTGCCGTGTAGTTAGTTACCCTGCGCTGGCGGAGCGAAAAGCGTGGTTAAGCGATCGGTTACATGCGCACGTGTGGCGTACGTACGGACGTGCCAGCATTTTAATAATCCATTTTCTCAGCAAGCGTTGGTCCCATTAACACGAAATTTTCATCTAAGGAGCGCCTCCACGTCGAGAATGTTTAGTGATAATTATGACGTCATAGCTCACGTGGTACGGCCGCCATCATGGGAAAACATTGCACCTCTATATCTCTGACACCGCTCCATGGAAAAAATAGAAACGTGGCTCATTGTCAAGTACTCCCCATGGGGAATCAGATATGTTGATGATATGTCATCTATGACGTCATAATTCGACAGGGACAACGCTTGGTGTGATCGGTTTGAAATTTATTGAGCGTGATATAAGCAACAATTATATTAGAGAATATAAATTTATGATGTCATCGCTCACGTGGTCTGGCAGCCATATTGGATCAAAGAAAAAAAAACCTTCAAAAAAGAAGAGTTGGCTCGCACCAAGTTGACTGCACGTGGTAAGCATTCTATGAATACCATGTAGTTCACATTACAAATACATGTTTGAGTGCAAACGTATCTGACCAAGTTCCATTTTGAAGCTGCAGAATTAATTGACAAAATGTTTTCTCCACCAGATCAATGCTCATGGAAGATTGTGGTGACTGTCTTTCATCACAGGCAGAGACTGAGACTTTTGGGGGAATTCCACGCACGAATAGTATCTTCGCTGAAGCCTTTATACCTTAAATGGCTATGGCTACAATAGTCAGGTTCACTATGTTTTTTCGTTCAAAATCATGGTAGATTAGCAAACCTATACATTTCTGGAAACGTTATTACATGGTAAATCTGAAAATCAATGTTTACATTTGCCAGATTCGACCAATTCGACCAATTCGACCAATCGACCAATTCCATTCGACCAATTCGACCATTCGACCATTCGACCAATCGATTCGATCGACCATTCGACCATTCGACCAATTCGATCGATTCGATTCGATTCGATTCATCGAATTCGATTCGATCGACCATTCGACCAATTCGATTTGCCAATCAATTTGACCGACCTTTGCTTGTGTGGAACGGACTGTGAAAACGATGCGGACTATATTGTCGGATACGACACACAGGACGGTGATGACGAACTCTAAATGGCATATTCTGTAATCGTGTATGTTTGATGCCATTGACTGCCTGTGTATTGTTGCGAATATGGAATTTGGCCTCCATATCCGCTTGTAAATATTCCCCTATTTTCTCCAATACTCCCCAACTTTCCCCAATCCCCCATTCCCTAGTCCCATTGCATGTAAATAACAATCAGTAGAGCCGACCTTCCCCTTATTCCCCCATTAAATGTCGTGCCCAGGTCCACCGCACCACACGTAGACAACTTTCGGACATCTTGCTAGTTATTCTTAATCTATGTCAGTTAAGGACTCGTTTCCATTAATTCTGACTCTTCGTTGCACCAGAATGTGATTATATGGCATCAGTAGTGAGTTTAGGACCTTTCCCATACCTCCTTCCATCTTCTTCCCCGTCTACAACAACAGAGGGGCACGGCGCTGCGCGGGGGGGAGTGTGCGTCCTCCCACCGGCTCGGTTTGCCGCCATCGACAATGCGCTCCAGACAACGCGCTCCAGACCATGCGCTCCACGGGGTTACCACAAAGGGGCTCCTTGTCAGCTCCTCGTCAAGGGCGGAGCCGGTAACCCTCCCGCACGCACCCAATGAGAAGCAACGTGCCGATTCCACGAGGCGGAGCTAACGAGCCGAGGGCGTGTCACTCCCCGCCGGATATACGCGGCCCCGCGCCGGATGTGACGTGAGATGCGCCCGGAGCTGGAAAAAGAAGGACCTGCGAGCGCTGAGAGAGAAAGGCCCGCCTGTGAAAGAACGTCCCCTCCGAGCGCTGTGAAACCTCCCGCATCTCTGGACCGGACCGGGTCGATTCTAACCTTTGAGCACAGGTGCACCTGGAGCCATCGCTAGCCGCCTGTCCTTTCCATCAACCCCCGTGTGAGTCAGCCGTTGTCCCGTTTGCCTGTCGTCTGTTGGGGAATAATATAAGATTGTGTCTAAGTGCTTGTCTTTCTATGTTGTACCTCTAGCCCCTGTAATCTAACCTTTTCCGTAACGAATATAATCTCCTCCGGAGGTCTTGAGAACCGTATCCCTGGTGTCGTCATTTTATAACCCAGCCGGGTGTCTTCTTTTTCTTATTGAGCCAGCGTGGCGCGGCTTCGTCAACGTCGAGTATAATCGGTAACTTGTGCAGACGTGGTCATACCAAAACCGCTCGGTAAACTAACATCTAAGCCACGTCTGTAACAAATGGTTGTCAGGAGTTGGATTCGAACCTGGGACTAAATTTATTTAGCCCAAATTTTGGAACACCAATTGTACTATTAGAGTAACAATTGGTGTCGAGGAGTGAGATTCGGACCCGGGACTAAATTAGTTAGGCCCAAATTTTGGGAGGGAAAATCGAGCCGGAGCGCGTACGGCGCTCGACCAAATCGATCCGGAGCGCGGTCCCGCGGTTACTGCGCTCGACGAAATTATAACGGCGAAATTTCGAATTTGTGTTACGAAACTCGAATTTTGAAAGTCGCGCCATGGCGGATCAAGACGGCTGGGGTCCGGTAGGGGAGAGTGAAGCAGGGTCGGTCCAGGACCAAATTGAGGGACATGAGGGACATGAGGAGAGCGAAACAGCGGGGGTAGCAGACGCGCGAAATGGCGCCTCGCACATAGCTACGGCGGCCGCACCCGCTGCACAAGTGGGAGGGATGGCCCAGATGCAGGTCCTCATGGAGCAATTTATGGCGCAAATGCAGGCGTCCCTCAAACTGCAGAGTAACCAATTGGGGGTAATGGGGAACCGGATGGATGCTCAGAGTGAGCAAATGAGGGTTGATAGTGGGCGATTAGAGGGCCAAATGGGGGTAATGAGGGACGAAGCGAGGGGTACCAGTGAGGGGTTAGACAATAATTTTGAGGAGTTAGACAAGAAATTTGGGAAGTTAGACAATAATTTTGAGGGGTTAGACAACGGGATAAAAGAAGTGAAAAATGGGTTAATGGGGGTAGAAAATAGAATGGCTGCCCAGGAGAATCAGATAGAGGGAGTGAAAAATGGGTTAGAGGGGTTAGAAAACAGTATGGAAGGCAAATTGAGGGACATGAGGGACCAAGCGGAAAGGGAAGTTAACCAAATGGGGCAGCAGATAGAGGGGATCAGAATGGGGGTAGAAACCAAACTGGATGCTCACAGGGAGGAAATGGAGCAGATGAGGGTGGCATCTGGGCAGGAGATGCAAGTGATGGGAGAGGAGATCAGAAGAGGAGTGAGTGAGGAGGTCGGAGGAGTGCGCGAGGAGGTGAGGCACTGTAAGGAGCACATGGAGAAGGAGGTGAGAAAGGGGACTGTAAAGTTACAGGGGGGCATAGAGGTCCTGACGCAGGAGGTGGAACAGCTGACGGAGGGACAAAAAGAACTAACGGAGCAGGTTCAAAGGAACACTGCGGTATTAGGAGGGTTAAAAGCGACACAGAAAGAACTAAAAGATGACTTGGTAGCGACGAAGAGGGAATGTCAGATGGTACGTGAGGGACTGACAGCGAGGTTGGACGAGGTGGTAGTGGTAATGGAGACGAAGGACCGGCAGGTGAGGACGCACCTGGAAACGGTCAAGGTAGCCTTGGAGGACGAGCTTGAGGAGACGTACCGGGGAATAAAAGAGGTGAAGCACAAATTAGAAGAAGTGGAAGAAGGGATGAGCGAAATTAAGAAGCGACGGAGAGGGGATAAGAAAGAGATAAAAGAGGAGATAAAAGAATTGGTCCAAAGTCTGTGTTCGGATCGTAATGATGTGCTCATTAACCGGATGAGGGATTCGCAGGTGATGGAGGAGAAGCGAAGAGGAAGAGGACCCGGTGTAAGTGGTGACCAATATGGTCGTGCGTATGATGCGCCAGGGGATTTAAGGAGCTTGGGGGTCGAGATAGACCCGGGTGTTCGTGAGAGGCCGTGGGTGAAGTGTGTGACAGGTCTGGTGTGCGAAAGAGGAGGTGTGCGAGAAAGTCCGACTCTGGGGTGTGTGAGGAAAAAGTGTGTGCCAAGGAGTGAGGGTGTTGGCGAGAATGAGTCGGTCGTAGCGTGTGTGCGAGGGAGCACATGGAAGCGCGGTGTGGTGAGTGTTACAGAGGGTGTAACGGGAGAGTGTGCGCGAGAAAGGTGTGTGATGGACAGGTACATGAGGAAAGAGTGCGCTGTCAAAGGCAAGGAAGAATGCACACCTGTGGTGAGTGTTACAGAGGGTGTAACGGGAGAGTGTGCGCGAGAAAGGTGTGTGATGGACAGGTACATGAGGAAAGAGTGCGCTGTCAAGAGGAAGGGTGAGTGCGCTGTCAGGAATGGAGGTGAAAGTAGTGAGAGTGACATGGAGCGTGAGTTAGTTGTGACAGGTGAGCGAGGATGTACACCTGGGATGGAAGGATGCACACCTGGAATGGTAGAGCGTGAGTGGGAATGCACGCTGGAGTTGGTGGTGAGGCACGTGGTTGGGTGTGCGAATGAGGGCACACCTGTGATTGTCACAGAGGAGGTGACCGAGGAGGGGGCTCGAAGAGGTGTATTGGTGAGGTGTGCAAGCAACGAATGTGTGCCAAAGTGTTCGGTGGTCAGGTGTGTGACCAAGGCTGTGAGTGGAATGGGTGTACCGAGGTGTGTAAGGAAAGGTACGAGGGCATGGAAACGGCTGGATGTGTGAGCAAGGAACGGGCTGCGGGATGTAAGCATGCAGGTGAAGCATCGACGTTAGACGGGGTAGAGTTTAGAACGACTTATAGCCGAATCGGGCCCTCGGTGCGTGCTGGGCCTCGCTTTGAACGGCCGCGTCCGTGCTCCACCAAGCGGAGCGGGCGGCAGGATAGGAAGGGTCGTCATGGCGACCACTTTTTGGTGAGGCATTCCGGCAGGCCGAGATCGAGCCATGGGATGGCTCCGTGCCGAGATGGTGCGTGGGATCTCGGCCCGGGTAAACCTCCTTCCCTGCACCGAGTGCCGGACGCATCCAGCCGCTGGCACAAAACAACCAGCATCCATTGCTTGGCTTTACGAAGCCGGGCTTTGGACAGGGATTGGCGCACAGAGAGGTATTAGTGAGTCGACTGGGTGATGAGGTTAGTGTTTTGGACCCAAAATTAGAGAAAAACAAAATTTGATGATTGGCAAGGGATTGGCAGTAGTGATTGGCAGATGATGGGCAGTGATTGGCAAATTTTTGATTTGTTGAAATTTGATGTGCAAAATTGGTAGTGAGAGACCCCCGATGTGGTGGGATGGCAAATCCACCATCTTTCCCATGCTGGGGCAAAGGAGCAATAGATTATGGGGTGTATGGCAGTGAAAACTAGCCCGGGTGGGTTAGGTTATATTGATAGGGATCTAGCGAAGATGACATTAGGTAACGTTAAGGTTTAGATAGTGACTGATACCTGTAGTGGGGACGCAGGTAGATTAGTGTGGATGATAATGACGTGGGAGCGTAATAGTTTAAAGGGACGACTGGGAAGCGCAAGTTTCAGAGGGGAGTAGTTAGCTGAGATGATGCCGTGTGTGTGAAGATTGAACAGGTGAGAATTGAACAAGTGTGATTGCACAGGTGTGCAACTGGACAGGTGTGTGGAGCAGTGTGTGAGTAGTGAGTGTGTGGATCAGCGCGAATGCGCTTGGGGAGAGAAGGGTGCAGGTGGCACCAGGTGTGAGAGCACAGGTGTGCAGGTACAGGTGTGTGGAGAGAGTGGGAGTAAGTGGTACGGAGTGGTGTGCATGGTGCGAAGGTGTGAATGGGGGAAGAGTGGACCCCATCACGGATACCCGGGGCGGGTAGTGTAAGTGTTAGGTAGAGGGTACAGGTAAATTGTGGTTGGATATTGGCATCTGTGGTGCGGTTGCAGAATGGTGTTGTGAATGGGTGCATTAGTGTTGTGGAAATGGCTGGGCGTGTAGCCTGTTAGTGTGTGTAGTTGGTTGGGCACTCCACCACTGTGAGGATGTCGGCCAGGTGAGGCCGCAGGTGGGCTCTGGGAGCCGGTAGAGTTGTGGATGGGGCCCGAGGATCCGGAGGATGGACCCGGGTAGCCCAGTGCCAGAGAGGGCACCGAGTGGGGAGAGTGCCAGAGGGCCTTCCCCTGGTAGTTAGGTTAGGGTAAGGAGCAGGTAAGCTCGGAGGCAACTGCAGTGGTGGAGGTGTGCAGGTGGGTAGACCCACTGGGAGAGGTACACGCCGCAGCCCAGAAATTGTGCGAGGGCACCGGGAGATGAATCGGGGGAGTGAGACCCCAAATTGAAGAGCACCACAGTTTGGCCAATGGGAATTGGTTTTTTAGAACCCATAGTGTAAGAGGGCCAATGGTTTGGCCGGAGAAAGACCCCGGGTAGTGTAAAGTTGTTAAAGTCATTTAGGAAATAGTTAGGATTGATGAACCTGTCGCACCATACGCAGCCACTTACCTGAGGTGATGATGATGACTCCACACCTGTGTTTCCTTTGTCTTGTGCAGAAGTAAGGATTGCTGTGAGGATTTGTGAGACGCATCACGACGTGGATGAGACATTGGAGTGATTCCATCTCTCCCTCCCTAGGAGGGACTGATGATGAATTGGTGATGGCAAATTATGATGTTGAGTTGGAGATGGCAAATTTTGATGAGAGTTGAAAATGGCAAATTTGATTGGTTAGGAGGGAGAGAAGACGAATTTGGTTTATGGGAGGAACGGGGAAGACAGTAGGGATGTTTGTTGATTTGTAAAGTAGATGTTTATGGGTAGTGTTGTGTTTTGTGGATACAGTAAGGGGTAAGGGGGGGGCCATGTAGGTTACCTGGTGGGGGGGGGGGGCGTACGATTGGAACGTACCTGTCTCACCTGGTTCCCATGTGCCCCCAGTGTGCATCACCTTACATTGCGTGCACTTTTGCGCCCTTACCACCTTACTCACTTGTCTGCTTCTTTTGTCTCCCACCTCCGAGGATCTGGCTTTGGGGTAGAGAGAGAGGAGAGAGAGGTGCTGGCTGCGCAGTTGTGGGCCTGCACTTTCGCTGTTTGCTGCCGGGATCGATACACCATATGGACCGCAATGTTTGTGGCCACCCACAATGGACCGCAGTTCGTTTGCGGCCAAGCACCACCCGGGGATGGACCTATGGGTCAACGTGGCACCTATGCCATACAGGTGAACCACTTTTAGTTAACACCAAGTGCACCACAAGAAGAGCAAGAGACACCTGCAGGGTTAGGGGTTGTCGAATTTATTTTTATTCCAATGAACAATGGTGACTGCACCGATTGGTGGTGGGGTGGTGCTTTTGATGCTCGGGAAGGGTGCTCTGCACGTTATTAAAGGCCGTCGGCCACAGAGCACTCATGGGTTGGTGTATCGATGCTGGCAAGCGCGCTCTCTCTATGCATAACATCTGCATGTGTTCCTCCAAAAACAGGTCCTGGATCGTAGTGTAGATATCAGCGTAATCTTGTAAATAATGCTCCCTACCGGCTGTATGTTTAGTTTGCGAATTCTTTCCGGATTCGGTTATCCTGTGGGTGTGTTTCTGTGAGGAGAAGGGTGCAACGTCGCAGGGGGACATATTTACTCATTTGTGAATATCTGTAAAACTGTCGCACTCAGGGTAGAGTTAATAGTAGAGGGAACTACATTGCGTGCCACACTAAAGTAGGTAAAAATTTATCGGGTCGGGCCGCCCCGAGGGTAGAGAAGGGTGCAATGTTGCGAATATGGAATTTGGCCTCCATATCCGCTTGTAAATATTCCCCTATTTTCTCCAATACTCCCCAACTTTCCCCAATCCCCCATTCCCTAGTCCCATTGCATGTAAATAACAATCAGTAGAGCCGACCTTCCCCTTATTCCCCCATTAAATGTCGTGCCCAGGTCCACCGCACCACACGTAGACAACTTTCGGACATCTTGCTAGTTATTCTTAATCTATGTCAGTTAAGGACTCGTTTCCATTAATTCTGACTCTTCGTTGCACCAGAATGTGATTATATGGCATCAGTAGTGAGTTTAGGACCTTTCCCATACCTCCTCCCATCTTCTTCCCCGTCTACAACAACAGAGGGGCACGGCGCTGCGCGGGGGGGAGTGTGCGTCCTCCCACCGGCTCGGTTTGCCGCCATCGACAATGCGCTCCAGACAACGCGCTCCAGACCATGCGCTCCACGGGGTTACCACAAAGGGGCTCCTTGTCAGCTCCTCGTCAAGGGCGGAGCCGGTAACCCTCCCGCACGCACCCAATGAGAAGCAACGTGCCGATTCCACGAGGCGGAGCTAACGAGCCGAGGGCGTGTCACTCCCCGCCGGATATACGCGGCCCCGCGCCGGATGTGACGTGAGATGCGCCCGGAGCTGGAAAAAGAAGGACCTGCGAGCGCTGAGAGAGAAAGGCCCGCCTGTGAAAGAACGTCCCCTCCGAGCGCTGTGAAACCTCCCGCATCTCTGGACCGGACCGGGTCGATTCTAACCTTTGAGCACAGGTGCACCTGGAGCCATCGCTACCCGCCTGTCCTTTCCATCAACCCCCGTGTGAGTCAGCCGTTGTCCCGTTTGCCTGTCGTCTGTTGGGGAATAATATAAGATTGTGTCTAAGTGCTTGTCTTTCTATGTTGTACCTCTAGCCCCTGTAATCTAACCTTTTCCGTAACGAATATAATCTCCTCCGGAGGTCTTGAGAACCGTATCCCTGGTGTCGTCATTTTATAACCCAGCCGGGTGTCTTCTTTTTCTTATTGAGCCAGCGTGGCGCGGCTTCGTCAACGTCGAGTATAATCGGTAACTTGTGCAGACGTGGTCATACCAAAACCGCTCGGTAAACTAACATCTAAGCCACGTCTGTAACAGTATATTTTGTCATTGACTGCCTGTGTAGATGTGAAGTTATACTGACTGCATGTGTATATATGATTTTGCTGACTGCCTGTGTATGTTTGGTGATATGAATTATTGTGACACATTTTGATGTTATTAACTGCCTGTACAAAATGATAACATGTATTTGATTATGCAACTTATCGCGAATATAAAGACGGTATTTTGCAATTCAAAACCTTTGATTCGTGTCTTACCATTCCCCATAGCACTAATTTGATACTTTCATTGGATTCCTTGTCCCTGAAAATATAGGTTTAGTATATTTTTTAAAGTTTTCGGGTAATTAGAGGCAGAAATAGAACAAAATATGTATTTTACAGTGGCCATTTTGAAAATCCAAAATGGCCGCCATACAGGTATCTCTCCAAATGTAAACATTGATTTTTAGTTTCCTTATGCTATAACCTTTCCAAAAATGTATAGGTTTGCTAATCTACCATGATTTTGAACGAAATATAATTTATTGACATCGTGAACCTGACTACAATTTGCAAGGTATTTTGGCACTGGCATTCAATTATGTTGGAAAGTGTCAAAAAGGAAAGGAAATTGGAGAAGAATATTAGGAAAGGATGCAGAGGGCTATACAAAAGTGTTTATAAATAGTGCTGTAGGAAAGCATATCACACAAACAAAAATGACATCATTAGCATTCAGTAAGCTCTCCGGGTGCTTTGGCACCAGCAGACAGAAACCTCATGCTCGAAAGATAATCCCATCAGTGGAAGGTATTATTTATCAGGCTTTATGCTACAGGAGCGAGAACGAGAACGAGGAGATCTTTTTTCAAATCATTGTTAAGTATAATAAGTGTTTTACAATGGCATTTCACGTAGTGCAAAGCGGATAAACAGTTGCGTCTGTGATCCATGTCACATAAAACGGGCAAAAATAAGTGAATAAAGGAAAATCGAACACGAAACAAAATTTCCCATTTACAGCAATAATACTAGAACGGCACTCTGTGGAGAGCATACCTCCGCTAGGTGAACAGTTTACGTTTTGTATCCCAGAGTAGAGCAGAAAATCACAATACAGAATCGCATTGAATCAAAAATCATCCGTCCACAACTTTTTTTGAAATATCCTGCTACGTGTCCTGCTACGTATCCTGCTAAGTATCCTGCTATGTGTCCTGCTATGTGTCCTGCTAAGTATCCTGCTACGTATCCTGCTACGTATCCTGCTATGTATCCTGCTATGTGTCCTGCTCTGTGTCCTGCTAAGTATCCTGCTAAGTATCCTGCTACGTATCCTGCTACGTATCCTGCTATGTATCCTGCTATGTGTCCTGCTCTGTGTCCTGCTAAGTATCCTGCTAAGTATCCTGCTATGTATCCTGCTATGTGTCCTGCTATGTGTCCTGCTAAGTATCCTGCTATGTATCCTGCTATGTATCCTGCTATGTATCCTGCTACGTATCCTGCTACGTATCCTGCTAAGTATCCTGCTATGTGTCCTGCTACGTATCCTGCTACGTATCCTGCTAAGTATCCTGCTATGTGTCCTGCTATGTGTCCTGCTAAGTATCCTGCTATGTATCCTGCTATGTATCCTGCTATGTATCCTGCTACGTATCCTGCTAAGTATCCTGCTATGTGTCCTGCTCTGTGTCCTGCTATGTGTCCTGCTAAGTATCCTGCTAAGTATCCTGCTATGTATCCTGCTATGTGTCCTGCTATGTGTCCTGCTAAGTATCCTGCTATGTATCCTGCTACGTATCCTGCTACGTATCCTGCTAAGTATCCTGCTATGTGTCCTGCTCTGTGTCCTGCTAAGTATCCTGCTAAGTATCCTGCTATGTATCCTGCTATGTGTCCTGCTATGTGTCCTGCTAAGTATCCTGCTATGTATCCTGCTATGTATCCTGCTATGTATCCTGCTACGTATCCTGCTACGTATCCTGCTAAGTATCCTGCTATGTGTCCTGCTACGTATCCTGCTACGTATCCTGCTACGTATCCTGCTAAGTATCCTGCTATGTGTCCTGCTATGTGTCCTGCTAAGTATCCTGCTATGTATCCTGCTATGTATCCTGCTATGTATCCTGCTACGTATCCTGCTACGTATCCTGCTAAGTATCCTGCTATGTGTCCTGCTCTGTGTCCTGCTATGTGTCCTGCTAAGTATCCTGCTATGTATCCTGCTATGTATGCTGCTACGTATCCTGCTACGTATCCTGCTACGTATCCTGCTACGTATCCTGCTGTGTGTCCTGCTATGTGTCCTGCTAAGTATCCTGCTATGTATCCTGCTAAGTATCCTGCTATGTATCCTGCTATGTATCCTGCTACGTATCCTGCTACGTATCCTGCTACGTATCCTGCAACGTATCCTGCTACGTATCCTGCTAAGTATCCTGCTACGTATCCTGCTACGTATCCTGCTATGTATCCTGCTACGTATCCTGCTACGTATCCTGCTACGTATCCTGCTACGTATCCTGCTAAGTATCCTGCTATGTATCCTGCTATGTATCCTGCTATGTATTCTGATACGTATCCTGCTAAGTATCCTGCTACGTATCCTGCTACGTATCCTGCTACGTATCCTGCTATGTATCCTGCTATGTATCCTGCTATGTATCCTGCTATGTAGCCTGCTATGTATCCTGCTATGTATCCTGCTATTTATCCTGCTATGTATCCTGCTATGTATCCTGCTATGTATCCTGCTATGTATCCTGCTATGTATCCTGCTATTTATCCTGCTATGTATCCTGCTATGTATCCTGCTATGTATCCTGCTATTTATCCTGCTATGTATCCTGCTATGTATCCTGCTATGTATCCTGCTATTTATCCTGCTATGTATCCTGCTATGTATCCTGCTATGTATCCTGCTATGTATCCTGCTATGTATCCTGCTATGTATCTCTCAATGGTGAAGAATCACTTAAAAATTTTTACCAGCCAGATCCGGATCCGGTCTTCACCAAAATCTAATCATTTCGTCCTTGTCACATACGCTACATCTCCGCCAAATTTCAGCCGAAACCGTCCACAACGTTTTGAGAGATCTTGTTCACAAACAAACAAGAAATATGTCGTGCAGAGCACGATACTTGCGAAATCACTCAAATAAGTTGTTTGCCTATGATGACCTCAAAAATACTTGGTGGTTGAATTCAGTGACCTGGTATGCAAATCCTCTTAAAATTTCAACTCAATCAGATGAAAATTGAGGATTTTAGAAATTTGGCCTATGTAGACCTTTTGGCCTACGTTGACCTATTGACCTTTTGACCCCAAAAACAATAGGCTCTTGCTTATGACCAACTCTACCATTTGGTGAAGTTTCGTGAAGATCGGTTGAAAATTGTGACCTGGAGGCAGGCGACTGACATAGACAGACAGAATAACGCACAAGACCAACAAATACACTTGAAAATCTTCGATTTTCGCAAGTAACAAACATACAGACAGACAGTGGTGAAAACATACCTCCACCCACCTTTGGTGGCTGAGGTAAGGAAGAAGAACTGCAAAAGAGTGTTAGGTGATGTATAATAATTACTGGCGACACAAATTATATTGTCTACTTTTCTATGCAAGGTCAAAGTTCATGGAAGAGTGAGGTGAGCCAGGGCAAGCAGGCAACAAACTGACAGTGGGGCTGTGACACAACAGTTGAACATAACAAGCGTGGGAATGAACAAACAGGAAAAGATAAGAGAAAAGTGGAGAAGAAACACAGTAACCTGCGACCAAGGGGGTTGGGTTGGGTTAGGTTAGGTGGGGGTAATAATATTGTGGGTAAGGATGGAGAATGACAGGCGATGGAGGACTACCACCTACCTGAAGCGGCCATGGGGGTGAGTGGTAGTTGTGGAGTGCGTGGAGGGGAGTGGGATTGCCCAGTCACAGGAGAGGGGGTTCCACAAATGGGAGAAAATAGACCTGGTGTAATGGTTGTAGACCACATTCATTTTCGTGGCTATCTAATTTGGGGGGGGGGGGGGGGGTTTGCCATGCTGTTGGTTTGGGCAGTGTAGCGGCTGTGGGAGTAGTGTTTTTAATGGTGGTTCACATCTTGCTTTTCGTAACAGCAATTTGCATCTCGGTTTTGTAACGTCCACCAACACCATGAGGCTTATTCATTATTGCCGTCTTTTCTTTAGAAGTTTCATGTTGTGGTGACTGGAGCGCAACCAAATGGAGAAGAATAACGTGCATTGATGAAGAAGAAGAACGCGCCCAAATGAAGTTCAAACACTGAACCCTGCGAAAGATTAATTGAGGACCCAAAGTTGGTATGTAATTTTATTTGCTTCTTTGATACATAATACATTTGCTGCTTAAGCTGTAAGAAGGATTTTATGTGCATTTGTCACTGTGAGGTAAATGCTTTGCAAACGGTTTGTGTTTCGCCATTGCTATTTTCTCGTACAGAATGACAAACTGCTGTATGATTGTTTGTATTGAAGCCGCATGTGTGAACTGCATTTATGGTAACTTGTAGATGGAGTATTGTTAGTAATTTGCTGTTTGCTTCTCATGCTGTAGTTTCACGGATCCATCGGATAAAACGGCTTCTGTACGAGACCAAAGGTTTCCTGTTATCTCATTTTCGCAATGTTCCTCTTCTTCATAATGTGAACGCTAGTGGTTCCTCTTCTTCATATTCCGAACCCTCCACAGGTTCCGAACCCTCCTCTATTCCGAACCCTCCACATCGGCAAGAGAGAAAGCACCATCTCCATGGGATTCCTTACCGGCACCAGAGGCAGCTTCACTTCACCCCGCTCCCTCTAACTTTCTCGTTATCCCTCGTCACCCATTACATTACACACTTTTGATCTATTCTAATTTATTCATTCTTGATTTGAAAAGTACATTTAATAATGTTTTAGGTAAAAAAGAAGGGTTTAATAGGCTTCCCAACATACTCAATCAATTGGCGCACATGAGATCGGATGGAAAAATGACCATCGAATGGGTGGGGCAGGGATTCATTAATGTTCCCATAATGCATCTGGCCTTTTGGGGAGCACCATACTGTACTGTATCGTGCTGTTCATACTGTATTTGCACACGTTGACCTCCCCCAACAGCCGCATCTGTTGCCCAAAAATGCTTTGTACGTGTACGTTGTGTTCAGTGTTGTGCTTCGGCAGGTGTGCTCAGGCACTTAGTGAGTGTAGTTTGTGTCGTATATTTTTGGTACTACTTGCTCCTCATAGCAAAGCAAGAAGTACCAGTGACCATGATGAAAAGAGAGTGCTTTATTAGGTTTACTCTCCATGAAATGGAGAGAAACCTATTATTACTGCTTGAGTTTTTCTTATTATTATTCTTCCGCCCTATTTTGCACCTCCGAAAACTTCATAATTAATGTTCTCAGCAACCGCTGGTCGGATTGGCAGGAAATTTTCATCAAAGGATCCTCTCGGCTCCTAGAATTTTTTCATGCTAATTATGACGTCATAGGTCACGTGGTGTGGGCGCCATCTTGTAAAACAAATTCAACTTTTCCCCTCTGTATCTCCGCAACGGCTCAATGGAAAAATTTGAGGAATGGCTCATTCCAAAGTACTCTTCAATGGGAACAAAAGACATGTGTATCGAGTATATTAAAAATGCTAACGTTAAGAGGTAAGAATTCGTCAAACAAAAAATTTTCTCCCCCGAAAATGGGATTTTTTTCCCCAGATGCTTAGTTAAAAAAAACTCAGAATGCGAAAATTTTCGAAGTCATACGTCACATGGTTCGGCCGCCATCTTGTTTTCCGTGAAAAAACACAAAAAACCCTTTTTCTCCGCAACGGCTGAACGGATCGAGCCCAAACTTGGCATGCATATTCGCATACCCATGACGAACAAAAAAGTCTGAGCACGACGTCATCCGACACGTGGTTTCAGAGTTATGACGTTTTAAAATTTGAAACTAGAAATGGAATCACCTCCATAATTTGTGGAGATATCGAGTGGAAACTTTACACAAATGTTCCTCATGGGGGGATGTTTCATCGTTACTTGAGATGTTTTGATAAGTCACATGGTTTGGCCGCAATAAATAATGGAAGTTAAATTTTTAAAAGCTTGTAACTCTTGTACCACTGCATGTATCGACTTGAATTTTTAATGGATGTAGCTCTCATCAAGCGGAACAAGTGCGCAAAATTTCAAGATGATTGGATGTACGGTCTCGAAGCTATAAGTCTTTATTGTTGAAAGAAGAAGAAACACACCATTTTGTCCTGCCAGGCCACGTCTCCCAGTGATATTGCCATTTTAAGTTTTAATTTCCTTTAAAAATCATTTTCTCTGCAATAATAGGGCCGATTGAGATAAAATTTTCACCATAGGAGGGACTCGGTCTGTAGAATATTTTAATCGTAAATATGACGTCGTAGGTCACGTGGTTCAGCCGCCATATTGTTTTTCGTGAACACACGAAAAACCCTTTTTCTCTGCAACGGCTGAACAGATCGAGGCCAAACTTTGCAAGCAGAATCGCATGCCCATGACGAACAAAAAAGTCAGCGAGGGCGACGTCATCCGACACATGGTTTCAGAGTTATGACGGTTTAAAGCATGAACCTTTAAAACCTAGCTCCTCCCTCATTTTTGATCCAATCGAGGAGAAATTTCACAGATCTGTTCAGCATGTCAGTCTACTAAAATGTCATTTTAGAATTTGCGATAGGTCACGTGGTTTGGCAGATATCGTTAATTAAACGAATTTCTTTTAAAAAATGGATATCTCTTGAATCGCTTTATTGATCGACGTGAAACTTCATACTCTAGTAGAAGTCATGAAGAGTAACAAGTGTGCAAAATCTCAAGATGATTGGATGTACGGTCTGGAAACTAGAAGTTGTTATTGCCTGAAGAAGAAGCACCACAACATCTTTTTTTGACCAGGCCATGTGACATAACCACCTCACGAGCTAAGGGTAGCTCGAAATTAAATTGTCTTCGGATTTGGCAGTCGATGGAGGGTGTTAACATTCGAATGCAACAAATCTGGGCAAATTGTGATGAATTTTCGTAAAACTACACGATATTGTCATTTACATTGGAAAATAACATTGTAAAACTCTCCGCCACCTCGGCTTATTTCTCGCTCTGAAGTTCATCCTGTCTTCAATTTTAAGGAGAAAGAGGTATCTGCAAGCAATGGTGACCTTTATTTTGTGGAAATCCGATTTAAAATGACGAAGTTATCCAAAATCTAACATTTTAAATGGGTCGCATTTCCAAAGTGAATCTTCCACAGGTAAAATATCCACACGTGCAGGCAGACCTTACGGCGTCAATTTGGCTCCGATTTCAAATCGGATTTCGATTGTCGTATTGCATCGGATGAGTTAACAAAATACCACAACAAATTTGGTGACAATCATGAAAAATTTGACCAAGTTCGATCGACGGGATACTTCGTTCTCCGCTGACATATGGCACGGGCCACGGAAGACGTCATGCCACGGCAGGACGTTCTTCCACGGGTGGCAGATATCGTTAATTAAACAAAAATATTTTGAAAAAATGGATGGGGTGGGGGGGATGTGTGTGTGTTTGTGTGTGTGTGTGGATGTGCGTGTGTGTGGATGTCTGTGTGTGTGTGTGTGTGGGTTGGGGGGGGGGGGATATGTGTGATTGTGGGGGGCGGGGGTGTGCGTGTGGAGGAGGGGGGTTGGATATGTGTGTGTGTGTGTGTGTGTGTGTGTGTATGTGTGGAGGGGTGTGTGTGTGTGTGGGGGGGGGGGGGGGTGGGGGTATGTGTGTTTGTGTGGGGTGTGGTGGGGGGGAGGGTGTGTGTGTGTGTGTGTGTGTGTATGTGTGTGTGTGTGTGTGTGTGGGGGGGGGGGGGGTGGGGGTATGTGTGTTTGTGTGGGTGTGGTGGGGGGAGGGTGTGTGTGTGTGTGTGTGGATGTGTGTGTGTGTTGGGGGAGGGGGGATGTATGCGTGTGTTTGTGTGTGTGTTAAGGTGCGGTGTGTGTGTGTGTGTGTGTGTGTGTGTGTGTGTGTGTGTGTGTGTGTGTGTGTGTGTGTGTGTGTGTGTGTGTGTTTGGAGGGGTGTGTGTTTGGGGGGAGGGATGTGGGTGGGGGTAGGGGGATGTGTGTGTGTGTGTATGTGTGTGTGTTGTGTGTGTGCATGTGTGTGTGTGTGTGTGTGTGGGGGGGGGGGGAGGGATGTGTGTGTGTGTGTGGGGGGGAGGGATGTGTGTGTGTGTGTGGGGGGGGGGGTAGGGGATGTGTGTGTGTGTGTGTGTTTGGAGGGGTGTGCGTGTGGGGGGAGGGGTGTGGGTGTGTGTGTGGGAGAGGGTAGGGGGGATGTGTGTGTGTGTGTGTGTGTGTGTGTGTGTGTGTGTGTGTGTGTGTGTGTGTGTGTGTGTGTGTGTGTGTGTGTGTGTGTGTCGGGGTTGTATCCAAGGGGGTTGTGTCAAAGCATGTCCAATGAAAGTGGGGTTGTATGAAAAGTGGGGTTGTATCAAAAGTGGGGTTGTATCAAAAGTGGGGTTGTATCAATAGTGGGTGCGAGTAAACCAGTCATCACTGCCAGCAGTTTTAAAGTGGCAGTTCTAGTTATTCTTATCTCTGCCAATTCTTATCTTATCTCTGCCCCACGAGCCTCGATTCAGTATACAAAAAAAGAAAAAAAAGAATGTTGATTGGGGTTATGTTTTCACCCCTGTCTGTTTGTTTGTCTGTCTGACTGTGAACAAGACATCTCAAAAAGTTGTGGATGGATTCGGACGAAACATGGTGGAGAGGTTGGGTGTATACTGTATGACAAGGACGAATTGTTTCGATTTGATGAAAATCCGAATACGAATCCGTATACGAGTTTTTTTTTTCATTTTATAAGTGATTTTTCACCATTAAGTGATATGGCCAAAACGATATATAGCATGATATTTCAAAAGTTGTGGATAGATTATGACAAAATTAGGTGGATGAGTTTGTCAAGTGACAAGAACAAGCCGATTCGATTTGGTTCAGGTCCGGATGCAGATCCGGCCTATCAGTCGGATACAAACTGTAAACTGTTTCAGCCTGGCGGAGGTATGTCCTTCTAGTTATTGCTGTATTACTGTATTTTTATCATTGTATCGAAATTGTATATTTTTATCATCGGTTTATTCATTTTTTATTTAAAAAGTAAATTTAATAACGTTTTTATGTAAACAAGGCTTTAATTTGTGTTTGTGAACTACTTAATCACTATATGTAATTAAAGGGGATTTATTGTTCCGTTTATGAACATCCAGCTTTAGAACACATTTTCACAAAAACATTGTGTTGGATACCGGGGACTCCCTGTATAAAATAAACCACGTAAAAGGTCAATTTGTTGTTGCATTTGCCACAAATTACACTAGTAAACAACAAAAGCAGACTAATTTGTTTAAACAAAATGCAACATTAGCACATTAATAAATTGGGAGTATAGTATTGTTATGTCAGTGGGGTGGAGATGACTTTAGACCAGGTAGATTTGTGTAGGTAGTATGCTGCGACTGTCATGAAGAAGAAGAACCACCACCATGTAATAAATAGAGGACCTGTTTAGCCCGGATGTCGGATGAAGTTGGATATTTGTCCCTGTCACGAAGGGGCGGGGCATGTTATTTAGCTCAAGGATTAGGTTAAGTAATTCCTGGTTTATCCTTTATCTCTTTTGGCACCGCACCATAGACAGTAGCGCAGGAAAGTGCCCATTAACTACATTCAAAACTAACAATAAAAAACACCGGAAGCCAGTTCTCAGCACTGCCGATGAACACCACCAGCTACATCACCGCGAAGGTCGAGCAGGCCGAAGACACGCCCTGAAGGACAGTGGTTGGCGGGAGTTGACCAACAGCAAAGCCGGGGTAATAAGGGACATGCTGATGGCAAAGAGTACGACCAACGATGTCAGAGCCGGGACTGAGTGTGAGTGGTGGAGAGCTGAACCTGTGGTGTTGGCCTGCGCTGATTGGAAAAGAAGCGCCAATGACGTGAGAGGGAGGACGTAAAAACCAGGTCTGACCGGCATTTTGCCTCTTGCTCTATTTTCCCTCTGGCTCCATTGTCGCTCTTGCCCTCCTGCCTCTCTTCTCCCTTTTGGCTTTCTCATTCTGGACCTCGGGAACGATTGTGCTTGGACCGACACTGTCGAAGACGCCTATCGGGAGACATTCAGAGGCAACAGGAAGGAACTGCGGTTCTCTGTGCGGACGACGCATGGACGGCGGGGCTTGCCGCTGCATCGTGACTTGGCCGGGGTGAGCGAGACGCCCGCGAGGCCGAGCAGAGCGCGAACGAGCGGACTGCGGTCTTCTTCCCGCCAAGAATGCCGCCAGGTCCGGGCTGCACACATGGGGCCTTGACGATTCCTGACGAGGCTCAAGCCGCTCGCAGATAAGTGCAATAAATAATCACTCTATTCCTTTCCAACGTTCTTTTATCCCTTTGTCTGTGTTTAAGTCTGCTGTGGAGGATCCCGTTTAGGAATTTAGTTTTACCGTCGCGTTTTCTTGTTATCGGCATTTCTTTTAATAAACCCTTTTTGTTATTTTTGTACATTTCTAAATCCGTGTTTGTTTGAGTTATTCTTTGCAGGCTTTGGGACTGCTGGCAGGATTGACAGGTAGGGCTCTTCAGTGTTTTCCCTTTTCTCTTTCTTCCTCCCCCGCATATTATATAGTATATATATATATATTATATATATATACTATATATACACAAAGAATTAAGTTAAGCACCCCCTCCCCCCCCCCCCCCGTTTTTTTACAACCTCGCACATTACAAGTTTGTTGTCGTCAAAACAGTGTAATATACCCATGATATTGCTATATTTTCTGGAGAAGTGATATTATGGTCACATAAAAACATAACAATCATGCCGTTTTCAATATTTTATTCTGAATAATTTAAGGTGAAATTTTTTGGGAATTTTAGGCATATTTTCACCTCAATTTAAGTATGGAGCTATAGGTCCATCACGGACAGTGTGGATGACGTTTATGTTTTCTAACGTACAGTCATTGTTCTGAGAAGACCTCTAGCGATCTTTGCGTCAATAACGTGTGTAGGACCCACGTGATCGGATCACTGACTCAACCCTACGTCTCATAGACCCTGTAAGCCGTCGTATGCGTTGCTGTGGCAGGTTGAACCCCCTCGAGCACGTTTGGGACATGTTGGGACGACAAATTGCGAAGATGGTCCCTCCAATAGCCAATCTGGATGAATTGGAACGTGCATTACATCGGGAATGGAACAACCTGCCACAGCAACGCATACGACGGCTTACAGGGTCTATGAGACGTAGGGTTGAGTCAGTGATCCGATCACGTGGGTCCTACACACGTTATTGACGCAAAGATCGCTAGAGGTCTTCTCAGAACAATGACTGTACGTTAGAAAACATAAACGTCATCCACACTGTCCGTGATGGACCTATAGCTCCATACTTAAATTGAGGTGAAAATATGCCTAAAATTCCCAAAAAATTTCACCTTAAATTATTCAGAATAAAATATTGAAAACGGCATGATTGTTATGTTTTTATGTGACCATAATATCACTTCTCCAGAAAATATAGCAATATCATGGGTATATTACACTGTTTTGACGACAACAAACTTGTAATGTGTGAGGTTGTAAAAAAACGGGGGGGGTGCTTAACTTAATTCTTTGTGTATATATATAAAAGTCTGCATTTGATCAGTCGCCTCAGAGGTAAAAGCTCGCGATTGGAAATCCGTTCCTTGGAGAGACTTTTATCGCCAGGAACACGACAGTATTCACTGACACTGTTTGACATGAGAGATTGAAAACAAGCATAAAACTACATTTATATCAAAATACAATATTGCTGGAGAAGAAAGAAGAACATCCAAGGGAGAAGTTTTGAGAATTAAATGGTAAATTTGTGAAACAAAATTGCCGATTTATAAGTGATATTACACTCTCGCAGGTAGGTAACCGTGCCAACTCCGCATAATGTAAAATGTGACTTCAACACATGATGTTCCCTGTTAGCTTTTCAGACTGTCTCAGTCGCCATCCCTCGGACATTACTGGTCTCCAACAAACCTATGGCTACTTGTAGCGGGTGTGAAGTCACAGTCGAAACAAAATCCAATTCACAATCTTGCGAGATATGTCCCATGGAAATTCCATGGAATTGCCAATCTCAAGTGATTGTAAGTCGGCAAATTGAGTTAATAAATGGTTCTAAATTCATTATCTCATTACAACAACAACAACAACATGCATTTTAAAAGCCATTTTCCCTGCTAGAGCGGGGGTTAGCCTTGCGGTCCCCATGACAATCTTCTCCATTTTGCCCTATTTTCTGCATCTCTCCTTGTTCTTCCACCATCTTCAGCCAAGTCTTTCTCGGTCTTCCCCGTCTTCTACTTCCTTCTACATTCATTTCCATCACTTCTCAACCAGTCACTTTCATCCTTCCTCAACACATGACCAAACCATCTCAACCTGTTCCTCTTCACAGCATCAATCACAGGCTCTATTCCCATCATCTTTCGCAATTCATCATTTGTCTTCCTCTCTCTCAACGATACTCCGCACATCCGTCGAACCATTCGCATTTCCACCCTTTCCAACCTTCGTTGCTGCTCTACGTCATTACCCATGTCTCGCTCCCATAAATCATAACACTTCTCACACATGCAGCATACACCTTTCCCTTCAGCTTCAACGACACTCCCCTCATCATCAGCACGCCACTCAATTCCCGAAACTTCTTCCATGCACATCTCACTCGAGCAACCGTTGCCGAGTCTGATCCACCTTCTCCATTCAGCATGTCTCCGAGGTAGCAAAATGTTTTCACACCTTCCAGCTTCACGTCGTCTCCAAGATCCAACTCAACATTTCCTCCATCTGCAGCTCCCTCTGTGCACATCTTACATTTGAATGTAGCTGCCACACTGGTTAATGACCCTCTCAGACCACTACATTTTTGATGAACCCACTCAGCGCACATTGTACATTGAATGGAGTTCACTCCGACACCCTTTCTACACACAGCACAGGGCTACTTCCCAGTTCTTTCCACCTCACCACATGCTTTACCACTTGCCATCACCTAAGTCTTTCCGATATTCACCTTCAGACCTTTTGTCTCCATACATTCCTTCCACGTGTTCATCTTTTCCTTCAGTCCATCCATACTTTCCGCAATCAACACCAGATCATCTGCATACAACAACTCCCACGGTAAACCCTCGTTTACGTTCTGAGCCAGCACCTCCATCACAGCTACAAATAGTAGTGGACTTAGTACCGACCCCTGATGCACTCCCACCTTCACCTCAAACTCACCACTGTTCCCGTCCTTCGTCCTTACAGATGTGCGCACTCTTTTGTACATTGCCATCACTACTCTGATCAACCATTCCTCCACTCCTAACTTCCTCAATGCCCATGTCAATACTTTGCGTGGAACCCGATCGTATGTTTTCTCCAGATCAACAAACCCAAGAAACAACTTCTTCCTCTTCTCCATGTACTTCTCCTGCAACTGCCTCACAATGAAAAGTGCGTCTGTCGTTCCTCTTCCTGGCATGAATCCAAACTGCATTTCGTCGATCTTCACTTTCTTCCTTATCCACCTCTCCAACACCCTTTCCAATACCTTCATTCCATGCTCCAATAACTTTATCGCTCGATACGAGCCACACTCCAGAGGGTCACCTTTCCCCTTGTATAGAGGGACGAGGGTACTCAGTTCCCAATCCACTGGAATGCGGCCTTCTTTCACCACCAGATTACAGATCTCTGTCATTCTCTTCACACCCCAACTTCCTGCTGCCTTAAACATATCTCCCACAACTCCCGTCGGCCCTCCCGCTTTTATCGCTTATCCTTTCTACCCTTCATTGCTTAATACCCTGGTGTTGGGCTAGCGGCTAGGGTGCCGGCTTAGGATCCTACGATCCTGGGTTCGAATCCCGGTCGATCGCTGAATTAACGCCAGGGGGGTTGACTCAGCCTGTCATCCTTCCAAGGTCGGCAAATTGAGTACCAGTTCACTGGTAATTCCCTGTTTGCGTTAAAGGCGGCAAAAAGGGTTGGCGTCAGGAAGGACATCCGGCCGTAAAACATTGCTTCAAAAAGGGGACCGAAAAACAACAACAACCATGGTTCCCGAAAAAGGCCAACCCCCGCCTTGTGGGGAAAAATGGCCTCTGAACGTGGTTATTTTTATATTATATATTGCTTTTATCGCTTCCTCAACTTCCTTCTGTTATCTTCTCTGCCGGTGCTAAAATTGGGTTACTCTCTATGTTGCCATCCCATTCATTCTCTGTATTCAACAGCATTTCCATATATCTTTTCCATCTTCCTTTAATTCCATCTGGGTCGACAACGATTTGTCCCACTTCATCCTTCAAGCAACTCACCCCCATCACATCACACCTCTCTTTCGCTATCTGCTTTGCAATCCTGAATACTGCTTTCTGACCCTCTTCCGAATCCAAGCGTTCTCCGAACATTTTCCTACATGCCTCCTGCGCCTTTGCTACCTCTTTCTTTGCAGCCTTCCTGGCTGCCTTATAACTTTCATGCTCTGCTGTTTCTGCTCCCGTACCCTTCGCCTTCTGCCACTCCTTGAACTTCTTCCTCTTCTCGTCGATCCTCTTTCTAACTTCATCATCCCACCACCGTGTTTCCGAGTGCCTCGGTGGTCCTTTTGTCCATCCACATACCTCACCAACGGCTCCTAACAGACTCGCTTTCATTGACATCCAACCACTTTCAAGCTCAACCACATCATCCTCGACCCTACTCAGCCTCTCTTTTAATGCCTCCCTTACTGTCACCTCTTTCAACCTCCACACCTTCATTCTCGGTTGGTACTTCACCCGCCGAGCTCTCCTCGCACCTTTCACCCTTACGTCGCAGACAACCAAGTGGTGCTGTGAAACAGCCTCCTCCCCCGGGATCACCTTTGTGTCCCGGAGGAGCCCCCTATCTCGCCTACGCACCATCAGGTAGTCAACGGTTGTCGTCGACCCACCTGACGTGTATGTAACAAGCTTATTATCCTCTTTCTGGAACTGAGTATTACAAATCAACAAATCAGCTCCATCAGCAAACTCCAAAATCCTTTCACCTTCTCCATTTCTCACACCATATCCGTAACCCCCATGAACTCCGTCAAAACCATCCATACTCCTTCCCACATGTCCATTTAGGTCTCCTCCTACCACAACAACTTCCTCATCTTTCACGTTTTCCATCAGCTTCTCTATCGCACACCAGAACTTGTCCTCTTCATCGCTTCGACCAACCTGCGGAGCATATCCCGAGATGACGTTCACCAAGAGCTTTCCAATCATCATTTTCACCATCATCAACCTATCACTCACTCTAGTCACACTCACCACACTGTCTACAAATTCTTCAGAAAACAGGACACCAACACCATTCACGCCCTCCAGGCACCCTTGCCACACAAACATGTATTTCTGTCCCTGCCTACCCTTCACCATTCTCACACCACTTCCCTTCCATCTCGTCTCTTGCACACAACATATGTCCACTCTTCTTCTGACCAATACTTCCACCACTTCTCCTGATCTCCCTGTCATTGTCCCAACATTCCATGTCCCAAACCTCAGAAACCGATCTCCACTTTGGGCTGTACCCTGCCCATATGTAGTTGTAATTGTCATGGTTCTCTTTTTGAGGCAACGTTTTTATGGCCGGATGCCCTTCCTGACGCCAACCCTCTTAGTCGCCTCTTACGACACGCAGGGATACGGCGTACCTATTCTTATCCAGGGTACACACCGGGAAACGTTTAACACATGGAAATTCTGGGGGGTTGGGGGGGGGGGGAGGGCGACGTCAGCATCACGGCTGCGGTTTAACCATATTTAAATAATATTTAAACAAAACCAAGAAAAACAATCTGGGAAAAGTCTCTAAGTGAGAACGTGGATTTGAGAAAGCAGGAGCAGAGGTGAAAGAACAAAGGAGATATCGGGGGCGGGGCACAAGTCGAGACGAGGAGGCCGCACGAGGCGCACGAGGAGCGAACAAAGAAACGACTAATTACACACAAATTTGCAACAACTACAAAACCAAAACCAAATAGAAACACACAATAATACATACACAACAAAATACCCAGCGGAAATTTGACAAAGAAATGAACGGGAAAACACTCAAACTTTGATGCCGTGGAGAGATCGAAGCAAGCCCCGTCGCTCGAGGGACCGGAAGTATCTCATTGAACAACATCAAAATGAAATGTGTGTGTGTGTGTTATCAAACAAATGTGTGTGTTATCAAACAAATGTGTTATCAAATGTGTGTGTTATCAAACTCCCTTACCTCAAACGGCTACACAGCTGACTCCGCACGTGAAAAAGCTGAATGCCTCAACTCTGTGTTTGCCTCTAAATCTTGTGTCCCAAACCCATCCCTCTCTGTACCCACCATACCCAGTCGTACCCTGCTGCTCCTGGACTCCGTGTCCTTTCCTCCTGACAAGGTGGAAAAGTTTCTGTCAACCCTCGACTCTGATTCTGCAACTGGACCCGACGGCATCAGCCCACGGGTCCTAAAATCCTGCTCTGCTGCTCTATCTCACCCTCTCTCTGTTCTCTTCACCCTCTCTTTTGCTCAAGGTCAACTGCCATCTGCTTGGAAATCAGCCAACATCACCGCTTTGCACAAAAAAGGTGCAAAAACAGATCCTAGCAACTACAGACCAATCAGCCTTCTCCCAATTATCAGCAAAGTCATGGAATCCATCATTGCTTCGGATATGAAATCTTTCCTCTTCTCCAATGGCTTGATCTCTGATCATCAATTTGGTTTCAGACCAGGTCACTCTACTCTGGACATGCTGCTTCTGCTGTCTCAACAATGGATGGAGGTCCTCAATGCCAAACAGGAAATTAGAGCTGTCTCCCTCGACATATCACGTGCCTTCGACACGGTCTGGCACCCCGCTCTGCTCACCAAACTCTCCTCCTTTGGTATCCATGGAAATCTCCACGCATGGCTGGCGGACTTCCTCTCTAGTCGTCGTCAACGTGTGGCCCTGAATGGGTTTCTCTCATCTCCTCTTCCTGTTCAGGCTGGAGTTCCCCAAGGCAGTGTTCTGGGCCCCGTGCTTTTTCTGGTCTTCATCAATGATCTCTCTGACTCTCTCGAAAATCCTCTCTATCTCTTTGCTGATGACTCCACTCTCTGCCGCTCCATTCCTCTTCCCTCAGATCGGCAGTCTGCTGCCTCCTCACTCTCTGAAGACCTGGACAAAATCACAGACTGGTCAAACAAGTGGAACATGTCTTTCAATCCTGACAAATCTCACACTCTTACTATGTCTCTCCGAAAAGATCGACTGGCCAACCCTCCCATCTACTTTCTCAACAATCCTCTCCAAGAAGTTCTGTCGCTCAAGATTTTGGGTCTCACTATCTGCCATGATCTTTCTTGGGAAAACCACATTTCCAAGCTGGCCTCCAAAGCCAGTCGCCGACTGGGCATCCTCCGTCGTGCGAAGTCCTTCCTCGGCACACCTGAGCTCCTCACCACATACAAGGCTTTCATCCGCAGCTCAATGGAATACTGTTCTCCCCTATGGGCCGGTGCTCCTGCCTCACACCTAGCTCGGCTTCACGCTGTTGAAACCAAAGCTTTCAGAATTATTGGAATCTCCCGCGATGAAGCTATCTCTGAGGGCCTTTCACTCACTCACCGCAGGCAGGTAGGTGGTCTTTCTGTCTTCTACCGACTCCTCTCCGGCCTTGCACCCCCAGCTCTCTCTGTGCTCTGTCCCCCAAATATTCCTACAGGTCGCACAAGATCTGCCAGCAACCCTCTGATGGTTAAATTGCCGAAATCTCGGCTCTCTGCTCACCTTCACTCTTTCATTCCTCTTTTCTCCCGCCTCTGGAACAAACTCCCTCACTCCCTTCAATCCCACTCCTCCCTCCAGGTCTTTAAAACAGCTGTTCACCACCATCTCTTATCTTCCCCCATCCAAAACCTTGATCTTTTCTACCCCCGCTAATTCACCCCAGATCCACCTTGTTTGAAATTCCAACTTCTTTCCTGGAAGTCCTGGCAGTGTCCATATGTTTTATACCTCTCCCACCGCCCCCTTCCCATGCCCCCCCCCCCCCCCCCCGAAGCCCTCGCCCTCTCTCAGATCTCTCGATGTCTCCATGTCTCTCGGTCCCTGCTCTCAAATGTTGTGTTTGTGTCCTTCCCCCTCTCTCCCCATCTTGTCTACCGCTCCTGATGTTATATGTTTTATGTGTCGGTTTGTCTTTCTGTGTGATTAATGTTCGCTCTTTCACGAGCCTCGATCTTGTATACAAAAAAAAAAAAAAAAAAATACAGTGGGACCTCTAAATCCGAATTTAATTCGTTCCAGCGGCAGTTCGGATTGGGAAAAGTTCGGAATTAGAAACTATTTTCCTCATAAGAAATAATGAAAAGTTAATTAATCCGTTCCTGGACCCCAAAAACCCATTATCAAGACACTGTTAACTGCAAATACACATGATTCAAGGTAAAATGAGATGAGTAAATGCCCTAAATATCAAATAATAATAATAATAATAAAAACAAGAAATAAATGTACTAACATGAAAATAACTGCATTTACCTTAGTGGAGAGTTCTGATGGTGCATGTGGAAGCCGGAGAGGAGGAAGGAGGGAGAGAGTTTTATTGCTTGGAAGGTGAGGCACCTTCCAAGCTAACATCAGATGACTGTGCTTCTGGTGTTTGCTCTCTTTGTCTCTTAACACCACGTGTAGAGGGTTGGGGCTCACTAGGCTTGCTTTCTTTGGAGAACCACCTCTCCAAAGTTGCCTGGTGTTGGCGACTCTTCTCCTCAAGATAAGCCTTCACAGAAGGGGCAAACTCCTCATGAATCCACTCAGTGAAGAACTGCCTGGTAGCCCATGCTTTCACGTTTGCCCTCCACGTTCGGTTATAGAAATACATTCGGAATTAGGGACAAAATTTTCTCGAATTTACGGTTCGGAATTAGAGTAGTTCGAGATGAGGGGTGTTCGGAATTAGGGGTCACTACTGTATCGACGAACAACATATAACTCAACAATCTGACGGGATAATGGAATCTCATTATATTTTTCCTAACCCCAAGTGCTCAACCGCTCTCTCCCCCCCCCCCCCCCCCCCCCCGCCCCCTCCTCCACCTGAAGCCTCAACCTCTCTCTCCCAACTCTGTCCCCTCTCTGCCCCCAAAACCCCAACTCCCTGTCTTCCCCTTCCTCTTACTTACTGCTCTTCAAAAGCAAGATGGCATCCTTACATATTATTTCTTCATTACCTCATTAAAATGGCCTCATTGTGTAAACGATGCCAAATTAATTACGATGCCAAATTATCGTGTGTGTGTGTGTGTGTGTGTGTGTGTGTGCGTGCGTGCGTGCGTGCGTGCGTGCGTGTGTGTGTGTGTGTGTGTGTGTGTATGCATGTGTGTGGATGTGTGCGTGGGGATGTGGATAGCCAATATATAGGATAGCCAATATATATATATATATATATCTATTGTTATGAATTTGGGAAGAGTGATATCTAGAGCCAGGTAGATCTGTATAGGTAACATGCTTCGACTGTCGCGATAGGGAATCTACCCTGTAATAAGTTCTATGTTAGTCCTGTTTGTCGGTATAAGTTGTATTGATGTCCCTGCTACGAGGGAGCAGGGCATGCTAAATAGTGCAGGGATTATGGATAAGATTCCTTTGTTTGTCGTCCCCTCTGTCGTCAAACCTGTGTCCCTTATGGCAACGCACTCATTTAAACACTTAGTTAGGTCCTTAGTGCACTCATTAAATAATTCCCCTCCCTTACCACAACGACTTTGGAAAACGGGCATGCAGCCAGGCCGGGGCATCGCCAATGGGGCCGCAACCAGCCACACTACCAGCTGGCCTAGCAACCAGCCTCGTGGCAGGATAGCCACGCCCAGGGAGCGGGTGATTGGTTGGAGCAGGAGGCACTCGACAAATGGGAGAAAGCCAGCAAGTGCGAACGTTATAGAGGTCGAGAGACGAGGCTCTGGTTGGAGAAAGAAAGGCCTGACGTCAAGGGGCGAGCAGTAAAACTGCTCGCTCGCCGGGATTGCGCTCTCTTCTCTGCTGGCCTGGGCTGATTCGTGTCCTTCCTTCCTCCCGCGCTCTTTCCGTTCCTGTCTCTTTGTGCCTCGTGTTGGAGATCGACCTCATTTGGAGATCGCTAGCCCTGCGTTGGTGCTTGGAGTGGTGCTCAGTCCTTCTCGGTGCTTTTTGTGCTGTGAGCGAACGGACCTCGTGGGCTGTCGACGAGGAGCCTGGAGTGGGGCGTTGGCTCGGGGTCAAGCAGAGCGTGGGCGAAGCGGACGGAGGGCTTCCTCGTGCTGGAGCTTGGAGCCGCGTTGGACAGTGGACAAGACTGCAGACAGATAAGCTCGCACCCACGAACCATTACACGACAGACAGTTATTTTTGTAATTCATTTTCCTTTGTCTTGTCTCTGAGGTGAGGTGTGCGGGATCCCGATTTAGGACATTTTATTACCGGCGCGTATTTTCCTGTCCCGCTATCTCTTGTAAAATAAACCCTTGTATTATTTTCCCTTTCCGTTCAAAATCTTGTGTTCGTTGAGTTAATTCCCCTGCAGGATCGGAGCTGCGGTTGGATCGCTATCGGTAAGCGCTTCCGCCTCTTCCTCTTCACTTCTTCCTCCCGTGTTTTATAGCAAAATCCATGTTTGGTCGTCGCCTCCATTAAAGCCGTTTGGGTCATCCGCGAGCCCTGGTATTAACCGGAGGGTATTCGCACGACAATATATATATATATCATATAATTTTAGTTCTCCAACCTAATGAGTGCACGCAGAGACGTCACCGCCACGTATGTACGCCTTGCCTGCATAATGAAACATCTAATCATCAAAATGTTAATAGGAGTCGCATAATGACTATATATATATTCACATACAATGTTAGAATCAAATAGTGATGAAACAACATTTAATTAACAATCTTGCAAGATTCCGTCATCTTGTGATATGTGACGGACAGACTGAAAAGTGTATTTTTATATAGATTGGATGATTTTATATGGATGGACAAGCGTATTTTTATATAGATTGGATGAAATGAAACAATCTCATACACTTTCTGAAAAATATAAGTGAATGACAAAGTCTGAAGAAGATCCTAGTCTTAACATTTAATATAATCCTGGAAATTAATATCACACTTACATGTTTGAGTAATTTATGACTGTAATAGAGACAAAGTGTGACAAATTAGTAAGTTATTCTGCAATGACTTTGAGAGGGAATCACTGCGCAATCAATCACTGCGCATGCGCAAGATTGGAGGTCACGTCTCTTCAAAGCTGTGCATGCGCGCATGCTTTCGAAGTTAAGTAATTTTTCACAATTGTGTTTTTGTCGAAACTGTATCTTTCTTTCGGTGTGTGTAACTATTGGTGTGTCTTTAATAGGATTCTCGGTGTTGGTTTTTCATACCTGTGTACAGAATCGTCGGTTAGTTTGTGTCGCGTATTGAGGCCTAGTGTAGTACAAGTAGGCTACCGTGTCCGTCCTTGGCTTGAGGCTTTGTTTTTGTCTCAGCGGTTCTTCGATTGTGCTGTAATTACTTTCGGTCTCTGTTTTTCATGGTCCTTTCACCCCATACTTCCTTGTTTTAAAATCTCAACTCAAAAAAATATATATATATATATATATTTCCTTCTCTGTTCTTATCCGTTTGTTCGTTCTTATTTGTTCGTTCGTTCTTCGACCACGTTGTTCGTGATCACGTGATCACGTTGTTAAAAAATGTTTAAACTGTCCTCTGAAGAACTGTATTCTGTCGTATACTATAACACCTTTTTCTTCTTCTTCTATAAAAGGATGCTTTCGACTTGCTCACCAAATCTATTCATTCCAAAAAAAAATTCCATCTCTTGCAGTGCCTTTCATACATTCCCTAAACTCTCCAGTACTCCACCCATCCTTCAACGTCCTCAAACGTATTTTTGACTCGAAGGTCTCAAGAAACCTATTTTGCAATAAATGTTTGTTTCCCATTAATCGTACACAATTCAAAATCCAATCTCACCCCTCCCCTCCAAATCTTCCCCATCACCCCTTCCCTCCAAAACTTCCCCATCACCCCTTCCCTCCAAAACTTCCCCATCACCCCTCCCCTTCAAAACTTCCCCATCACCCCTCCCCTCCAAATCTACCCCCTTGCCCCTCCCCTCCAAATCTTCCCCATCACCCATCCCTTTCAAATCTTCCCCCTTGCCCCTCCCCTCCAAATCTTCCCCATCACCCCTTCCCTCCAAAACTTCCCCATCACCCCTCCCCTCCAAATCTACCCCCTTGCCCCTCCCCTCCAAATCTTCCCCCTTGCCCCTCCCCTCCAAATCTTCCCCATCACCCATCCCTTTCAAATCTCCCCCCTTGCCCCTTCCCTCCTAAACTCCCCCACACCCCTCCCCTCCGAGACTCTCCCTCACTCCTCCCCTCCTAGACTCCCCTCTCACCCCTCCTCCTCAAAGCGTCCTCCCCGCTTCTTCCCCCTTCCAACTTTCACCTTCATCTCCCTCAACCTTCTGCCTCACTCTTCCCCCTCCTCAAATAACACCTCACTGCACCTCACCCAATCACCATCAAACCTTTTGTCCGCCCCATTCTTCCCTTTCTCCAAGCTATTCTGAAATCTCTGACACACCTTCAACAGCTCTCCCTACCTCTTCCTCCTCTTCCACATCTTACCCTACCACTCCTCCCCCCCTGTTCTGTATCCGATGCTCCCCCTTCCTCTTCTTTAACAGTATGGACCTCAAACATCCGGGGCCTTCGCTCAAACTTGACTGATCTCTCCATACAGGTTGCTTCTGACAAACCAGACGTGATCTGCTTAACAGAAACTTTCCTCCTTCATGATGTCTCTGATTCCTTGGTATCTCTCCCAGGTTACTCCCTCCTCCGGTATGATAGACCTGAGCCTCGTCCTGGAGGTGGGGTTGCTATCTTTATTAAAAAAACTCTCTTCCTCACTCGCCCTGCACTGCCCTCTCTCCACCTCAGACCCAGGAATACCTTTGGCTACGGCTTCCCCTTCGCTCCCACCTTTTGTTCATATGTGTGTTGTACCGTCCACCAAACAGTGATGACTCCATCTACATCTCGCTGTCTGATAATATCGACCAACTTCTATCTACCCATCCCAACTCTCTCTTCCTCATAGGTGGTGATTTCATTTGTCACCATGCCAGTTGCCTGGGTGTGGGTACCTCTCTCACCAGCCATGGCTCTTCAGCAAAGGACTTCTGTGACTCACTGGGACTGACACAATCTGTCAATTTCCTGACCCGGATCTCAGTCAACGGAGCATCTTCTCTTCTGAACTTGGTTATGACTAACTTCCCTGAAAATGTCTGCTGCTCTTCTTCTGCTCCAATCGGCTCATCTGATCATGTGCTTGTTAAAGTGGACATCTCTCTGACCATTCTCAGAGAGCCTCCTCAGCGTCGACGAGTCTGGCATTTCACTCAGGCCAACTGGCACGGTCTTCAAGCAGCCATCAATCATCTGGACTGGTCTCCCATCTCTACCGCCTCTGACATCAACTCATCCTGGGAATTCTTCCAAAGTAAATTGCTCTCTCTCATGCACAGATTTATCCCATCCCGTCTTCAGTTGTCATACCCTTCCTCCCATCCATGGTACACGGAATCTTGTGGTGAGGCTATTGCCCAGAAACAACTTGCTTTCGTCTCCTGGAAAGCAAATCCAACGGAAGGAAATCTCATTTCCTTTCACAAAGCCCGAAACAAGTGCATGTCCACCCTCAGGAGAGCCAGGAAACAATATCTCTCCGTTCTCAGGACCGAACTCTCTTATCTGTCTCCCTCTTCCAAATCCTGGTGGCGTCTGGTCAAATCTGTTTCTGGTGTTTGTTCCCCCTCCATCCCCTCTCTCACCTCAAACGGCCACACCGCTGACTCCGCACGTGAAAAAGCTGAATGCCTCAACTCTGTGTTTGCCTCTAAATCTTGTGTCCCAAACCCATGCCTCTCTGTACCCACCGTACCCAGTCGTACCCAGCTGCTCCTGGACTCTGCGTCCTTTCCTCCTGACAAGGTGGAAAAGTTTCTGTCAACCCTCGACTCTGATTCTGCAACTGGACCTGACGGCATCAGCCCACAGGTCCTAAAATCCTGTTCTTCCGCTCTTTCACTCCCTCTCTCTGTTCTCTTCACCCTCTCTTTTGCTCAAGGTCATCTGCCATCTGCTTGGAAATCTGCCAACATCACCGCTTTGCACAAAAAAGGTGCAAAAACGGATCCCCAGCAACTACAGACCAATCAGCCTTCTCCCAATTATCAGCAAAGTCATGGATTTCCATCATTGCTTCAGATATGAAATCTTTCCTCTTCTCCAATGGCTTTATCTCTGATCATCAATTTGGTTTCAGACCTGGTCACTCTACTCTGGACATGCTGCTTCTGCTTTCTCAACAATGGATGGAGGTCCTCAATGCCAAACAAGAAATTAGAGCTGTCTCCCTTGACATATCACGTGCCTTCGATACGGTCTGGCACCCCGCTCTGCTCACCAAACTCTCCTCTTTTGGTATCCATGGAAATCTCCACGCATGGCTGGCGGACTTCCTCTCTAGTCGTAGTCAACGTGTGGCCCTGAATGGGTTTCTCTCATCTCCTCTTCCTGTTCAGGCTGGAGTTCCCCAAGGCAGTGTTCTGGGCCCTGTGATTTTTCTGGTCTTCATCAATGATCTCTCTGACTCTCTTGAAAATCCTCTCTATCTCTTTGCTGATGACTCTACTCTCTGTCGCTCCATTCTTCATCCCTCAGATCGGCAGTCTGCAGCCTCCTCACTCTCTGCAGACCTGGACAAAATCACAGACTGGGCAAACAAGTGGAACATGTCTTTCAATCCTGACAAATCTCACACTCTTACGATGTCTCTCCGAAAAGACCGACTGGAGAACCCTCCCATCCACTTTCTGAATAATCCTCTCCAAGAAGTTCTGTCACTCAAGCTTTTGGGTCTCACTATCTGCCATGATCTTTCCTGGGAAAACCACATTTCAAATCTGGCCTCCAAAGCCAGTCACCAGCTGGCCATCCTCCGTCGTGCGAAGTCCTTCCTTGGCACACCTGAGCTCCTCACCACATACAAGGCTTTCATCCGCAGCTCAATGGAATACTGCTCTCCCCTCTGGGCTGGTGCTCCTGCCTCACACCTAGCTCGTCTTCACGCTGTTGAAACCAAAGCATTCAGAATCATTGGAATCTCCCGCGATGAAGCTAACTCCAAGGGCCTCTCACTCACTCACCGCAGGCAGGTTGGTGGTCTTTCCGTCTTCTACCGACTCCTCTCTGGCCTTGCCCCCCCAGCTCTCTCTGGGCTCTGTCCCGCAAATATTCCTACAGGTCGCACAAGATCTGCCTGCAACCCTCTTATGGTTAAACTGCCAAAATCAAGACTCTCTGCTCACCTTCACTCCTTCATTCCTCTTTTCTCCCACCTCTGGAACAAACTCCCTCACTCTCTTCAATCCCACTCCACCCTCCAGGTCTTTAAAACAGCTGTTCACCACCATCTCTTATCTTCCCCCATCCAAAACCTTGATCTTTTCTACCCCCGCTAATTTCACCCCAATTCCACTTTTTTGAAATAAGTCCTTGGTGTCCTTGTGTTTTATACTTCTCCCACCCCCCCCCCCCCCCTTCCCATGCCTCCTCCCCCCAAGCCCTCTCTCTCCCACACATCTCCCTGCTCTCAAATGTTGTGTTTGTGTGCTTCCCCTTCTCTCCCCATCTTGTCTTCCCCTCGCTCTTTTTATATATTTTGTTTGTCTGGTTGATTTGTTTGTGAAGTAAATGTTAGCTCTTTCACGAGCCTCGATTCAGTATACAAAAAAAAAAAAAAAGACTTCAATAATTATTTTTGTTTATATGATGAACCAGTGTAACACAGATCAGGCAGATTGAACAGTTGTTGTTGTTGTTTTAAGTCCAAAATACATTGTTAGTTCCTGAAGACACCACGGTATTGATTGATAACATAACAGGAGTAACAGATTACCGGTGGCACTTTCTACAAGCTCCAAGTCTCGCGTGTGGCGCAGCAAGAAGGCCAGAGCTGGAACACCACCAGCAGACCTCAGGGCACGCTTGTTGTCGTCACTGCCAAAGACGAGGTTCTTGAGGGCCCCGCAAGCACCACGCTGCACCTCTAGCCTCTCATGCTCAAGAAGATTTGACAGCACTGCCAAACCACCCAGGCGCCGCACCTGATAATGAAGAAGGAAGGAGGATGGAGGAGGCGGATTTTAGGATAATCATTTTCATCTTGCTTTGCAAAATTCCTCAAAATGAATATTCTTCTGTCATTATTTAATACTCAAATACAGATAACACTAAAACTATGCTATTTTATACATCATTTGGACAATACAATGATATAATCACATAATGTAATTTATCTCACATATGTAGTCTCACACAGTTTATTAGCTCACCTGGACTTCCGTCCCCTGAGCGTATGCGGTCAAGCAGTGTCAGTGGGTCAGTGAGTGAGTGAGTCTGTAAAGCCGCTGTCACACCTTGACGTTTTAGCCAGCGTATGCCGACGTATGAAAAATTTGGCTACGTTAAGAGCACGCTGAAGCACGCTGGCATACGTCGTAGTATGCCGAGCTCGTCGCCAAATTTTGTGCATGCACAAAATTTGTCGACGTATGCCAGCGTATGACTCACACCAGCACTCAATTTTGATACGTCGGCATACGCTGGCTAAATCGTCAAGGTGTGACAGGGGCTTAAACACTCCAGTCATTATCACTTGAACCAAACACGATTTGATGAAACTTGGCCACAATCTTCATATTTGATGCCAAACGAAGGTGTATTGACTGCATCCGAATCTGTGCTTATTAAAGGGGAATTTGGTGTTTTTTTGTATATACCCCCTGTTGTGAATAACCAATCAGGTCCACACAACTTTAGTCCAACTGGTGGTTTAATCCCATTTAGACCATGACATCATTCTGTAATACAGGAAATGCAATAGGAATAAGATTTGGCATCACATGGGACCATTCATAACATTCAATGCAAGCAAGCTTAATATTCTATGCTGGCGTACCGTTAGCGAGTCTACTAGATGTAACATGTCACAGGAGAAGTCTCGGAGCACCGTCCGCAGCAGCGGGTCTTATAGCCGCGCCCCTAGCGGTGTCAGCGAGCAGCGAGCATCACCCCGGGTTCAGTACGAATACGATTTCATTACATTCTCCCCCACCCCCCGTTAAAATGATACTGCAGAGCGGCTAGAAGCGAGCGAGCGTCAGCACGAACAGGGTGCAGAACAGGGTATCAGTCGACCCATCCGTACCGGTCCGGGTGGCGAATTTCTCTGCCAGCACGCGTCTGAAATTCCCCGGGTACGGCATCCCGTATCCCAGTGTCCCCGGCGTCGGAGGTGCCGCCAGGGTCAGGCGACGAAGGGGGTACCGCCAAGCTGTCGGGCCCGGGTAGACG
Organism: Myxine glutinosa; assembly: GCF_964187855.1. Taxonomy (NCBI): domain Eukaryota; kingdom Metazoa; phylum Chordata; class Myxini; order Myxiniformes; family Myxinidae; genus Myxine; species Myxine glutinosa. Next base: position 175,583,432 of record NC_136267.1, read on the forward strand.
CGGCGAGGGGAGGGTCGGTAGACGTTCGGCGATGGGAGCGTCGGGTGAGTCCATAGTCTCATAGATGGGTTCGATCGTTTCGTCCGATTCCCTACTCGAGTCGGCGATCCCGCATGGGGCGAGATGACTTACGGAGACAGTAGTCTCACGTCCATCAGCCGTCATCACACGAGCATGCTCAGGATTAGCCTGGAGAATCTGCACTTTGTCCACTAGGGGGTCGTACTTGCTCGTGCGAACCGCCCGTTTAAGGTAGGCCGGCCCGGGCCCAGCGAGCCAACTGGGTAAAGACCGTATACACCCCGTGCTCCTGGGGTGGTGGAAAAGTCGCTCGTGGGGAGTCTGGTTGGTTGCCGTACACAGGAGAGCCCTGATCGAGTTCAACGCCGCAGGTAGCGACCAAGCCCATTTATCGAGGCCCCGGCCGAGAGTCCAGAGGTTGAGCATGACGGCCCTCCAAATAATCCCGTTGAAACGTTCGATCTGCCCATTTGCCTGGGGTCTGTACGGCGTGGTGTAACTAGAAGCGATGCTATTTTGGAGCAGATAGCCGCGCACCTCCTGAGACAAGAAGACCGCACCCCGGTCGGTATGCAGATAGGCCGGGTACCCGAACATAGAGAACAAGTTCTGTAAGCATCGCATTACCGTGGCAGCAGTCATGTCCACGCATGTATAAGCGAAGGGGAATCGCGAGTACTCATCGACGATAGTGAGCAGATAGCGAGAGCTACTCGAAACCGGCAATGGGCCCTTGAAATCCATCGCCAAGCGTTCCCACGGCCTCGTAGCCCTAACCAGAGTCCCCATGGGTGGGTTATAGAAACGCGGTTTGATTTCCGCGCATATAGCGCAGTCGCGACAGATACGGCGGATATCGTCAATCGAGTATGGGAGATTGCCACGCCGCACAAAATGACCGAAACGCGTTACGCCCGGATGGCCCGCAGTGGCATGCAGCACACGTAGGCCCTCCAAAGAGGTGATACCCGCGCATGTAGCCGGTCTCGATAAGGCGTCGGCGGCCCGGTTATCCTTCCCCGGGCGGTATTTGATGGTGTAACAGAAGTCGGCGAGTTCGATACACCAGCGAGTGATTTTCTCATTCTTAATGCGCTGGGCGTGTAAGGTGTCGTACATGAACGCAACACTTTGCTGGTCCGTGATAATTTGGAAGCACCGCCCGAGTAAGTACGGGCACCATCGCCGAATGGACTCGACGATCGCATACGCTTCCTTTTCGACAGACCAGTGTCTCCGCTCAGCGGTGGTAAGCGTCCGTGAAAAGAAAGCCACCGGACGCCCTCCTTGGGAGAGGGTCGCCGCGATGGCCTGATCCGAGGCATCACTTTCGAGGACGAAAGATCCGCTCTCATCGATCGTCGCCACGGCGGCGCTGGCGATGTCGGCTTTAAGGCCTCCAACGCGGCCGGACACAGTGGGAAGGTGTCGCAGGCCACGAGGGGGCGAAGTTTCGCGGAGAAATTTTGTACCCATTTGGAGTAATGGGCGAATAGCCCGAGGGCGCGCTTCAGGGACGCCCAATCGCAGGGAGGGGCCATGTCGAGCAAAGGTCGCAGGCGCTCCTTATCCGGAGCGACAGAGCCATGGGTCACGGTGTACCCCAGAAGATCTATCTTGCGCAGAGAGTATTGGCACTTATCCTCGTTCATGGTTAAGTGATACCTCTGCGGCCTGCGCGACCTCGAGGAAGCGCTTCAGATTAGCATCATGGTGCCCTTGGTCATACCCACAAACCGTAAGATTGTCTAAGTAGACGAAAACATCGGTTAAATGCTCCCTCGCAAGGAGGTCATCCATGGCCCTCTGGAAACAGGAGACCCCGTTCGTTACCCCAAAAGGCAATCGGGTAAACTGGTACAATCGCTGCCCCGACTCAAAAGCGGTATAGATACGATCCGCCCTAGAGATAGGGATCTGATGGTACGCACTACGGAGATCGAGAGTGCTGTAGACCGAATACTGGGCCACCTGTCGCACCAGCGCGTCCATCCCTGGAAGGGGGTAGGCATCCAGCTGTGTAAAGCGGTTAATCGTTTGGGAATAGTCGATTACCATGCGTCTGCGGTGGCCCTCGCTTCGGTCTACAACTTTAGTCCAACTGGTGGTTTAATCCCATTTAGACCATGACATCATTCTGTAATACAGGAAATGCAATAGGAATAAGATTTGACATCACATGGGACCATTCATAACATTCAATGCAAGCAAGCTTAATATTCTATGCTGGCGTACCGTTAGCGAGTCTACTAGATGTAACATGTCACAGGAGAAGTCTCGGAGCACCGTCCGCAGTAGCGGGTCTTATAGCCGCGCCCCTAGCGGTGTCAGCGAGCAGCGAGCATCACCCCGGGTTCAGTACGAATACGATTTCATTACACCCCCCCCCCCCCCCCCCAAAAAAAAATAGGTATTTGCTGTCCTCCCCGAAACTAAACACAATTTCAATGAAACTTGACCACAACCTCCTGCCTTCACAAATTTGGATGTACCAAATGTGTTCACGGCACAAAAATATCAGGGTCTAGGGCATCTGTTGAGAGGGGGGCAGTGACTGATGCTCCTGATCCAGAATCCAGGTGAGCTTCAGGATCCACGGTCCTAGTTTTATAATCTTTACCTCCGCCACCAAAGGGGGATGTAGTTCATCATGTCTCAAAGGCCTTTTTAATTAATTGGTATGGTTCCCAGAGGGAGACATTTTTTAAAATGTCTTGGTGTCCATGGTGTCACACTTTTTGAAGAATAATTTTTTCATTTCATTTCTAAATTAATAATTTTTTTAAATTTTCGATTATTTAATTTTTCCCAAAATTTTAAATTTCATTTTAATTATTTCCAATTGAAAAAAAAAACGTTAAATTATTTACATTTTCAATAAATTGATTGATCGATTAACAAATTATTTGTTTTTAAATTATTTCGTTTTTCAATTTTCAATTTTTGTCACAGGACTACAAGAACTTCGCATTGCCGTTGCTGTTTTGTTGGTGTTATTTTGGTTCATGTTGGGGGTGGATTTTTGAAATGTGCATCCATTGGTTTGACAACTACCGGCACACACCCACATCTGTTGCTTGACTCCACCCACCACAGCACCGAGACAAAATGATATGGCCACCATCTTGGTTTTCTGGTGGGCCGAATACATTAGGCCAGTAGGCCTCTGCTGATTATACACTGCCTGGTTTTTTGCATTAGATTTCCATTGGCTTTTTGGGGTCTAGTATTATTCACGATGAGGGACTCCGAAAAATCAAATCACATGTCGAATAATAGCAAGGGTTAATCAAGCCCGTCAGAACACATGGTACATCAGAGCACACGGTAATCAAGCATTCAGTTGCTATACGTAATGAAGCGTTACATTACGCAAGTTACTGAAACCATTGGCTTTGGTTCGAGTGTTATTCACGATGAGGGACCCCTAAAAATATAATCAAGTGTTGAATAATGGTAAGGTTTAATCAAGCCCGTCAGGATGCGTGGTACGTCAGAATGCACGGTAATCAAGTATTAGGTTACGCAATTTCTAAAACTATTGGCTTTGTTTGGTTCAAGTGTTATTCACGATGAAGGACCTGAAAAATCTAATCATGCGTCGAATAATAGCAAGGTTTAATCAAGCCTGTCAGAACGCAGGGTAATCAAGTGTTACATTACCTAATTCAAGCGTTACGTTACCCAAACGACTAAAAATTGTTATGTAATTTTTGAATGGCTCCATATTAGGGTTAAGTAATCCGTGACCATGTGACGAATCGGCTCCTTCTGATAAAACTGTGGGGAGTGTGACATGAATAGGAGGTGTGAAGTTAATCGTTTAATAGCGCATTAAATGGGTTTCCCAATTGCTCTGTTCATCTTTTAATAGCGCTTTAAATGTGCGTTTCCCAATCGGCCTGTCAACAAATCTTGTCACTGGTTGTGGTTATGACCACAGTGCGGTCATTCCTGTGAAATTATGCATTTTTTTTCAATTTCCAATTGTTTAAATATGTTTCAATTTTCAATTATTTAATTTGTTCATTATATACAGACTTGGCATTTAATATGGAATATTTTTTTTGTGGGGGTGAACTTACTTTTCAAGATGACTTAGAACCAAAAGTTCATTAGAATTATGTTGAAATTATTCGAGATTTTGTTAATGTGACCTTTAAAAGAAACAATGCAAAGAAACAAAGTTTATAAAAGTTTGTAAAAACAAAGTTTGTAAAAGAAACACACAAAGATGTTGTGTTTGTGTGCTTCCCCTTCTCTCCCCATCTTGTTTTTCCGCTCCCTCTTTTTATATATTTTGTTTGTCTGGTTGATTTGTTTGTGAAGTAAATGGTAGCTCTTTCACGAGCCTCGATTCAGTATACAAAAAAAAAACAAAAAAAAAAACATTTGACATTTTGAAGTAAATAAATTTATCCTTGAAAGTGATGTAAACTGATATCGAACTCAATTCACGGGCAGTACTGTGTTAAACTTCTGTACGTTTTCCAGAAGTATCTCTTTATTTTGCACATTAGCCAAATTATTTTTCAACAAAAACAAAAGTTAAATTATGACTGGGATTACGGACAGTAAAATTACAGTTCAGTACTTCGTGTAACCCCCACGAGCATTCAGGAGAGCACGTACACGTCGAGGCATGCTGTTCACGAGATTTGCCAAGGTTTGGACAGGAATCGCTTGCCATGCAGTGAAAATAGCCTGCTGCAATTCACACACAGAGGTCGGCTGCTGGTCCAAGTTGTCGATTTGACGCGTTAATTCTGCCACAAGTTCTCGATCGGATTCATATCCATGGACATGGCAAGCCACTCCATATGCTCGACACCACGGTCAGCAAGAAAGTGTTGGATCATGCGAGCACGATGAGGCCGTACATTGTCATCTTGGAAGACAAAGTTTCCTCGAAATGCTGCACGAGCAAATGGAAGCAATGTTTCTTCCAGAATGGCCCTGTACTTGAACTGGTTCAGGTTTCCATTCAGAACAACCAGGTCAGTTTTTCCCCCTGCATGAAAAGCAGCCCAAACGGTCACCCCACCACCTCCAGCTTGGACTCTTGGCACAATACAATCTTTGTTCTAGGTTTCATGCACTTGTCTGCGCACTCGGTTGCGGCCATCTTGACGATAAACCATAAATCTAGACTCGTCACTGAAGGTCACGTGATTCCAGTGTCCTGGCTGCCATTGACGGTGCTCTCTGGCCCACTGCAATCGGCGCTGGCGGTGTTGTCTGGTCAGGCGTGGCTTTCTCAGGGGACGCCTGGCACGATAGCCTGCTTGAACCAGTCGTTGGTTGACTAGCCTTCTGGATACAGGCACATTTGTCAGTTGCTGCCACTCAGCCTGAAGCCGATTAGCTGACTTGGTACGGCCGGTGCAGCTGGCGATCATCTCTCCTTGTGGTTCTGTGGGGACGTCCTGGCCTCGGTATTGGAGTAGGGACACCCCTCTGAGCATTTCGTTTCAGGATTTTGACACCTGACCTTGTATGATGCCGTTCTGCCGAGCAATAGCACGCTGTTTAATGCCGCAATTTCGTAAAGCCACCACTCCATGACAAACAGCATTGTCGAGTTGACGGACCATCTCCAGAGGAAGCGGCAATAACTTTTGTAGACGTGCAGCAGTTGTTTTCCACTAATACAGAATGCAACAACCCTTATATGCACGATTGTGAAGCCAATCGTCAAATGTACCTGTCCTTACATTTTGTCACGCCACCTGTGATATTATCCTGTTATTGACTTCTTGCTGCGAAAGACAATCAGTGACAAAGTTCTTTTAACAAAGAAATCACCGAAGCGTAAAAGAAACTCACCAGATTGATATACTGAGTTCAGAAAGTAAACCCAAGTCAAGAAAAGAAAAAATTCCATATTAAATGCCAAGTCTGTAATTTCCAATTATTTAATTTTTAAATTATTTAATTTTTAAATTATTATGGTTCCCAAAGGGAGGCATTAGTGTTTAGTCTTGGTGTCTGTGGTGGCCTTCTTTTTGGAAAAAACAAACAAAATATGTTTGTTTTCATTATGAGGCAGAATTTCAAGTGCTACCAATTGGCTAATATTTCGAGTTGGCTATACTGAGAACCATCAGCAACCTCCGACTGCAGCCCTCTAGCTTATTAATGTGATACAAAATTTCACATGATTAATAATCCCCAGTGAGGATAAAACGAGAGTCGTAGATAAACTATGTTTGTGGTACATTTGTCCATATTTTTGTAAAGATTTCTACAGCAAGACACACAAATTAATGTTCTAAAAATTAAATGTTTATAAAGAGGAATAAAAGTATATGCATACATTTTGTAAAAGGACAGTTATGCGGCCATACATTGAATATGCCTTTGAAGTTGATGGTGAACAGAATAGAGAAAATTGACGCTTTGCTGTGTTGTTCATCATCACATGCGTAAAGTTTGACATCATCATTCCCGCTTCTGTACACCTGTCTGCTGGTGGAACCATTTCTGGGGATGAGACTCAGCTGCTCATGCAATGCACTCTGTACATTAGGGCGGACATATTGTGGCACCTACACTTGTATCAAAAGGCGTATCCTCTTGCAATAAAGGATGACAACATCGTTGGATTAATTAATGATGTAAATTGTACCAGTAGAAGTGATTTTGCTTTTTCCATTTTGCAAGCTTCATCACGAAGAGAGAAAAATGATCAGGTGGTTGACTCCAACATGTCTCGTTTATGATTAGAGAGGATCTGCATAATCCAGCTTGCCATTCTTTTGAGATGTTTGGGTTAGCTTGCTATATCATTTGCTTGCATTTGCTAACTCTTGTATCAATTGTTGATAGTAAGATCAAGCAATTTTTAATGGGGGTTGGTGGTGGGGTGGGGGGGGGGGGTGAGGGGGAGGCAGCACGTGTGAGGTAGAAATTTTCTAATTGGTGGAAGCCAGGCACGTCTGTATATGTAGTAAAATACGTACAATTAAAGTCTCAGAAAGAACAAAACACCCAAGGAATTTTGGCTCAGGAGGAGGCCATTTGGCCGATCATGCCTGCACCAACCAATCCCAGTATCATTACCAATCCACACATAAATCCCAGCATGCCAAACCAATATCCCCATACCCCTCCATCTACAATGCATCTACCCATCCATATCCCATTTAAACCTTAAACCCCCTCTGCGGCCCTTCCTTTCCTAGGAGACAAAAAAGGAGACAATATCTCTCCGTTCTTTGTCTCCTTTCCTTGGAGACAATATCTCTCCGTTCTCAAGTCCGAACTCTCTTATCTGTCTCCCTCTTCCAAATCCTGGTGGCGTCTGTTCAAATCTGTTTCTGGTGTTTGTTCCCACTCCATCCCCTCCCTCACCACAAACGGCTACACAGCTGACTCCGCACGTGAAAAATCTGAATGCCTCAACTCTGTGTTTGCCTCTAAATCTTGTGTCCCAAACCCATCTCTCTCTGTACCCACCGTACCCAGTCGTACCCAGCTGCTCCTGGACTCTGTGTCCTTTCCTCCTGACAAGGTGGAGAAGTTTCTGTCAACCCTCGACTCTGATTCTGCAACTGGACCTGACGGCATCAGCCCACGTGTCCTAAAATGCTGTTCTGCCACTCTTTCAATCCCTCTCTCTGTTCTCTTCACCCTCTCTTTTGCTCAAGGTCATCTGCCATCTGCTTGGAAATCAGCCAACATCACTGCCTTGCACAAAAAAGGTGCAAAAACAGATCCTAGCAACTACAGACCAATCAGCCTTCTCCCAATTATCAGCAAAGTCATGGAATCCATCATTGCTTCGGATATTAAATCTTTCCTCTTCTCCAATGGCTTGATCTCTGATCATCAATTTGGTTTCAGACCAGGTCACTCTACTCTGGACATGCTGCTTCTGCTTTCTCAACAATGGATGGAGGTCCTCAATGCGAAACAGGAAATTAGAGCTGTCTCCCTTGATATATCACGTGCCTTCGATACGGTCTGGCACCCCGCTCTGCTCACCAAACTCTCCTCCTTTGGTATCCATGGAAATCTCCACGAATGGCTGGCGGACTTCCTCTCTAGTCGTAGTCAACGTGTGGCCCTGAATGGGTTTCTCTCATCTCCTCTTCCTGTTCAGGCTGGAGTTCCCCAAGGCAGTGTTCTGGGCCCTGTGCTTTTTCTGGTCTTCATCAATGATCTCTCTGACTCTCTTGAAAATCCTCTATCTCTTTGCTGATGACTACTCTCTGTCGCTCCATACCTCATTCCTCAGATCAGCAGTCTGCAGCCTCCTCACTCTCTGCAGACCTGGACAAAATCACAGACTGGGCAAACAAGTGGAACATGTCTTTCAATCCTGACAAATCTCACACTCTTACGATGTCTCTCCGAAAAGACCGACTGGACAACCCTCCCAACCACTTTCTGAATAATCCTCTCCAAGAAGTTCTGTCACTCAAGCTTTTGGGTCTCATTATCTGCCATGATCTTTCCTGGGAAAACCACATTTCAAATCTGGCCTCCAAAGCCAGTCGCCGACTGGGCATCCTCCGTCGTGCGAAGTCCTTCCTTGGCACACCTGAGCTCCTCACCACATACAAGGCTTTCATCCGCAGCTCAATGGAATACTGCTCTCCCCTCTGGGCTGGTGCTCCTGCCTCACACCTAGCTCGTCTTTACGCTGTTGAAACCAAAGCGTTCAGAATCATTGGAATCTCCTACGATGAAGCTAACTCCGAGGGACTTTCACTTACTCACCGCAGGCAGGTTGGTGGTCTTTCCGTCTTCTACCGACTCCCCTCCGGCCTTGCTCCCCCAGCTCTCTGTGCTCTGTCCCCCCAATATTCCTTCAGGTCGCACAAGATCTGCCTGCAACCCTCTTATGGTTAAACTGCCAAAATCAAGACTCTCTGCTCACCTTCACTCCTTCATTCGTCTTTTCTCCCACCTCTGGAACAAACTCCCTCACTCTCTTCAATCCCACTCCTCCCTCCAGGTCTTTAAAACAGCTGTTCACCACCATCTCTTATCTTCCCCCATCCAAAACCTTGATCTTTTCTACCCCCGCTAATTTCACCCCAAATCCACTTTTTTTAAATACCAACTTCTTTCCTGGAAGTCCTTGGTGTCCTTGTGTTTTATACTTTTCCCACCCCCCCCTACCCCCCTTCCCACGCATCCTCCCCCCAAGCCCTCTCCCTCCCACACATCTCCCGATGTCCCTGCTCTCAAATGTTGTGTTTGTGTACTTCGCCTTCTCTCCCTATCTTGTCTACCGCTCCCTCTTTTTATATATTTTGTTTGTCTGTTTGATTTGTTTGTGTGATAAATGTTAGCTCTTTCACGAGCCTCGATTCTGTATACCAAAAAAAAAAAAAAGACCATTCCACACATTAACCACTTTCCGACTCAAAGACACCTGCCCTAACACTGCCCATTGTTTTGAAAAAGCTCCACTGCACCTACACCCACTCTTGTCCACATCCTTCATTATCTTAAACATCTCCATCATATCCCCTCGTAACAATCTTCTTTCCAATGTATGAAGAAGTTGAGTCTCCTTCAACCATTCCTCATAGCTTAGTCTAGGTAACCCTGGAATCATAGAGTAGCTGTACGCTGTACCTGCTCTCTATGGCAGACATATTCCTCCTCAGATGTTAAAACTACCTCCTTTGATTTATAATTTACCCCTCTACAAATACAACCTAAAATGCTGTTTGCTTTACCTCTACCTGCCTGGCATTGTCCTGTCTGCTTACTCCCTGTATCAATAATCACAATTCCTCACATATAGAGTAACATGATCCATTAAGAACAAAGGGATTGTGTTTGTCTGTTAATTGTTCTCATCTAAACCAGTGGTTTATGATGTTGGGAACTGAGGTTCAAATCCCACAAGCTATCACACAAGGAACGTAAATGCAGGAGGGGGCCATTTGGCTCATCAAGCGTGGCCAATCATGCCAACACTAATTCACCCAAATAACAGATTACCAGTGGTACCAATATATTTATTTATTGTCTACAAATGTCCTTGTAATTCACATTACAGTACATGGACGTCTGCTAACGTCTTTCTCTTGCATGGGATTTATGTTCAAGCTCCACTATGATCCTTAGATCAACGTAAAAAAAAAGGAGAAGAAAAAACATTTTGACACAAGTACAGTTCACTTTGAAAGGAGACCATTTCAATGTATTAGCAATGGAAATCAATTGTAGCTTTGCATGATAGAACTAGGAAGTGCACTTTAGAGATTAAAACTGATTCTCATAAGAGCCGAGCGTGAGTCACAATCTAAAGAAAATTAAAATAAGTACAATTACATTTAAAAGGTCCTCTAAGAAAGTCAGATTCAACAAAAGGTCATTCAACCTGTATCCTACCTGTGTAACATCCTTATTCTAGCACTTTGATACACAACAACAGTTTAAACTAGATGGTATTCATAGAATACTTACCCTGCACAGACAACTTGTTGCGAGCCAACTCTTCTGTTTTTGAAAAAAAAAATCTTTGATCCAATATGGCTGCCAGACCACGTCAGCGATGACATCATAAATTTATATTCTATATCATTAAAACGTTTATTTCTGAAGTTTGTAATCGGAACTTCTCTCCAGCTATTGCTCCTGTCGCCCTAAGATATGTGTGATACTATGTAGTTATGACTAACCCTTCCATATAAGCAAACCTATGTCTCCAAATGTCTATAAGTGGAATAAAAGCTGAAAATCAGTGAAAAGTTTTGAATAACCTGCGCCATTTTGTTTTACGCACAGTGAGATGCTGCACTTGATACCGAGAAGAAGAAGAAGACGTCACGATGTGTGCCGGACGCGCAGCGACTCGAGAGGCATGCTACGCCTTTTAATACAAATATAAATGCGATCAGAAATGTAAAGGGGATACGTACCAGTAACCACAATATAAGAGACAATAGTGCAGTTGAATAAAAAAAACAATAAAAAAAACACCTTTATCGGCCATTTTACCCCCGCAATGCGGGGGTTGGCCTTTTTCGGGAACCGTGGTTGTTGTTGTTTTTTGGTCCCCTTTTTGAAGCAATGTTTTATGACCGGATGCCCTTCCTGACGCCAACCCTTTTTGCCGCTACAGTTGAATACAAAGCGATATTCAGGAGATCCGCCAGAATGAATGTTGGTGCCAACTGACACAATTATTTTGAAAGGAAGCGGAAAGGCAGCAGGCAATGCGCACGCAACCGCAAGGTGGAAGCACGCATAGCCAGCGAGCTGCGGCTTTTGTGTGGATTTATGGTAATAATCACTTCTTAACAAGTTAGTTTGTATGAGCATAAACACTATTTATGGCCGTGATTTTCACGGGTTACCGCTTGTTCTCTAATATAATTGTTGCATAGATCACGCTCAATACATTTCAAACTTATCAGACTAAGCGTTGTCCCTGTCGAATTATGACGTCATAATTATGACACCAATGACGTCATCGTTAACAGCACCTATTCCCCATATGGCGTTCTTTACAATGAGCCATGTTTAAATTTTTTCCATGCAGTGGTTTTGGAGATATAGAGGTGCAACATTTTTAGGTTTTTCCAAGATGGCGCCTGTACCACATGACCTATGACGTCATGATTATCATTAAAATATTCTACAGGAGGAGGCGCTCCTATGGTGAAAATGTTGTGCCCATCAGACCAACAGTTGCTGAGAAAAAAAATTCACAATGATCAGATAAGTGTTGTACTTGTCGAATTATGACGTCATAACGAAGGCACCAATGACATCATCATTAACATATCTTATTCCCCAAGGGGAGTACTTGACAATGAGCCATGTTTCAATTTTCTCAATTAAGGGGTTTGGGAGTTATAGAGGTGTAACGTTTTTCCAAGATGGCATCCATACCACGTGACCTATGACATCATAATTATCAGCAAAAAAATAAATATATACAGGCAGAGGCGCTCCTCCAGTAAAATGTAATGTCAATCGGACCAAAGGTTGCCGAGAAAATTGATTTTTAAAATTCAGACACGTATGCACCTGAATGCTTAACCCAACTTTTCGCTTCGCGAGCGCAGGGTAACGAGAAGTTATCGGGATTCATCAGATCGTCACGGTCAGAGTGCCGATCGGTCCCAATGGACCAGCTCCCGTTTCTCTCTCTCTCTCTCTCTCTGTCTGTGTGTGTGTGTGTGTCAGTCGTGACCCTGACTTAATGAAGATGGGGGTACCCCATCCTGTCGTGGGGATCTCTGGGTCGCTCCTGTGAAATTGATCAGCGATCTCCATGTTGCGGGATTGTTCAAGAGAACTGTCTGGTGCTATACAACGACAACGAGCAGGGCATAACGCATGGAGAGATTCAAATCCCAACACATTGTATTTTTATGGCAGATAAATACTGAAAGAATGTTGCGAGCACATGGACAGTATAGATGCAACAATCAAATGTTTTTGCTGTTGTACCCATCCATTTACACGCATCTATTGACTCATTCGTTGAAGACAACTGCCTCACCACAGGATTCTGGGTACCAGGGGCGAGAGGATAGGTATCAGCAGATGAGATGGTATAAATCTGTACACTACGGAAAGCAAGCTTGTGTGGAAGGATTCCCAGGCAGCACAATATCAGCAGAAGTGGAAATTATGATCCAGTCTTGACATGAGAGGGCAGTTTGCAGTCCCTGCCAGCCATCTTGGACTCTACGGCACTGAGAGGGTTTCTGTGTATCTCAATTTACTCGGTACCCAAATGTATTCAAACATCTTTAATCATCATTAGCGAAGCATCATCATCATCAAGCATCACCCCATCATCACAGAATCCCAGTCCTCATGTCTGTCTTCGTACCTCTGTTCTTGGAATCCCAAAATCCAATCCTTTTTGGAATTCTAAAATCCAATCCATCGTAGTCTCTGTGCATGAGACGACGACGGAAAACACACCCACATAATCATCACACCCGGGTTTCCCTAAATCCAATACAGGCTCCTCCACTCCTGCTCGGCATCTCCGATTATGTGTCCATCCACAACATTCCCCTCTCTCTCTTTGCTTCCTCTCTGCCATACTCCCTCCCTGCTTCCTTTCCACCCACCCCTTCGTTTGTCCTTCAATCCCACCCCTCTTTACTTCCTTCACTCCCCACCCCTTCCTTCTTTCACTTCCCGCATCCTACTTGCATCCCCTGCACCCCTTTCTCTCTTTACTTCCCGGGCGTCAAAAGGTCCCGGGCGTCAAAAAAGGTCAAAAAGGGACCTCTCTTCTCAGCAGGAGTCCTGGCCCATCTATTCTCATCCTGTGTACTGGCTGTTATATGCTCACCCTGCATCACGGCTTCTCTATGCTCACCCAGCATCCTGGCCTCTTTATTCTCACTCTGCGTCCCGGCCCTCTCTTCTCGACCTGCATCCCGGCCCCTATCTTCTCCCCTAGCTTCCTGCTCCCTCTCCGCTTTTCCATTGGCGTGCTCCCTCGCCACTTCCCCAGCATGGTGCTCCATTTATGCTTCCCCAGTATCACCCTCCATCTCCACTTCCCAAGTATCACGCTGTCTCTCTGCTTCCCCATCGTCAGGCTCCATCTCCGCTTCCCCAGCGTCACGCTCCCTCTCCGCTTCCCCAGAATCGCACACCCTCCACGCTTCCCCAGCGTCACGTTCCCTCTACGCTTCTCTGGCGTTGTGCTCCCTCTCTGCTTTCCCAGCGTCGTGCTCCTTCTCCACTTCCTTAGCACTCTGCTCCCTTTCTCCTTCCGAGCATCATGCCTCCTCCAAGCTCATCCATGTCCCATTCAACATCTACTGCTCCCTCCCCTCTCCATACTCTCACGCCCACTTCCCTCTTCCCCCTCCCTGCCAACATGACTTCCTTCCCCATTCCTAACTAGATGAACTTCCATCATCCAAGGTCTGCACTTCGATTTGACAGATTACTCCATCCAAGCTGCCAGGAGTAAGCATCACATTATCTGCCAAACAGAATCCTTCCTCCCACAGGATGTCCCCGATTCCTTGGTGTCTCTCCCTGGGTATTGTCTTTTCTGGTACAACAGGCCTGGACCCCGGTCTGGTGGCTGAGTTGCAGTTTATGTCAAGAACTCCATTTTCTCTAATGGCCTGTCAAGAACTCCATTATGTCAAGAACTCCATTATGTCAAGAACTCCACTGACATGGACAACTCCATTTACATATCACTCTCTGCCAACATGGACCACCTTACAATTGGCTGGGCATTGGTACTTCATTTACCAGCCATGGCATTGCAGCAAAATACTTATATGACAAGATGGGTCTCACCCAAACCGAAACTTTCTGACCCATATTTCTCCCAGTGGCACGTCCTCAATCCTGCACTTGGAAATGACAACAATTCCAACGAATGTCTCCTGTTCCTCTTCTGCTCCAACAGTTTAACCTGATCAAGTGTTCATGAGAGTGAACATCTCTGGCTATTGTCAGAGAGCCGCCTCAGTGCCGTAGAGTCTCGCAATTCACCCAAGATGGCTGGCAGGGACTGCAAACTGCCCTCTCATGTCAAGACTGGATCATAATTTCCACTTCTCCTGATATTATGCTGCCTAGGAATCCTTCCACACAAGCTTGCTTTCCCTTATGTACAGATTTATACCATCTCATCTGCTGATACCTATCCTCTCGCCCCTGGTACCCAGAATCCTGTGGTGAGGCAGTTGCCTTAAACCAACTTGCCTTATTTTCCTGGAAAGCAAATCCAACCAAGGCACCTCAGATCATTCAACAAAGTCCAGAAAAAGTGTGTATACACTCTCAGGAAAGCCAGAAAACAACATCTGGCCAACCTCAAGGCTGAACTCTCACTCAACCTGTCTCCTCCAAAGATCTGGTGGTGCCTTGATAAGTGGGTCTCTGGAGTATTCTCCCTCTCCATCCCCTTCTTCACTCCAAATGGCACCACAGCTGACTCTGATTTTGAGAAGGACGACTGCCTCAATTCTGTGTTTGCTTCCAAATCTTGTGCTCTCAAACCCTCACTCCCTACACCTACCCCACCTTCTCATACCCAACTGCCCAACTACACTTGAGAAGGTGGAAAGGTTTCTGGCAAACCTTGGCTCCAATTCTGTGACATCCCCAGATGGCATCAGTGCATGCATTCTAGAAACCTGCTCTGCTACTCTTGCTCATCCTCTTTCAACTCTGTTCACTCGAGCATTCTCTCTGGGCCAATTTCCATCCTGGTAGTTAGCCAACATCACTCAATAGACAAAAAGCCTGGTGTTGGCTTGGCGGTTAGGGTGCCGGCTTGGGATCCTAGGATCCTGGGTTCGAATCCCGGTCGATCGCTGAATTAACGCCAGG
Organism: Myxine glutinosa; assembly: GCF_964187855.1. Lineage (NCBI taxonomy): Eukaryota > Metazoa > Chordata > Myxini > Myxiniformes > Myxinidae > Myxine > Myxine glutinosa. The sequence continues at coordinate 175,598,756 of NC_136267.1, forward strand.
GGGGTTGACTCAGCCTGTCATCCTTCCGAGGTCGGCAAATTGAGTACCAGCTTGCTGGGATGAATGATCACGGTGTGTACCCCCGATTTAGAATCGGTACACTGTATCCCTGCGCATCAAAGAGCGTGACCAAGGGTTGGCGTCAGGAAGGGCATCCGGCCATAAAAACATTGCCTCAAACAGGGAACCATGATTGTCATGGGGCCCGCAAGGCTAACCCCTGCTCTAGCGGGGAAAATGGCCTAAAAAACTATCATTCATTCATTCATTCACTCAATAGACAAAAAATGTCCGTCCGTTTGCATCCAGACGTCTTCTTCTTCTTCTTACATATGATCAAAATAGCGAAAACAGTTTTTTTTTAAACCACACAAATTGAAAATTGATTTTTTTGCAGCCTTGACCTTTGACCTTTTGATCCAAAAAAAAACCCAATCAGTTTCTAGTTTTTGATTGTTGAAGCAATTCAGTGACCCAATATGCAAATTCTTAAAATTTCAGGTCAATCAGGTGAAAATTGGTGATTTTATGTGATGCTGACCTTTGACCTTTTGACCAAATTATTAATTTACCTTCTCCATATTCTCATAATAAAGCTTTGTTGAAAATTTGGTGACAACACTCAAATGGTAAATTTTAATTTCAGATCAATTGGATGAAAATTGATGATTTTAGGTGACGCTGACCTTTAACTTTTTGACCTTTTGAAAAAAAATTTAATTTGCCTTTTCGCATTATCATAATAAAGTTTTGGTGAAAATTTGATGGCAATACCTCAAATGGTAAAAACGTTACGGCCCGGACACACAGAGGTGATTACAAAACCTGTGCTGTGTCGGGGGCAGGCTAATAAACAAAAGAAAACCTATTTTTGAAGAAACAAATATGACACATTATGCAAATACATGTCAAAAGTTTACCAATGTAGGATAGGAAAATGTTTTGTAAAATCATTTTGCTGATGTGCGTATTGATTACGTGAACACACCCTTCATATGCAATAGAAGGAAAAATGCAACCAGGTGCTCCAATGTTTGTCATTAGGATTTTGGTTTTTCCAGCATCCATAAAACAAGCAAGTCATTGGCTTATATTGATTTATCATATTCAAAGGTCAATATCTGATTAGCATGCAGCTCCAGTGTGTATCGAGGTCATTTCAGGGGCAGTGTTCAGGGTTCCAAAGGCCATTTGATATTCAAAGGTTCTGAGAGACGTGACTCCACAAACGGGGCTGGCAGGATGGCCTCGAGGTACGTGAACTCATCTCTGAGCCATCTAACCTATGTGGGAATCCTGGGCCAGCTAGCAACTGTGTCGCAGGCAGGGTGATTCATCAATGTGACCCTGTGATATCGGATGTGATTCATCTGGGCGTCCCGTCTGCCAGCATTAGGTGGCCGGGCGTTAAAGATCCAATGGTATCCTTTGCAAAGAGTAGGCAAACTGTCTCCAGAATCCTGGATAAATTCCAAATTGCTGCTTAAACTACATTGCATCGGCAGCCGCACTCCCTCGGCCATTGATGTTACTGCGCAGCCTTGTGCTGCATACGAAAGAAGAAGAGGACACCAGAGACAGAAGGTATTGTTGACACTGTCTAATAACATCGCAGAGTGCTTTGTCAGTAGAAAAGCTAACAGGTGGATAACTCTGTTATTTTTGCAAATTATTTTGGCAGTATTTGCATAGTTCCCATCAACTGAGGGCTGAAATCCCTTCGTGGCTTTAAAAGGTAAAGAAGATTTATGCAGAAAAATATGAGAGGTGGGAAGAGCAAAAAATATAAAAGTGGTGTGAAGCGCATAGGGAAGAGCAAAAAATATAAAAGTGGTGTGAAGCACATAGGGAAGAGAAAAAAATATAAAAGTGGTGTGAAGAGCAAAAAATATAAAAGTGGTGTGAAGCGCATAGGGAAGATAAAAAAATATTAAAGTGGTGTGAAGAGCAAAAAATACAAAAGTGGTGTGAAGCGCATAGGGAAGAGCAAAAAATATAAAAGTGGTGTGAAGAGCAAAAAATACAAAAGTGGTGTGAAGCGCATAGGGAAGAGGAAAAAATATAAAAGTGCTGTGAAGAGCAAAAAATATAAAAGTGGTGTGAAGCGCATAGAGAAGAGCAAAAAATATAAAAGTGGTGTGGAGCAAAAAATACAAAAGTGGTGTGAAGCGCATAGGGAAGAGCAAAAAATATAAAAGTGCTGTGAAGAGCAAAAAATACAAAAGTGGTGTGAAGAGCAAAAAATATAAAAGTGGTGTGAAGCGCACAGGGAAGAGAAAAAAATATAAAAGTGGTGTGAAGAGCAAAAAATACAAAAGCGGTGTGAAGCGCATAGGGAAAAGCAAAAAATATATAAGTGGTGGGAAGAGCATAGGGAAGAGCAAAAAATATATAAGTGGTGGGAAGAGCATAGGGAAGAGCAAAAAATATAAAAGTGGTGTGAAAAGAAAAGGGAAGAGCAAAAAATATAAAAGTGGTGTGAAGAGCACAGGGAAGAGCAAAAAATACAAAAGTGGTGGGAAGAGCAAAAAATATAAAAGTGGTGTGAAGAGCAAAAGGAAGAGCAAAAAATATAAAAGTGGTGTGAAGAGCATAGGGAAGAGCAAAAAAAATATAAGTGGTGTGAAGAGCAGAGGGAAGAGCAAAAATATAAAAGTGGTGTGAAGAGCAAAAAATACAAAAGTGGTGTGAAGAGCACAAAGAAGAGCAAAAATATAAAAGTGGTGTGAAGAGCACAGGGAAGAGCAAAAAATATTAAAGTGGTGTGAAGAGCAAAGGGAAGAGCAAAAAATATAAAAGTGGTCTGAAGAGCATAGGGAAGAGCAAAAAATATATAAGTGGTGTGAAGAGCAAAGGGAAGAGCAAAAAATATAAAAGTGGTGTGAAGAGCAAAAAATATAAAAGTGGTGTGAAGAGCAAAGGGAAGAGCAAAAAATATATAAGTGGTGTGAAGAGCAAAGGGAAGACCAAAAAATATATAAGTAGTGTGAAGAGCAAAGGGAAGAGCAAAATATATAAAAGTGGTGTGAAGAGCAAAAAATATAAAAGTGGTGTGAAGAGCAAAGGGAAGAGCAAAAAATATAAAAGTGGTGTGAAGAGCAAAGGGAAGAGCAAAATATATAAAAGTGGTGGGAAGATCAAAGGGAAGAGCAAAAATTTTAAAAGTGGTGTGAAGCGCATAGGGAAGAGCAAAAAATATATGTGGTGGGAAGAGCAAAAAATATAAAAGTGGTGTGAAGAGAAAAGGGAAGAGCAAAAAATATAAAAGTGGTGTGAAGAGCACAGGGAAGAGCAAAAAATACAAAAGTGGTGTGAAGAGCAAAAAATATTAAAGTGGTGTGAAGAGCAAAGGAAAGAGCAAAAAATATAAAAGTGGTGTGAAGAGCAAAAGGAAGAGCAAAAAATATAAAAGTGGTGTGAAGAGCATAGGGAAGAGCAAAAAATATATGTGGTGTGAAGAGCATAGGGAAGAGCAAAAATAAAAAAGTGGTGTGAAGCGCATAGGGAAGAGAAAAAAATATAAAAGTGGTGTGAAGAGCAAAAAATACAAAAGTGGTGTGAAGAGCAAAAAATATAAAAGTGGTGTGAAGAGCAAAAAATACAAAAGTGGTGTGAAGCGCATAGGGAAGAGCAAAAAATATAAAAGTGGTGTGAAGAGCAAAAAATACAAAAGTGGTGTGAAGCGCATAGGGAAGAGCAAAAAATATAAAAGTGGTGTGAAGAGCAAAAAATACAAAAGTGGTGTGAAGCACATAGGGAAGAGCAAAAAATATAAAAGTGGTGTGAAGAGCAAAGGGAAGAGCAACAAATATAAAAGTGGTGTGAAGAGCAAAGGGAAGAGCAAAAAATATAAAAGTGGTGTGAAGAGCAAAGGGAAGAGCAAAAAATATAAAAGTGGTGTGAAGAGCATAGGGAAGAGCAAAAAATAGAAGTGGTCTGAAGAGCAAAAAATAGAAAAGTGGTGTGAAGAGCATAGGGAAGAGAAAAAAATATAAAAGTGGTGTGAAGAGCAAAGGGAAGAGAAAAAAATATAAAAGTGGTGTGAAGAGCACAGGGAAGAGAAAAAAATATAAAAGTGGTGTGAAGAGCAAAAAATACAAAAGTGGTGTGAAGCGCATAGGGAAGAGCAAAAAATATAAAAGTGGTGTGAAGCGCATAGGGAAGAGCAAAAAATATAAAAGTGGTGTGAAGAGCAAAGGGAAGAGCAACAAATATAAAAGTGGTGTGAAGAGCAAAGGGAAGACCAAAAAATATAAAAGTGGTGTGAAGAGCATAGGGAAGAGCAAAAAATATAAAAGTGGTGTGAAGAGCACAAAGAAGAGCAAAAAAAATAAAAGAGGTGTGAAGAGCACAGGGAAGAGCAAAAATTATAAAAGTGGTGTAAAGATCACAGGGAAGAGCAAAAAATATAAAAGTGGTGTGAAGAGCAAAAGGAAGAGCAAAAAATATAAAAGTGGTGTGAAGAGCATAGGGAAGAGCAAAAAATAGAAAAGTGGTCTGAAGAGCACAGGGAAGAGCAAAAAAAATAAAAGAGGTGTGAAGAGCACAGGGAAGAGCAAAAATTATAAAAGTGGTGTGAAGATCACAGGGAAGAGCAAAAAATATAAAAGTGGCGTGAAGAGCAAAAGGAAGAGCAAAAAATATAAAAGTAGTGTGAAGGCACAGGGAAGAGCAAAAAATATAAAAGTGGTGTGAAGAGCACAAAGAAGAGCAAAAATATAAAAGTGGTGTGAAGAGCACAGGGAAGAGCAAAAAATATAAAAGTGGTGTGAAGAGCATAGGGAAGAGCAAAAAATATAAAAGTGGTGTGAAGAGCAAAAGGAAGAGCAAAAAATATAAAAGTAGTGTGAAGGCACAGGGAAGAGCAAAAAATATAAAAGTGGTGTGAAGAGCACAAAGAAGAGCAAAAATATAAAAGTGGTGTGAAGAGCACAGGGAAGAGCAAAAAATATAAAAGTGGTGTGAAGAGCATAGGGAAGAGCAAAAAATATATAAGTGGTGGGAAGAGCATAGGGAAGAGCAAAAAATATAAAAGTGGTGTGAAGACCACAGGGAAGAGCAAAAAATACAAAAGTGGTGGGAAGAGCAAAAGGAAGAGCAAAAAATATAAAAGTGGTGTGAAGAGCATAGGGAAGAGCAAAAAATATATAAGTGGTGTGAAGAGCAGAGGGAAGAGCCAAAATACAAAGGTGGTGTGAAGCGCATAGGGAAGAGCAAAAAATATAAAAGTGCTGTGAAGAGCAAAAAATATAAAAGTGGTGTGAAGCGCATAGAGAAGAGCAAAAAATATAAAAGTGGTGTGAAGAGCAAAAAATACAAAAGTGGTGTGAAGCGCATAGGGAAGAGCAAAAAATATAAAAGTGCTGTGAAGAGCAAAAAATACAAAAGTGGTGTGAAGAGCAAAAAATATAAAAGTGGTGTGAAGCGCACAGGGAAGAGAAAAAAATATAAAAGTGGTGTGAAGAGCAAAAAATACAAAAGCGGTGTGAAGCGCATAGGGAAGAGCAAAAAATATATAAGTGGTGGGAAGAGCATAGGGAAGAGCAAAAAATATATAAGTGGTGGGAAGAGCATAGGGAAGAGCAAAAAATATAAAAGTGGTGTGAAAAGAAAAGGGAAGAGCAAAAAATATAAAAGTGGTGTGAAGAGCACAGGGAAGAGCAAAAAATACAAAAGTGGTGGGAAGAGCAAAAAATATAAAAGTGGTGTGAAGAGCAAAAGGAAGAGCAAAAAATATAAAAGTGGTGTGAAGAGCATAGGGAAGAGCAAAAAAAATATAAGTGGTGTGAAGAGCAGAGGGAAGAGCAAAAATATAAAAGTGGTGTGAAGTGCATAGGGAAGAGCAAAAAATATAAAAGTGGTGTGAAGAGCAAAAAATACAAAAGTGGTGTGAAGAGCACAAAGAAGAGCAAAAATATAAAAGTGGTGTGAAGAGCACAGGGAAGAGCAAAAAATATTAAAGTGGTGTGAAGAGCAAAGGGAAGAGCAAAAAATATAAAAGTGGTGTGAAGAGCATAGGGAAGAGCAAAAAATATAAAAGTGGTGTGAAGAGCAAAGGGAAGAGCAAAAAATATAAAAGTGGTGTGAAGAGCAAAAAATATAAAAGTGGTGTGAAGAGCAAAGGGAAGAGCAAAAAATATATAAGTGGTGTGAAGAGCAAAGGGAAGACCAAAAAATATATAAGTAGTGTGAAGAGCAAAGGGAAGAGCAAAATATATAAAAGTGGTGTGAAGAGCAAAAAATATAAAAGTGGTGTGAAGAGCAAAGGGAAGAGCAAAAAATATAAAAGTGGTGTGAAGAGCAAAGTGAAGAGCAAAATATATAAAAGTGGTGGGAAGATCAAAGGGAAGAGCAAAAATTTTAAAAGTGGTGTGAAGCGCATAGGGAAGAGCAAAAAATTTAAAAGTGGTGTGAAGAGATAAGGGAAGAGCAACAAATATAAAAGTGGTGTGAAGAGCATAGGGAAGAGCAAAAAATATATGTGGTGGGAAGAGCAAAAAATATAAAAGTGGTGTGAAGAGAAAAGGGAAGAGCAAAAAATATAAAAGTGGTGTGAAGAGCACAGGGAAGAGCAAAAAATACAAAAGTGGTGTGAAGAGCAAAAAATATTAAAGTGGTGTGAAGAGCAAAGGAAAGAGCAAAAAATATAAAAGTGGTGTGAAGAGCAAAAGGAAGAGCAAAAAATATAAAAGTGGTGTGAAGAGCATAGGGAAGAGCAAAAAATATATGTGGTGTGAAGAGCATAGGGAAGAGCAAAAATAAAAAAGTGGTGTGAAGCGCATAGGGAAGAGAAAAAAATATAAAAGTGGTGTGAAGAGCAAAAAATACAAAAGTGGTGTGAAGTGCAAAAAATATAAAAGTGGTGTGAAGAGCAAAAAATACAAAAGTGGTGTGAAGCGCATAGGGAAGAGCAAAAAATATAAAAGTGGTGTGAAGAGCAAAAAATACAAAAGTGGTGTGAAGCGCATAGGGAAGAGCAAAAAATATAAAAGTGGTGTGAAGAGCAAAAAATACAAAAGTGGTGTGAAGCACATAGGGAAGAGCAAAAAATATAAAAGTGGTGTGAAGAGCAAAGGGAAGAGCAACAAATATAAAAGTGGTGTGAAGAGCAAAGGGAAGAGCAAAAAATATAAAAGTGGTGTGAAGAGCAAAGGGAAGAGCAAAAAATATAAAAGTGGTGTGAAGAGCATAGGGAAGAGCAAAAAATAGAAAAGTGGTCTGAAGAGCAAAAAATAGAAAAGTGGTGTGAAGAGCATAGGGAAGAGCAAAAAATAGAAAAGTGGTCTGAAGAGCAAAAAATAGAAAAGTGGTGTGAAGAGCATAGGGAAGAGCAAAAAATATAAAAGTGGTGTGAAGAGCAAAGGGAAGAGAAAAAAATATAAAAGTGGTGTGAAGAGCACAGGGAAGAGAAAAAAATATAAAAGTGGTGTGAAGAGCAAAAAATACAAAAGTGGCGTGAAGCGCATAGGGAAGAGCAAAAAATATAAAAGTGGTGTGAAGAGCAAAAAATACAAAAGTGGTGTGAAGCGCATAGGGAAGAGCAAAAAATATAAAAGTGGTGTGAAGAGCAAAGGGAAGAGCAACAAATATAAAAGTGGTGTGAAGAGCAAAGGGAAGACCAAAAAATATAAAAGTGGTGTGAAGAGCATATGGAAGAGCAAAAAATAGAAAAGTGGTCTGAAGAGCACAGGGAAGAGCAAAAAATATAAAAGTGGTGTGAAGAGCACAAAGAAGAGCAAAAAAAATAAAAGAGGTGTGAAGAGCACAGGGAAGAGCAAAAATTATAAAAGTGGTGTAAAGATCACAGGGAAGAGCAAAAAATATAAAAGTGGTGTGAAGAGCAAAAGGAAGAGCAAAAAATATAAAAGTGGTGTGAAGAGCATAGGGAAGAGCAAAAAATAGAAAAGTGGTCTGAAGAGCACAGGGAAGAGCAAAAAAAATAAAAGAGGTGTGAAGAGCACAGGGAAGAGCAAAAATTATAAAAGTGGTGTGAAGATCACAGGGAAGAGCAAAAAATATAAAAGTGGTGTGAAGAGCAAAAGGAAGAGCAAAAAATATAAAAGTGGCGTGAAGAGCAAAAGGAAGAGCAAAAAATATAAAAGTAGTGTGAAGGCACAGGGAAGAGCAAAAAATATAAAAGTGGTGTGAAGAGCACAAAGAAGAGCAAAAATATAAAAGTGGTGTGAAGAGCACAGGGAAGAGCAAAAAATATAAAAGTGGTGTGAAGAGCATAGGGAAGAGCAAAAAATATATAAGTGGTGGGAAGAGCATAGGGAAGAGCAAAAAATATAAAAGTGGTGTGAAAAGAAAAGGGAAGAGCAAAAAATATAAAAGTGGTGTGAAGACCACAGGGAAGAGCAAAAAATACAAAAGTGGTGGGAAGAGCAAAAAATATAAAAGTGGTGTGAAGAGCAAAAGGAAGAGCAAAAAATATAAAAGTGGTGTGAAGAGCATAGGGAAGAGCAAAAAATATATAAGTGGTGTGAAGAGCAGAGGGAAGAGCCAAAATATAAAAGTGGTGTGAAGCGCATAGGGAAGAGCAAAAAATATAAAAGTGGTGTGAAGGGCAAAAAATATAAAAGTGTTGTGAAGAGCATAGGGAAGAGCAAAAATATAAAAGTGGTGTGAAGCGCATAGGGAAGAGCAAAAAATATAAAAGTGGTGTGAAGAGCAAAAAATATAAAAGTGGTGTGAAGAGCATAGGGAAGAGCAAAAAATATAAAAGTGGTGTGAAGCGCAAAGGGAAGAGCAAAAAATATAAAAGTGGTGTGAAGAGCATAGGGAAGAGCCAAAATATAAAAGTGGTGTGAAGAGCACAAAGAAGAGCAAAAAAAATAAAAGAGGTGTGAAGAGCACAGGGAAGAGCAAAAATTATAAAAGTGGTGTGAAGATCACAGGGAAGAGCAAAAAATATAAAAGTGGTGTTGAGCAAAAGGAAGAGCAAAAAATATAAAAGTGGCATAAAGAGCAAAAGGAAGAGCAAAAAATATAAAAGTAGTGTGAAGGCACAGGGAAGAGCAAAAAAATAAAAGTGGTGTGAAGAGCACAAAGAAGAGCAAAAATTAAAAAGTGGTGTGAAGAGCACAGGGAAGAGCAAAAAATATAAAAGTGGTGTGAAGAGCATAGGGAAGAGCAAAAAATATATAAGTGGTGGGAAGAGCATAGGGAAGAGCAAAAAATATAAAAGTGGTGTGAAAAGAAAAGGGAAGAGCAAAAAATATAAAAGTGGTGTGAAGAGCACAGGGAAGAGCAAAAAATACAAAAGTGGTGTGAAGAGCAAAAAATATAAAAGTGGTGGGAAGAGCAAAAAATATAAAAGTGGTGTGAAGAGCAAAAGTAAGAGCAAAAAATATATAAGTGGTGTGAAGAGCATAGGGAAGAGCAAAAATATATAAGTGGTGTGAAGAGCAGAGGGAAGAGCAAAAAATATAAAAGTGGTGTGAAAAGAAAAGGGAAGAGCAAAAAATATAAAAGTGGTGTGAAGAGCACAGGGAAGAGCAAAAATTATAAAAGTGGTGTGAAGATCACAGGGAAGAGCAAAAAATATAAAAGTGGTGTTGAGCAAAAGGAAGAGCAAAAAATATAAAAGTGGCATAAAGAGCAAAAGGAAGAGCAAAAAATATAAAAGTAGTGTGAAGGCACAGGGAAGAGCAAAAAATATAAAAGTGGTGTGAAGGGCAAAAAATATAAAAGTGTTGTGAAGAGCATAGGGAAGAGCAAAAATATAAAAGTGGTGTGAAGCGCATAGGGAAGAGCAAAAAATATAAAAGTGGTGTGAAGAGCAAAAAATATAAAAGTGGTGTGAAGAGCATAGGGAAGAGCAAAAAATATAAAAGTGGTGTGAAGCGCAAAGGGAAGAGCAAAAAATATAAAAGTGGTGTGAAGAGCATAGGGAAGAGCCAAAATATAAAAGTGGTGTGAAGAGCACAAAGAAGAGCAAAAAAAATAAAAGAGGTGTGAAGAGCACAGGGAAGAGCAAAAATTATAAAAGTGGTGTGAAGATCACAGGGAAGAGCAAAAAATATAAAAGTGGTGTTGAGCAAAAGGAAGAGCAAAAAATATAAAAGTGGCATAAAGAGCAAAAGGAAGAGCAAAAAATATAAAAGTGGCATGAAGAGCAAAAGGAAGAGCAAAAAATATAAAAGTAGTGTGAAGGCACAGGGAAGAGCAAAAAATATAAAAGTGGTGTGAAGAGCACAAAGAAGAGCAAAAATATAAAAGTGGTGTGAAGAGCACAGGGAAGAGCAAAAAATATAAAAGTGGTGTGAAGAGCATAGGGAAGAGCAAAAAATATATAAGTGGTGGGAAGAGCATAGGGAAGAGCAAAAAATATAAAAGTGGTGTGAAAAGAAAAGGGAAGAGCAAAAAATATAAAAGTGGTGTGAAGACCACAGGGAAGAGCAAAAAATACAAAAGTGGTGGGAAGAGCAAAAAATATAAAAGTGGTGTGAAGAGCAAAAGGAAGAGCAAAAAATATAAAAGTGGTGTGAAGAGCATAGGGAAGAGCAAAAAATATATAAGTGGTGTGAAGAGCAGAGGGAAGAGCCAAAATATAAAAGTGGTGTGAAGCGCATAGGGAAGAGCAAAAAATATAAAAGTGGTGTGAAGGGCAAAAAATATAAAAGTGTTGTGAAGAGCATAGGGAAGAGCAAAAATATAAAAGTGGTGTGAAGCGCATAGGGAAGAGCAAAAAATATAAAAGTGGTGTGAAGAGCAAAAAATATAAAAGTGGTGTGAAGAGCATAGGGAAGAGCAAAAAATATAAAAGTGGTGTGAAGAGCAAAGGGAAGAGCAAAAAATATAAAAGTGGTGTGAAGAGCATAGGGAAGAGCCAAAATATAAAAGTGGTGTGAAGAGCACAAAGAAGAGCAAAAAAAATAAAAGAGGTGTGAAGAGCACAGGGAAGAGCAAAAATTATAAAAGTGGTGTGAAGATCACAGGGAAGAGCAAAAAATATAAAAGTGGTGTTGAGCAAAAGGAAGAGCAAAAAATATAAAAGTGGCATAAAGAGCAAAAGGAAGAACAAAAAATATAAAAGTAGTGTGAAGGCACAGGGAAGAGCAAAAAAATAAAAGTGGTGTGAAGAGCACAAAGAAGAGCAAAAATTAAAAAGTGGTGTGAAGAGCACAGGGAAGAGCAAAAAATATAAAAGTGGTGTGAAGAGCATAGGGAAGAGCAAAAAATATATAAGTGGTGGGAAGAGCATAGGGAAGAGCAAAAAATATAAAAGTGGTGTGAAAAGAAAAGGGAAGAGCAAAAAATTTAAAAGTGGTGTGAAGAGCACAGGGAAGAGCAAAAAATACAAAAGTGGTGTGAAGAGCAAAAAATATAAAAGTGGTGGGAAGAGCAAAAAATATAAAAGTGGTGTGAAGAGCAAAAGTAAGAGCAAAAAATATATAAGTGGTGTGAAGAGCATAGGGAAGAGCAAAAATATATAAGTGGTGTGAAGAGCAGAGGGAAGAGCAAAAATATAAAAGTGGTGTGAAGCACATAGGGAAGAGCAAAAAATATAAAAGTGGTGTGAAGGGCAAAAAATATAAAAGTGTTGTGAAGAGCATAGGGAAGAGCAAAAATATAAAAGTGGTGTGAAGCGCATAGGGAAGAGCAAAAAATATAAAAGTGGTGTGAAGAGCAAAAAATATATAAGTGGTGTGAAGAGCATAGGGAAGAGCAAAAAATATATAAGTGGTGGGGAAGAGACAAGGGAAGAGCAAAAATATAAAAGTGGTGTGAAGTGCATAGGGAAGAGCAAAAAAATATAAGTGGTATGAAGAGCAAAGGGAAGAGCAAAAAAATATAAAAGTGGTGTGAAGGGCAAAGGGAAGAGCAAAAAATATTAAAGTGGTGTGAAGAGCAAAGGGAAGAGCAAAAAATATAAAAGTGGTGTGAAGAGCATAGGGAAGAGCAAAAAATAGAAAAGTGGTCTGAAGAGCACAGGGAAGAGCAAAAAATATAAAAGTGGTGTGAAGAGCACAAAGAAGAGCAAAAAAAAATAAAAGAGGTGTGAAGAGCACAGGGAAGAGCAAAAATTATAAAAGTGGTGTGAAGATCACAGGGAAGAGCAAAAAATATATAAGTGGTGTGAAGAGCAAAAGGAAGAGCAAAAAATATAAAAGTGGCGTGAAGAGCAAAAGGAAGAGCAAAAAATATAAAAGTAGTGTGAAGGCACAGGGAAGAGCAAAAAATATAAAAGTGGTGTGAAGAGCACAAAGAAGAGCAAAAATATAAAAGTGGTGTGAAGAGCACAGGGAAGAGCAAAAAATATAAAAGTGGTGTGAAGAGCATAGGGAAGAGCAAAAAATACATAAGTGGTGGGAAGAGCATAGGGAAGAGCAAAAAATATAAAAGTGGTGTGAAAAGAAAAGGGAAGAGCAAAAAATATAAAAGTGGTGTGAAGACCACAGGGAAGAGCAAAAAATACAAAAGTGGTGGGAAGAGCAAAAAATATAAAAGTGGTGTGAAGAGCAAAAGGAAGAGCAAAAAATATAAAAGTGGTGTGAAGAGCATAGGGAAGAGCAAAAAATATATAAGTGGTGTGAAGAGCAGAGGGAAGAGCAAAAATATAAAAGTGGTGTGAAGCGCATAGGGAAGAGCAAAAAATATAAAAGTGGTGTGAAGGGCAAAAAATATAAAAGTGTTGTGAAGAGCATAGGGAAGAGCAAAAATATAAAAGTGGTGTGAAGCGCATAGGAAAGAGCAAAAAATATAAAAGTGGTGTGAAGAGCAAAAAATATAAAAGTGGTGTGAAGAGCATAGATAAGAGCAAAAAATATAAAAGTGGTGTGAAGAGCAAAGGGAAGAGCAAAAAATATAAAAGTGGTGTGAAGAGCAAAGGGAAGAGCAAAAAATATAAAAGTGGTGTGAAGAGCAAAGGGAAGAGCAAAAAATATAAAAGTGGTGTGAAGAGCATAGGGAAGAGCCAAAATATAAAAGTGGTGTGAAGAGCACAAAGAAGAGCAAAAAAAATAAAAGAGGTGTGAAGAGCACAGGGAAGAGCAAAAATTATAAAAGTGGTGTGAAGATCACAGGGAAGAGCAAAAAATATAAAAGTGGTGTTGAGCAAAAGGAAGAGCAAAAAATATAAAAGTGGCATAAAGAGCAAAAGGAAGAGCAAAAAATATAAAAGTAGTGTGAAGGCACAGGGAAGAGCAAAAAAATAAAAGTGGTGTGAAGAGCACAAAGAAGAGCAAAAATTAAAAAGTGGTGTGAAGAGCACAGGGAAGAGCAAAAAATATAAAAGTGGTGTGAAGAGCATAGGGAAGAGCAAAAAATATATAAGTGGTGGGAAGAGCATAGGGAAGAGCAAAAAATATAAAAGTGGTGTGAAAAGAAAAGGGAAGAGCAAAAAATTTAAAAGTGGTGTGAAGAGCACAGGGAAGAGCAAAAAATACAAAAGTGGTGTGAAGAGCAAAAAATATAAAAGTGGTGGGAAGAGCAAAAAATATAAAAGTGGTGTGAAGAGCAAAAGTAAGAGCAAAAAATATATAAGTGGTGTGAAGAGCATAGGGAAGAGCAAAAATATATAAGTGGTGTGAAGAGCAGAGGGAAGAGCAAAAATATAAAAGTGGTGTGAAGCACATAGGGAAGAGCAAAAAATATAAAAGTGGTGTGAAGGGCAAAAAATATAAAAGTGTTGTGAAGAGCATAGGGAAGAGCAAAAATATAAAAGTGGTGTGAAGCGCATAGGGAAGAGCAAAAAATATAAAAGTGGTGTGAAGAGCAAAAAATATATAAGTGGTGTGAAGAGCATAGGGAAGAGCAAAAAATATATAAGTGGTGGGGAAGAGACAAGGGAAGAGCAAAAATATAAAAGTGGTGTGAAGTGCATAGGGAAGAGCAAAAAAATATAAGTGGTATGAAGAGCAAAGGGAAGAGCAAAAAAATATAAAAGTGGTGTGAAGGGCAAAGGGAAGAGCAAAAAATATTAAAGTGGTGTGAAGAGCAAAGGGAAGAGCAAAAAATATAAAAGTGGTGTGAAGAGCATAGGGAAGAGCAAAAAATAGAAAAGTGGTCTGAAGAGCACAGGGAAGAGCAAAAAATATAAAAGTGGTGTGAAGAGCACAAAGAAGAGCAAAAAAAAATAAAAGAGGTGTGAAGAGCACAGGGAAGAGCAAAAATTATAAAAGTGGTGTGAAGATCACAGGGAAGAGCAAAAAATATATAAGTGGCGTGAAGAGCAAAAGGAAGAGCAAAAAATATAAAAGTGGCGTGAAGAGCAAAAGGAAGAGCAAAAAATATAAAAGTAGTGTGAAGGCACAGGGAAGAGCAAAAAATATAAAAGTGGTGTGAAGAGCACAAAGAAGAGCAAAAATATAAAAGTGGTGTGAAGAGCACAGGGAAGAGCAAAAAATATAAAAGTGGTGTGAAGAGCATAGGGAAGAGCAAAAAATACATAAGTGGTGGGAAGAGCATAGGGAAGAGCAAAAAATATAAAAGTGGTGTGAAAAGAAAAGGGAAGAGCAAAAAATATAAAAGTGGTGTGAAGACCACAGGGAAGAGCAAAAAATACAAAAGTGGTGGGAAGAGCAAAAAATATAAAAGTGGTGTGAAGAGCAAAAGGAAGAGCAAAAAATATAAAAGTGGTGTGAAGAGCATAGGGAAGAGCAAAAAATATATAAGTGGTGTGAAGAGCAGAGGGAAGAGCAAAAATATAAAAGTGGTGTGAAGCGCATAGGGAAGAGCAAAAAATATAAAAGTGGTGTGAAGGGCAAAAAATATAAAAGTGTTGTGAAGAGCATAGGGAAGAGCAAAAATATAAAAGTGGTGTGAAGCGCATAGGAAAGAGCAAAAAATATAAAAGTGGTGTGAAGAGCAAAAAATATAAAAGTGGTGTGAAGAGCATAGATAAGAGCAAAAAATATAAAAGTGGTGTGAAGAGCAAAGGGAAGAGCAAAAAATATAAAAGTGGTGTGAAGAGCATAGGGAAGAGCAAAAAATATAAAAGTGGTGTGAAGAGCACAAAGAAGAGCAAAAAAAATAAAAGAGGTGTGAAGAGCACAGGGAAGAGCAAAAATTATAAAAGTGGTGTGAAGATCACAGGGAAGAGCAAAAAATATAAAAGTGGTGTGAAGAGCAAAAGGAAGAGCAAAAAATATAAAAGTGGCGTAAAGAGCAAAAGGAAGAGCAAAAAATATAAAAGTAGTGTGAAGGCACAGGGAAGAGCAAAAAAATAAAAGTGGTGTGAAGAGCACAAAGAAGAGCAAAAATTAAAAAGTGGTGTGAAGAGCACAGGGAAGAGCAAAAAATATAAAAGTGGTGTGAAGAGCATAGGGAAGAGCAAAAAATATATAAGTGGTGGGAAGAGCATAGGGAAGAGCAAAAAATATAAAAGTGGTGTGAAAAGAAAAGGGAAGAGCAAAAAATATAAAAGTGGTGTGAAGAGCACAGGGAAGAGCAAAAAATACAAAAGTGGTGTGAAGAGCAAAATATATAAAAGTGGTGGGAAGAGCAAAAAATATAAAAGTGGTGTGAAGAGCATAGGGAAGAGCAAAAAATATATAAGTGGTGGGAAGAGCATAGGGAAGAGCAAAAAATATAAAAGTGGTGTGAAAAGAAAAGGGAAGAGCAAAAAATATAAAAGTGGTGTGAAGAGCACAGGGAAGAGCAAAAAATACAAAAGTGGTGTGAAGAGCAAAAAATATAAAAGTGGTGGGAAGAGCAAAAAATATAAAAGTGGTGTGAAGAGCAAAAGGAAGAGCAAAAAATATAAAAGTGGTGTGAAGAGCATAGGGAAGAGCAAAAAATATATCAGTGGTGTCAAGAGCAGAGGGAAGAGCAAAAATATAAAAGTGGTGTGAAGCGCATAGGGAAGAGCAAAAAATATAAAAGTGGTGTGAAGGGTAAAAAATATAAAAGTGTTGTGAAGAGCATAGGGAAGAGCAAAAATATAAAAGTGGTGTGAAGCGCATAGGGAAGAGCAAAAAATATAAAAGTGGTGTGAAGAGCAAAAAATATAAAAGTGGTGTGAAGAGCATAGGGAAGAGCAAAAAATATATAAGTGGTGTGAAGAGCAGAGGGAAGAGCAAAAATATAAAAGTGGTGTGAAGCGCATAGGGAAGAGCAAAAAATATAAAAGTGGTGTGAAGGGCATAGGGAAGAGCAAAAATATAAAAGTGGTGTGAAGAGCAAAAGGAAGAGAAAAAAATATAAAAGTGGTGCGAAGAGCAAAAGGAAGAGCAAAAAATATAAAAGTGGTGTGGAGCAAAGGAAGAGCAAAAATTATAAAAGTGGTGTATAAGTAACTTGCTCATTCAAAAGAGATTGTAATTGAGAGGAGAATGAAACACGAAATTTGCACAAAGTACTTTTGGCCTCCAAATTACAAAGAAAACCGCATTATATACAAACAACTGCTTTTACTTGGCAAACGAATGCAAACCAAAGTACAATTTAATGAGTTTCACTGAACAATAAGTGTTGTCAATTAACGCAACAACGTTTGATTACCTCGTGTTGTTGTGGAAACTCAATTTTTCCGCAAAGGCAAAACGTTTTGTGCAAAAAGAAAGTCCTCTTTTCATCATGATTATTTCAGTCTCAGTAATAGTTATACCCACTGATTGTCAGCAGGACATCTGTCCCACTAACAACAACAACAACAACAACAGCAACAACAACAGCAAATGTTTCATGACCATTTCCCCCCTTGTTTCAAGCGGTTGGTCCAAGGATGGAATTCCTTCAGACGGATGTATCCATTGCGTCAGTTTCCTGCAAACCCGAACATTCCATATCCTTGACATTTCCAATCCATGTCGTTCGATCCATGACATCTGTCCCATTAACTAATTGGAGGCACTCTTCTTCATCATCTGATGCATTTAAATATCAAGCACTTTAGTACAGCAAGATGAATGATATTTTGTAATCGAATCTACCCGTAAAGATTACATTCTTATGAATAGACGGATTATGAGACAACATCACGTGGTTTGGGGGGGGGGGGGCGCAGACACCCAGTGTTCCTCAATGCAATAGCTGACATCACGTGGTTTGGGGAGGGGGGTTTGGGGGGCGCAGACACCCAGTGTTCCTCAATGCAATAGCTGACATCACGTGGTTTGGGGGGTGGGGGGGGCAGACACCCAGTGTTCCTCAATGCAATAGCTGACATCACGTGGTTTGGGGAGGGGGTGTGGGGGGCGCAGACACCCAGTGTTCCTCAATGCAATAGCTGACATCACGTGGTTTGGGGAGGGGGGTGGGGGGGGCGCAGACACCCAGTGTTCCTCAATGCAATAGCTGACATCACGTGGTTTGGGGGGTGAGGGGGGCAGACACCCAGTGTTCCTCAATGCAATAGCTGACATCACGTGGTTTGGGGAGGGGGGTTTGGGGGGCGCAGACACCCAGTGTTCCTCAATGCAATAGCTGACATCACGTGGTTTGGGGGGTGGGGGGGGCGCAGACACCCAGTGTTCCTCAATGCAATAGCTGACATCACGTGGTTTGGGGGGTGGGGGGGCAGACACCCAGTGTTCCTCAATGCAATAGCTGACATCACGTGGTTTGGGGGGTGGGGGGGGCAGACAGCCAGTGTTCCTCAATGCAATAGTTGACATCCTTCTCCAGATAAAAAGTCAAGTTATGAAACAGGATCGGCTTTGTTTTTCTTGAATGGTTTATACTGAAATAAAATCAATGTCGCATGGCATTACACCCAAACAATATTGTACCTAAAAGTTATAATCATGATGTTGATGAGAGTTATGGTATCATTCTTCACCACTGTTGAAAGGATGCCTGTGATAGGCCTGATGAGGAGAACGAAGCACAGCTGATGTGAATCACATTAGACGAAAGTGACGTCATTAGCACGTGCAGTGACAGCAAAGTTGGAAATGATTTTGATAATGATGGTGGTGATCTCGGTGACAGCAAAAGCCATCGGCAATGCCCAATGCGCATGACTGACCCGAAGTGCGATGATTATAATTATGTTAATGGTAATTACTGTCTGTGATAATGTGTGATAATCTGTGATAATGTGTGATAATCTGTGATAATGTGTGATAATCTGTGATAATATGTGATAATGTGTGATAATCTGTGATAATGTGTGATAATCTGTGATAATATGTGATAATGTGTGATAATCTGTGATAATGTGTGATAATCTGTGATAATGTGTGATAATAAGTGATAATATGTGATAATGTGTGATAATCTGTGATAATGTGTGATAATAAGTGATAATATGTGATAATATGTGATAATGTGTGATAATATGTGATAATGTGTGATAATGTGTGATAATATGTGATAATGTGTGATAATCTGTGATAATGTGTGATAATAAGTGATAATGTGTGATAATCTGTGATAATCTGTGATAATATGTGATAATGTGTGATAATCTGTGATAATGTGTGATAATCTGTGATAATGTGTGATAATAAGTGATAATCTGTGATAATCTGTGATAATGTGATAATCTGTGATAATATGTGATAATCTGTGATAATATGTGATAATATGTGATAATGTGTGATAATGTGTGATAATATGTGATAATCTGTGATAATATGTGATAATATGTGATAATATGTGATAATGTGTGATAATCTGTGATAATCTGTGATAATGTGTGATAATCTGTGATAATGTGTGATAATAAGTGATAATATGTGATAATATGTGATAATGTGTGATAA
The DNA here is from genome assembly GCF_964187855.1 of Myxine glutinosa. Taxonomy (NCBI): domain Eukaryota; kingdom Metazoa; phylum Chordata; class Myxini; order Myxiniformes; family Myxinidae; genus Myxine; species Myxine glutinosa. The sequence continues at coordinate 175,617,409 of NC_136267.1, forward strand.
TGTGTGATAATCTGTGATAATGTGTGATAATCTGTGATAATGTGTGATAATAAGTGATAATGTGTGATAATCTGTGATAATCTGTGATAATATGTGATAATGTGTGATAATCTGTGATAATGTGTGATAATCTGTGATAATGTGTGATAATAAGTGATAATCTGTGATAATCTGTGATAATGTGATAATCTGTGATAATGTGTGATAATCTGTGATAATGTGTGATAATCTGTGATAATGTGTGATAATCTGTGATAATCTGTGATAATGTGTGATAATCTGTGATAATCTGTGATAATCTGTGATAATATGTGATAATATGTGATAATGTGTGATAATGTGTGATAATCTGTGATAATGTGTGATAATAAGTGATAATCTGTGATAATATGTGATAATGTGTGATAATCTGTGATAATGTGTGATAATCTGTGATAATGTGTGATAATAAGTGATAATCTGTGATAATCTGTGATAATGTGATAATCTGTGATAATGTGTGATAATCTGTGATAATGTGTGATAATATGTGATAATATGTGATAATGTGTGATAATGTGTGATAATCTGTGATAATGTGTGATAATCTGTGATAATGTGTGATAATAAGTGATAATGTGTGATAATCTGTGATAATCTGTGATAATATGTGATAATGTGTGATAATCTGTGATAATGTGATAATCTGTGATAATGTGTGATAATCTGTGATAATGTGTGATAATCTGTGATAATGTGTGATAATCTGTGATAATCTGTGATAATGTGTGATAATCTGTGATAATCTGTGATAATCTGTGATAATATGTGATAATATGTGATAATGTGTGATAATGTGTGATAATCTGTGATAATGTGTGATAATAAGTGATAATCTGTGATAATATGTGATAATGTGTGATAATGTGTGATAATCTGTGATAATGTGTGATAATCTGTGATAATGTGTGATAATAAGTGATAATCTGTGATAATATGTGATAATGTGTGATAATGTGTGATAATCTGTGATAATGTGTGATAATCTGTGATAATGTGTGATAATAAGTGATAATGTGTGATAATCTGTGATAATCTGTGATAATATGTGATAATGTGTGATAATCTGTGATAATGTGTGATAATCTGTGATAATGTGTGATAATAAGTGATAATCTGTGATAATCTGTGATAATGTGATAATCTGTGATAATGTGTGATAATCTGTGATAATGTGTGATAATCTGTGATAATGTGTGATAATCTGTGATAATCTGTGATAATGTGTGATAATCTGTGATAATCTGTGATAATCTGTGATAATATGTGATAATATGTGATAATGTGTGATAATGTGTGATAATCTGTGATAATGTGTGATAATAAGTGATAATCTGTGATAATATGTGATAATGTGTGATAATGTGTGATAATCTGTGATAATGTGTGATAATCTGTGATAATGTGTGATAATAAGTGATAATGTGTGATAATCTGTGATAATCTGTGATAATATGTGATAATGTGTGATAATCTGTGATAATGTGTGATAATCTGTGATAATGTGTGATAATAAGTGATAATGTGTGATAATCTGTGATAATCTGTGATAATCTGTGATAATGTGTGATAATCTGTGATAATGTGTGATAATAAGTGATAATGTGTGATAATCTGTGATAATCTGTGATAATCTGTGATAATGTGTGATAATCTGTGATAATGTGTGATAATAAGTGATAATGTGTGATAATCTGTGATAATCTGTGATAATATGTGATAATGTGTGATAATCTGTGATAATGTGTGATAATCTGTGATAATGTGTGATAATAAGTGATAATCTGTGATAATCTGTGATAATGTGATAATCTGTGATAATGTGTGATAATCTGTGATAATGTGTGATAATCTGTGATAATGTGTGATAATCTGTGATAATCTGTGATAATGTGTGATAATCTGTGATAATCTGTGATAATCTGTGATAATATGTGATAATATGTGATAATGTGTGATAATGTGTGATAATCTGTGATAATGTGTGATAATAAGTGATAATCTGTGATAATATGTGATAATGTGTGATAATGTGTGATAATCTGTGATAATGTGTGATAATCTGTGATAATGTGTGATAATAAGTGATAATCTGTGATAATATGTGATAATGTGTGATAATGTGTGATAATCTGTGATAATGTGTGATAATCTGTGATAATGTGTGATAATAAGTGATAATGTGTGATAATCTGTGATAATCTGTGATAATATGTGATAATGTGTGATAATCTGTGATAATGTGTGATAATCTGTGATAATGTGTGATAATAAGTGATAATCTGTGATAATCTGTGATAATGTGATAATCTGTGATAATGTGTGATAATCTGTGATAATGTGTGATAATCTGTGATAATGTGTGATAATCTGTGATAATCTGTGATAATGTGTGATAATCTGTGATAATCTGTGATAATCTGTGATAATATGTGATAATATGTGATAATGTGTGATAATGTGTGATAATCTGTGATAATGTGTGATAATAAGTGATAATCTGTGATAATATGTGATAATGTGTGATAATGTGTGATAATCTGTGATAATGTGTGATAATCTGTGATAATGTGTGATAATAAGTGATAATGTGTGATAATCTGTGATAATCTGTGATAATATGTGATAATGTGTGATAATCTGTGATAATGTGTGATAATCTGTGATAATGTGTGATAATAAGTGATAATCTGTGATAATCTGTGATAATGTGTGATAATCTGTGATAATGTGTGATAATCTGTGATAATGTGTGATAATCTGTGATAATGTGTGATAATCTGTGATAATCTGTGATAATGTGTGATAATCTGTGATAATCTGTGATAATCTGTGATAATATGTGATAATATGTGATAATGTGTGATAATGTGTGATAATCTGTGATAATGTGTGATAATCTGTGATAATGTGTGATAATCTGTGATAATATGTGATAATGTGTGATAATCTGTGATAATGTGTGATAATCTGTGATAATCTGTGATAATGTGTGATAATCTGTGATAATCTGTGATAATCTGTGATAATATGTGATAATATGTGATAATATGTGATAATGTGTGATAATCTGTGATAATCTGTGATAATGTGTGATAATCTGTGATAATCTGTGATAATCTGTGATAATATGTGATAATATGTGATAATATGTGATAATGTGTGATAATCTGTGATAATGTGTGATAATCTGTGATAATGTGTGATAATCTGTGATAATATGTGATAATGTGTGATAATGTGTGATAATGTGTGATAATGTGTGATAATCTGTGATAATCTGTGATAATGTGTGATAATCTGTGATAATCTGTGATAATCTGTGATAATGTGTGATAATCTGTGATAATGTGTGATAATCTGTGATAATGTGTGATAATCTGTGATAATCTGTGATAATGTGTGATAATCTGTGATAATATGTGATAATGTGTGATAATCTGTGATAATGTGTGATAATCTGTGATAATCTGTGATAATGTGTGATAATCTGTGATAATCTGTGATAATGTGTGATAATCTGTGATAATGTGTGATAATCTGTGATAATGTGTGATAATCTGTGATAATATGTGATAATGTGTGATAATCTGTGATAATGTGTGATAATCTGTGATAATCTGTGATAATGTGTGATAATCTGTGATAATCTGTGATAATCTGTGATAATATGTGATAATATGTGATAATGTGTGATAATGTGTGATAATCTGTGATAATGTGTGATAATCTGTGATAATGTGTGATAATCTGTGATAATATGTGATAATGTGTGATAATCTGTGATAATGTGTAATAATCTGTGATAATCTGTGATAATGTGTGATAATCTGTGATAATCTGTGATAATCTGTGATAATATGTGATAATATGTGATAATATGTGATAATGTGTGATAATCTGTGATAATCTGTGATAATGTGTGATAATCTGTGATAATCTGTGATAATATGTGATAATATGTGATAATATGTGATAATGTGTGATAATCTGTGATAATGTGTGATAATCTGTGATAATGTGTGATAATCTGTGATAATATGTGATAATGTGTGATAATGTGTGATAATGTGTGATAATGTGTGATAATCTGTGATAATCTGTGATAATGTGTGATAATCTGTGATAATCTGTGATAATCTGTGATAATGTGTGATAATCTGTGATAATGTGTGATAATCTGTGATAATGTGTGATAATCTGTGATAATGTGTGATAATGTGTGATAATGTGTGATAATGTGTGATAATGGGTGATAATGTGTGATAATCTGTGATAATGTGTGATAATCTGTGATAATATGTGATAATATGTGATAATCTGTGATAATGTGTGATAATTTGTGATAATGTGTGATTAATCAGTGATATGTGATAATATGTGATAATGTGTGATAATGTGTGATAATCTGTGATAATATGTGATAATGTGTGATAATGTGTGATAATCTGTGATAATATGTGATAATATGTGATAATCTGTGATAATGTGTGATAATTTGTGATAATGTGTGATTAATCAGTGATATGTGATAATATGTGATAATGTGTGATAATGTGTGATAATGTGTGATAATGTGTGATAATGGGTGATAATGTGTGATAATCTGTGATAATGTGTGATAATCTGTGATAATCTGTGATAATGTGTGATAATCTGTCATAATCTGTGATAATCTGTGATAATATGTGATAATGTGTGATAATCTGTGATAATGTGTGATAATCTGTGATAATATGTGATAATATGTGATAATGTGTGATAATGTGTGATAATGTGTGATAATCTGTGATAATGTGTGATAATCTGTGATAATCTGTGATAATGTGTGATAATCTGTGATAATATGTGATAATGTGTGATAATGTGATAATGTGTGATAATATGTGATAATGTGTGATAATCTGTGATAATGTGTGATAATTTGTGATAATGTGTGATTAATCAGTGATATGTGATAATATGTGATAATGTGTGATAATATGTGATAATGTGTGATAAATGTGTGATAATGTGTGATAATCTGTGATAATGTGATAATGTGTGATAATATGTGATAATGTGTGATAATCTGTGATAATATGTGATAATGTGTGATAATCTGTGATAATGTGTGATAATTTGTGATAATGTGTGATTAATCAGTGATATGTGATAATATGTGATAATGTGTGATAATGTGTGATAATCTGTGATAATGTGTGATAATGTGTGATAATGTGTGATAATATGTGATAATATGTGAAAATGTGTGATAATCTGTGATATGTGATAATGTGTGATAATCTGTGATGTGTGATAATCTGTGATAATGTGTGATAATATGTGATAATGTGTGATAATCTGTGATAATGTGTGATAATCTGTGATAATGTGATAATGTGTGATAATATGTGATAATGTGTGATAATGTGTGATAATGTGTGATAATATGTGATAATGTGTGATAAAAGGTGATAATATGTGATATGTCATAATCTGTGATGATGTGTGATAATGTGTGATAATAGGTGATAATATGTGATAATATGTGATAATCTGTAATAATCTGTGATAATATGTGATAATATGTGATAATCTGTGATCATCGGTGATAATCTGTGATATGTGATGTGTGATAATATGTGATAATGTGTGATAATATGTGATAATCTGTGATAATGTGTGATAATGTCTGATAATATGTGATGATGTGTGATAATGTCTGATAAATATGTGATAATACAACAACACAACAATATGCATTTTAAGGCCATTTTCCCTGCTAGAGCGGGGGTTAGCCTTGCGGTCCCCATGACAATCTTCTCCATTTTGCCCTATTTTCTGCATCTCTCCTTGTTAACCCCCTTGCCCGCATTTCTTCTTCCACCATCTTTAGCGAAGTCTTTCTGGGTCTTCCCCGTCCTCTACTTCCTTCTACATTCATTTCCATCACTCTTCACAACCAGTCACTTTCATCCTTCCTCAACACATGACCAAACCATCTCAACATGTTCCTCTCCACAGCATCAATCACAGGCAATATTCCCATCATATTTCACAATTCATCATTTGTGATATTCAATATGTGATAATATGTGATAACCTGTGATAATCTGTGATATGTGATGTGTGATAATATGTGATAATGTGTGATAATATGTGATAATCTGTGATAATGTGTGATAATGTCTGATAATATGTGATGATGTGTGATAATGTCTGATAATATGTGATGATGTGTGATAATGTGTGATAATATGTGATAATGTGTGATAATATGTGATAATGTGTGATAATGTCTGATAATATATGATAATGTGCGATAATATGTGATAACCTGTGATAATGTGTGATAATGTGTGATAATATGTGATAATCTGTGATAATATGTGGTAATCTGTGATAACGTGTGATAATCTGTGAAAATCTGTGAAAATCTGTGATAATGTGATAATCTGTGAAAATCTGTGATAATGTGTGATAATGTGTGATAACCTGTGATAATCTGTGATAATGTGTGATAATGTGTGATAATATGTGATAATCTGTGATATAATCTGTGATAATATGTGATAATCTGTGATATAATCTGTGATATAATATGTGATAATATGTGATAATCTGTGATATGTGATAACCTGTGATGATCTGTGATAATGTGTGATATAATCTGTGATAATGTGTGATATAATCTGTGATAATATGTAATAATCTGTGATAATGTGTGATATAATCTGTGATAATATGTTATAATATGTAATATTCTGTGATAACCTGTGATAATGTGTGATAACCTGTGATAATGTGTGATATAATCTGTGATAATGTGTGATAATATATAATAATCTGTGATAACCTGTGATAATATGTTATAATCTGTGATAATGGGTGATATAATCTGTGATAATATGAAATAATCTGTGATAATGTGTGATATAATCTGTGATAATATGTTATAATATGTAATATTCTGTGATAACCTGTGATAATGTGTGATAACCTGTGATAATGTGTGATATAATCTGTGATAATGTGTGATAATATGTAATAATCTGTGATAACCTGTGATAATATGTTATAATCTGTGATAATGGGTGATATAATCTGTGATAATATGTGATAATATGTAATAATCTGTGATAATCTGTGATAATGTGTGATATAATCTGTGATAATATGTGATAATATGTAATAATCTGTGATAATGTGTGATAATGTATGATAATCTGTGATAATGTATGATAATGTCTGATAATGTGTGATAATATGTGATAATCTGTGATAATGTGTGATAATGTCTGATAATGTGTGATAATATGTGATAATCTGTGATAATGTGTGATAATGTATGATAATCTGTGATAATCGTTCATCATCGGTGATAATCTGTGATCATCGTAAATCATCGGTGATAATCTGTGATAATCTGTGATAATATGTGATAATATGTAATAATCTGTGATAACCTGTGATAATGTTATAATCTGTGATAATGGGTGATATAATCTGTGATAATATGTGATAATATGTAATAATCTGTGATAATCTGTGATAATCTGTGATCATGTGTGATATAATCTGTGATAATATGTGATAATATGTAATAATCTGTGATAATGTGTGATATAATCTGTAATAATCTGTGATAATCTGTGATAACCTATGATAATCGTTTTGTGGCGATCATAATGGTCCCATATGTAATGCAGCAGCCCCAGTCAGCTGCCGGGAATCTCTAAATTGTAATTCAGCACTTACTGGACGGATGATGGCCGAGCTCACTTTTCCGCAACCCAAAACGATTCTAGCATAGCAGGCCTCGGCCCGGAGGCAGCGAAAGAGTCCACACATCACTGCAGTCGTGGATGACTGTATCTTTTGCAATGCGTCTGCTGGTGTTGCAGTGAATGAGGCTCATTATTTGAAGTGCCAGCGACAGAGTGAGATGGCAGCCACTTATTCCACAATTACGTCGGACAGATGGCGATGGCATGGGGACAATTGGCACAGCTCAAGCCGACCCCAATAAGATCTGCAACGATAAACACACACCTCTGCCTTGACCCGGCCGTCCCGATAGCAAACGTGTTGCAGGTAAGCGGCCGCGTTCGCCTGGATCGATGGCATCGGCTGCTGCAGCATCTGAATGACCTCGGTCAGCGACGGATCTTGGGATGCCGTCTCCCTGCAGCAAAAACACAGGGAACAAAACGTTTTTCAGTGCCTTTCCATCACCTTCCAGCTTGACTGTGCTCCCTGGAAACAATCATGATGAAAGTGAGACAAAAAAGCACCAGACGGTGCTGCTGAAAGATAGATCTAACTTCGATCACATGCGAAAAACTCCTCACATGCTTTATTGAGTGCTGCTTGGGGAGTAGCGTATAAACGAAGGGATACCTATTTTACTGCTGCATTGCACATTGCCATGAAATAAATAAATAACTAGTCTTATCTATAATGGAGCCCATGAGTATGTTTTATATATATATTTATTATTTTATGAATTTATTTTATAAGCCAACACCAGGCTTCTTCAGGATATGTGTATATATATATATATATATATTATATATATATATATATATATATATATATATATATATATATATATATATATATATATATATATATATATGTATATATATATATATATATATATATATATATATATATATATATATATATATATATATATATATATATATATATATGTATATATATATATATGTATATATATATATATATATATACATATATATATATATATATATATATATATATATATATATATATATATATATATATATATATATATATATATATATATTGTTGTGGATATGAGAATGGTTTTTTTTTTTTGTTGTTGCTGTGTAAATAGTTGTAAAAATATCGCCCTCCTTACTCCAGTGTTGTATAAAGGTCAAAAGGGCGTTCCCGTAGTTAATTCCATAAAGCATACATGAAGGACACCATATATCCATGTTCAGTAGTTATACCCTTATTATGTGTATTAGGCTAAGGATTTGTCTTCCATTAATTTGACACTCCATTGCACTGCATTAAATAAAGTAGATCCCTCCGACATGGCATCTTCCAAGTGCCAGGTTTAGCCACTTTGCTGCATTTCATCTGCCGTCCACTTTGCTGCATTTCATCTGCCGTCCACTTTGCTGGCAATTGCCAACTGCATTTTGGGCGATTTTCTTCATTGCCATTGCTGCCTTTGGCTGGGGCTATCTCGAATCGCCCCAAAACCACCATTGGCCACGAGGCAAGGGTCGGGGAAGAAGGGCATGTCTCCACCTCGTCATAGAGGGGAGGAGTGAACCAGCCCTTGCCGACCAACCCAGAACGAGGGGTTGGCTTTAGAGGGCGGAGAGAGAACGTTTGGGGGAGGTTCGCAAAAGGGTCAAGGGTGGGGCTTATATAACCCGAGGCAGAGGCCCCCAGAGAGAGCCGAGGAGGGAGGAGATCAGAACACCGAAAAGCCTGGAAGTTGTTGTTGGACTAAGCAACAGAGGAAGTTGTTGGACTGGGTTGGACGAAGAAAGAAAGAGAGAGGAGAGAACCTGTCACGCCAGACCCCCCCACCAGCGCGTCGGCTCCACCAAGCAGCTCCGACCCGTGATCCCGCGCACACGACAGGATCGGTGGCATCGGCGGCCGTCGAGGTCCAGCATGACGTCCCGTGCGGGATCAAGCTCCAGCCAGCTCCGTGCCTTCCTCCCCCTCCAGCCACCCACCTCCTTCCAGCCAATCCACTCTGCAATTCCCCGTGTGAGTCTGTTTTGTTTGTTCTGTCCTGGGTTAAGTAAGACTGAATAGATAAGCTAGCGATTTTCACTGTGTCTTTCTGGTCCGTCCCTCTTTCTGCTTTATTTTATTATCCTTCCTTCTCCTTGGTTTCTTTGATTGTGTAAATAGTAGGTATAAATTTAGTAGCATTTCCAACCTTTTTGTTTTGGTGTTCTTCTTCTTCACATCCTTCGCTTTAGTCTTTTCCCCATTGAATATCTGTGGCGCGATTCGGCCAACGTTCAGGAATCGGGTTAGTCGGGGTAACTGTTCGGGCGCGGCGGCCATCCGCTCGGCAAACAACATCCTCGCCGCGGTCCCGTAACAATTGGTGTCGGGAGCGGGATTGGACCCGAAGCGCGCTTAACGCGCTCAAAATTACGAGCTGCCGAAATTTGTTTTGTTTTCGAAAAACCCGAACTTTGAAATCGCGCCATGGCTAGTCAAGGCGATCGAGTGCAGGTGGGTGAGCTAGAAGAGGGGTTAGGGGTAACACAGGACCACAGGGAAGAAATGGAGGAGAGCAATGATGATGTGGTTGAGGAGGTGTCAGGTGCACAAAATGGCGCCCTCGCGCACGTGAATGCAGCGGCACCAAATTTAGCGGCGCCCATGACCGTAGCAGCACCGGTGGATTCGAACCTTTTTTTGCTACAAATGGGGGCCCTTATGGACAAAATGGAAAACAGAATGGGGGAGCGGCTGGACAATAAATTTGAAGGGTTAGACAACGGGATAAAAGAGGTGAAGAAGGGGTTAATGGGGTTGGAAAATACAATGGACGACAAATTGCGGGAAGTAGGGGAGCAATCCGCCCGGGAAATCAAACGGATGGGGAACCAGATAGAGGAGGTGAAAATCGGGTTGGAAGGTAAATTGGATGCTCAGAGGGATGAATTGGGACAGATGAGGGCGGCATCTACTAAAGAGATGGAGGAGATGAAGGAGATGAAGGAGGAAATACGACGAGGTGTAAGCGAGGTCTCGGGGGTACGCGAGGAGGTAAAGCGAGGTGAGAAGCGTATGGAGAAAGAGGTGAGGAATAATATGGCTAGGTTACAAGGGGGCATAGAGGACCTGACGCAGGAGGTGGAACAGCTGACGGTGGGACAGACGGAGTTAGTGGAGCAGGTACAAAGGAACACTGCGGTACTAGGAGGGTTAAAAGCGACACAAAAAGACATTAAGAACGAATTAATAGCGACACAGAAGGAATGTCAGATGGTACGTGAGGGACTGACAACGAGGTTGGACGAGGTGACAGAAGTAATGGAGCCAAAGGACCGGGAGGTGAGGACGCACATAGAAACGGTCAAGGTAGCCTTAGAGGACGAAATTGAGGAGACGCACCAGGAAATAAAAAAGGTGAAGGAAAAATTAGAGAAGGTGGAAGAGGGGGTGAGTGAAATTAAGAAGAGACGGACGGAAACTAAGAGGGAGATAAAGGAGGAGGTGATGGAATATGTACAAGGTCGGTGCTCAAATCGTGATGGTGTGCTCGCTAACCAAATAAAGAGGTTGCAGGTGGCGAAGGAGGTGCGGAGACGAGGTGCCAATGTGAGTGGCGATATATGCGGAAATGTATATGATGTGAGGGGAGCTTCAGTCGGCTTGGGGGTTGATTTGGATCCGGGTGTTCGTGAGAGGCCGTTGGTGAAGTGTGCGACAGGTACGGAGTGCGAAGGAGGAGGTGTGCGAGAATGTCCGACTCTGAGGTGTGTAAGGAAAAAGTGCGCGCCAAGGAGTGAGTGTGCTGTCGAGAGTGAGTTGGTCGTAGCGCGTGTGCGGGGGGGCACATGGAAGCGCGTCGTAGGGAGTGTTACAAGGGATGTAATGGAAGCATGCACGCCTATGGTGAGTGTTACGGAGGATGTAACAGGAGAGTGTGCGCAAGAGGATGCGCGAGAAAGGTGTGTAACGGACGGGTGCATGAGGAAAGAGTGCGCTGTCAAGAGTAAGGGAGAATGCACACCTGTGGTGAGTGTTACGGAGGGTGTAAAGGGAGAGTGTGCGCGAGAAAGGTGTGTAACGGACGGGTGCATGAGTACAGAGTACGCTGTCAAGAGTAAGGGTGAGTGCGCGACCGAGTGTGGTGGTGAAAGTAGTGAGAGTGACACGGAGCGTGAGTTGGTTGTGGCAGGTGAGAGGATGTACACCTGGAATGGAAGGATGCACACCTGGAATGGTAGAGCATGTGTGGGAATGCACACTGGAATTGGTAGTGAGGCACGTGGTTGGGTGTGCAAGTGAGAGCACACCTGTGGTTGTCACAGAGGAGGTGACCGAGGAGGGGGCGCGAAGAGGTGTGTTGGTGAGGTGTGCGAACGACGAGTGTGTGCAAAGGTGTGCGGTGGTCAGGTGTGTGACCAAGTCTGTAAGCGGATTGAGTGTACCTGGGTGTGTCAGGGAAGGTGCAATGACAAAGAGCATGGAGACAGCTGGATGTATGAGCAAGGAACGAGCTGCGGGGTGTAAGCATGCGAATGGAGCATCGACGCTAACCGGGTTAGCGGTTAGAGCGACGTATAGCCGAATCGGGCCTTCGGTGCGAACCGGGCAGCTTTGCGTGCCGCGGGGATCCGCGGCGGTTTCGAAAGAACCGCCGTGCGAGATCCACGCCGGGCCGCGCTTTGAACGGCCGCGTCCGTGCTCCACTAAGCGGAGCGGGCGGCCCTGTAGGAAGGGTCATCACGACAACCCTTTGTGGCTGAGGCGTTCCGGCAGGTCGAAATCGGGCCATTGGACGGCTCCGTGCCGAGGTGGTGCGTGGGCTCTCGGCCCGGGTAAGCGTCCTTCCCTGCACCGAGTGCCGGACGCATCCAGCCGCTGGCACCAAGCAACCCGCATTCATTGCTCGGCTTTACGAAGCCGAGCTTTAGAGACGAATTGGCGCACCGAGAGGCTCAAGTGAGTAGACGTGTGACGAGGATAGTGTTTTGGACCCGAAATTAGAAAAACAAAATTTGATGATTGGCAAAGGATTGGCAGAGTGATGATTGGTAATGGTAGAGTGATTGGCAGATGATTGGCAAATTTTTGATTTGTTGAATTTGGACGAGCAAAATTGGTCGTGGAAGATGCCCGATGTGGTGGGATGGCAACTCTGCCATCTCTCACAGCGGGGGCAAAGGAGCAATAGATTTATGGGGTTTATGGCAGTCTAGCCCGGGAGGGTTAGGATATAGTGTGTAGGGACCTAGAAGATTGACCTTAGGTAACGGTAAGATTAGGTAGTGACAATGATACCTGTAGTGGGGATGCAGGTAGGTTAGTGTGGATGATAACGTGGTATGTGCTTAGTTTAAAGGGAAGACGGGGAGCACTAAGTTAGCAGGGCAACAGGTAGATTAGATGATGCCGTGTGTGTGGTTAAAAGGTGTGATTGCACAGATGTGCAACTGAACAGGTGGATGGAGCAGTGTTTGAGTGAGTGATAGTGATGTGAATTGTGCTGACCAAATGGTCCAGGAAGGAAGGAGGGTGCAGCTGGCACCAGGTGTGATTGCACAGGTGTGCAACAACAGGTGAATGGAGAATGGTTGTATGGATTACATTGAGTCTGGAGTATATGGAGTATTGGAATGGATGGTCGTGGAGTGAGTATGGTGGAAACTGTGGAGTGGAGTGGATGGCGCGAAGGTGTGGATGGGGGAAAGGAGGATGGACCCCCATCACGAATACCCGGGGAGGGTAGTCTAAGAGTTAGGTAGAGGGTACAGGTAAATTGTGGTTGGATATTGGCATCTGTGGTGCGTGGTGGAAGAATGGTATTTGGATGGGTGCATTAGTGACGTGGAAATGGCTGGGCGTGTAGCCTGTTAGTGTGTGTAGTTGGTTTGGGCACTCCACCACTGTAAGGATGTCGGCCAGGTGAGGCCGCAGGTGGGCTCTGGGAGCCGGTAGAGTTGTTGTGGATGGGGCCCGAGGATCCGGAGGACGGACCCGGGTAGCCCAGTGCCAGAGGGCACCGAGGGGTGACAGAGCCAGGAGGGGCCTTCGCCAAATAGATAGGTTAGGGTGAGGAGCTAGGTAAGCTCGGGTGGCAACTGCAGTGGTGGAGGTGTGCAGGTGGGTAGACCTGGTGGGAGAGCTACACGACCCAGCCCGGAAATTGTGCAAGGGCACCGGGAGATGAATCGGGGGAGTGAGACCCCAAATTGAGAAGCACCACAGTTTGGTCAATGGGAATTGGTTTTTAGAACCCATAGTGTAAGTTGGCCAATGGATTGGCAGGGAAAGACCCCGGGTAGTGTAAAGAGTATTAAAGTCATTTAGAAGATAGTTAGGATTAAGAATCTACTCGCACCATCTACATCCACTCACCTGAGGTGACGTAACTCCACACCATGCCATGTTTTATTATTTTTATTGTGCAAATGTTTGGATTGTGAGATGCATCATGACGTGGGTGTGACATTGTGCTGATGTTCCATCTCTTCCTCCTTATGAGGATTGATGATGAATTGGGTGATGGCAAATTTTGGATAGAGGGATTGTGGAGCCGAATTTGGTATAGGGGAAATATGGGGAAGACGTGACATTAGCGATGAATTTGTAAAGGTGTAGATTTTGTAAATATGGGGTAAGGGCAAGGGTAGAGTAGGTGACAGGGGGGGTGACGTACAGTAGGGACGAGCTTCCTCACTTCGCTCTCCGTACGCACTTCGCCTTGCATTGCCTGTATTGAAGTGTACCCTTGTGACCTTACCCCTCACTCATCTGTCTTTTCCCCCCTTTTGTCTCCCACATGAGGACCTGTGCGCCACTGGGCGCCGAGGGGAGTGTGCGTGAGTCCGCCATTGTGCGCCCGGAACTCCCAGAACCAGCTGTCTGCATCGATGCACCACATTATGGACCACACGTCTGTGGCTGAGCACCACTTATGGACCCCATGGGTTGGGGCATGGCCCCTCTGCTGGAACCGGCCATGAAGGCCCGAAATCTTGCTGGCGGACCTTGGCCACAGGGCACCGATGCCCCACAGGTGAACCATACATAGTCGGCCCAGCTGTGGGCCATAAATAAAAGAAATGGACACGTTGGGTGCATTTTATTTTAATACAAATAGGCCGCCAGCAAAGAAGATGATAAACTGGAAGAAAGCAAATAGCCAGCAGAGGGAGCCGAAGAGCAAGAGACCACCAGCAGGGTTAGGGGTTGTTTGGTTATTTTTATTCATGAACAGTGATGACTGTGCACCGATTGGTGCTTGAGGGTGCTTTGGTGCGTTTTTGGGTGCTTGCATGGTGCATCGATGCAGGGCAGACTGTCTACCCCCCCAAAAAGAACGATCACAGGTCCTGGGTTGCGTTTTGTAAATAAAAGTAGTCATTGTAAATAATGCGCCCCCACCGTAAATGTATAGTTTGAAGACCATTCCGCAATTCGGTTAGCTGTGGGCGTGAATCTGTTAGGCAGGGTGCAATGGAGCAGCGGGACATATTTATTTATGTTTTAAAACTGTCGCACTCAGGGTCAGGTTAAATGTAGAGGGAACTACACCTACGTGCCACACTAAAAGTTAAGGTAAGAGGCCCGGGACATGCCTAAGAGGAGGAGGGTGCAGTGTTGTGGATATGAGAATGTTTTTGTTTTTTTTGTTGTTGTTGTGTAAATAGTTGTAAAAATATCGCCCTCCTTACTCCAGTGTTGTATAAAGGTCAAAGGGCGTTCCCATAGTTAATTCCATAAAGCATACACGAAGGACACCATATATCCATGTTCAGTAGTTATACCCTTATTATGTGTATTAGGCTAAGGATTTGTCTTCCATTAATTTGACACTCCATTGCACTGCATTAAATAAAGTAGATCCCTCCGACATGGCATCTTCCAAGTGCCAGGTTTAGCCACTTTGCTGCATTTCATCTGCCGTCCACTTTGCTGCATTTCATCTGCCGTCCACTTTGCTGCATTTCATCTGCCGTCCACTTTGCTGCAATTGCCAACTGCATTTTGGGCGGTTTTCTTCATTGCCATTGCTGCCCTTTGGCTGGGGCTAGCTCGAATCGCCCCAAAGCCACCATTGGCCACGAGGCAAGGTCGGGGAAGAAGGGCGTGTCTCCACCTCGTCATAGAGGGGAGGAGTGAACCAGCCCTTGCCGACCAACCCAGAACGAGGGGTTGGCTTTAGAGGGCGGAGAGAGAACGTTTGGGGGAGGTTCGCAAAAGGGTCAAGGGTGGGGCTTATATAACCTGAGGCAGAGGCCCCCAGAGAGAGTCGAGGAGGGAGGAGATCAGAACACCGAAAAGCCTGGAAGTTGTTGTTGGACTAAGCAAGAGAGGAAGTTGTTGGACTGGGTTGGACTAAGAAAGAGAGAGGAGAGAACCCGTCACGCCAGACCCCCCACCAGCGCGTCGGCTCCACCAAGCAGCTCCGACCCGTGATCCCGCGCACACGACAGGATCGGTGGCATCGGCGGCCGTCGAGGTCCAGCCCGACGTCCCGTGCGGGATCAAGCTCCAGCCAGCTCCGTGCCTTCCTCCCCCTCCAGCCACCCACCTCCTTCCAGCCAATCCACTCTGCAATTCCCCGTGTGAGTCCGTTTTGTTAAAACTGTCCTGGGTTAAGTAAGACTGAATAGATAAGCTAGCGATTTTCACTGTGTCTTTCTGGTCGGTCCCTCTTTCTGCTTTATTTTATTATCCTTCCTTCTCCTTGGTTTCTTTGATTGTGTAAATAGTAGGAATAAATTTAGTAGCATTTCCAACCTTTTTGCTTTGGTGTTCTTCTTCTTCACATCCTTCGCTTTAGTCTTTTCCCCATTGAATATCTGTGGCGCGATTCAGCCAACTTCAGGAATCGGGTTAGTCGGGGTAACTGTTCGGGCGCGGCGGCCATCCGCTCGGCAAACAACATCCTCGCCGCGGTCCCGTAACAATATATATATACATATATATATATATATATATATATATATAGACTTGGCATTTAATATGGAATATGCAATTATGGAATTTATGGTCGAGTGGGGGAGGGGGGAGGGGCCGGAGGGGGGAGTACTATATACAGTACTAGCAGAAGTACCCGGCATTGCCGGGCGGGGGAGGGGAGGGGAACCGGGGGGGAGGGGAGGGGAACGGGGGGGAGGGGAGAAGAGTGGGAGGGGGAGAGGGGAGAAGAGGGGGGGATGGGGAGGGTGAGGGATGGGAGGGTGGGAGAGGGGGGAGGGGGAGGGGAGGAGGGGAGGAGGGGAGGGAGGAAGGAGGGGAGGGAGGAAGGGGGGGAGGGAGGAAGGGGGGGAGGGGGGAAGGGGGAGGGGCCGGAGGGGGGAGGGGAGGGGGGAAGGGGGGGAGGTTCCCTCGCGTGTAACGAAGCTCCGCCATTGAATTAAACACCTCGGAGTGTTAAGCTCGTTTGGTCATCTGTGTCACCCAGCGGTGTTCACCACATATGGTAGTCACATAACAGTATTCACACCCCTTCTTGACTTTTTTCACATTTTGTTGTGTTACAGCCTGAATTTAATTGATGGAATTATTTAATATGGAATTTTGAAAAAATTTCCAATTTTTTTTTTGGGGAATTTTTTGGGGAATTTTTTTTTTTCAACTAAAGTTTTCAACTTCAATTGTTTATAAAATGTGATATCACGTATATTACAAATACATTTGTGCAAAAAAATTGTTTGAATTATGATTGCTTTAAACCATGGCAAAACGGCAACTCGGGTTCAGTCATTTATCCATATATCTACACATCTGGGCAGTCTGTGTTGTCACTTAACGACTCCCTCAAACTTTTGTTTCCGTGGTTGTGAAGTGTTTTTAAAAACGATGTGGTGGTTTTGAATCACGTGATGGTGAGGTATTTTGAATTATGTGGTGGTGAGGTGTTTTTAAATGGCGTGGTGGTGAGGTGTTTTTAAATAACATGGTGGTGAGGTGTTTTTAAATGGCGTGGTGGTGAGGTGTTTTTAAATCACATGGTGGTGAGGTGTTTTGAATTACGTGGTGGTGAGGTATTTATAATTATGTGGTGGTGAGGTGTTTTTAATTATGTGGTGGTGAGATGTTTTGAATTAGTTGGTGGTGAGGTGTTTTTAAATGACGTGGTGGTGAGGTGTTTTTATTTCGTGTTTTATGGCTGTGAGGTGTTTTTATTCCGTGTTTTATGGCTGTGAGGTGTTTTTAATTTCGGGGTGGTGAGGTATTTTTATTCCGTGTTTTATGGCTGTGAGGTGTTTTTAATTTCGTGGTGGTGAGGTATTTTTATTACGTGTTTTATGGCTGTGAGGTGTTTTTATTACGTGTTTTATGGCTGTGAGGTGTTTTAAATTACTTGGTGGTGAGGTGTTTTGAATTACTTGGTGGTGAGGTGTTTTGAATTACGTGGTGGTGAGGTGTAATCGTCCCAAACTTCCAGTCTGCACCTACCCCTCCCCTATGTGTGTGCTGAGGGGTTCTTTCTTGAAAAAAAAACATTCAACCTAAATCTTCAACCTAAATTGCCTATAAAAATGTAATATCACAAATACAACAAATACATTTGTGCAAAGTAATTGCTTGTATTATGATTGGTGTAAATCATGACAACACAGCAACTCAGGTAGAGTCATTAGCCTCAGCTAAAATAAGCCCGTTCCTCAGCAAAGACGCCTGGTGAGGCGAGTGTAGCGAGCCGAGCCAAGCTAATATATAATATATATATATATATATATATATATTGTAACGGTTTTGAGAAGTGTAACGAATTTGAGAAGTGTAACGGTTTTTGAGAAGTGTAACAATTTTGGAGGAAGTGTAACGAATGTGAAAAGTATGGTTTTGTTGTGTGTAACACCCTCGTAATGTAAATAATGGTCGCAGCCGTCCTCCTAGTTAATTCCATGAAACTTACACACAGGCCACGATATATCTTTTTAAATAGTGTATTTCCTTATTCTATGTAGGCTAAATATGTGTTTCCCACTAGATTGACTGCATTGTATCAAACGAAATAAGCGTAGGCCCCTTTCAATTTCCCCAATCATCTCCGCTCTCCAAAGTTCCTTTCAAAAGCGGTGCGAGTGGTGTTCAATCCCGCAAGCCGCCATTGCCCATGTGCTCATCTCGGAGAAGAGGGGGGTAGGAGCCGCCAACTCACAGGCGTGGCACGTCGTCATAATCAAAGGAGGAATCGGACAGCCCTAACAGCCAACCAGCACCGCGGTTAGCGACCCGGTAGGCGTGCCCTCGCAGCCGGCGGCTTGATTCCGCCCCGAGTAATAAAAGCGACTGGAAGGGACTGCTTCGGGAGATGAGAGAAGAGATGACATGAGAGAGGACCTGAGCTGTGAGCTGTGAGCTGTGAGCTGTGAGATGAGAGACGCTCCAAACCAAAAAGGAGAGATACTTGGGGAGGAAACAAGGTTTGAAGAGACGCGCTGAGAGGAGGGAGACGGCTCCACCAGAAGCAGAGGAACAGGTGTGACCGAGCCAGCGCGTGACGTCTACAGCATCGGCAGCGGATACGCGACCGAGGGTTTTCCCGCCAAAAACGCGAAGAATTGAGAGCTGCTACCTCCGACCCTGCCTCCCTCTCCAGCAACCCACCTCCGCCAATCCTGCCTGCAATTTCCCCCGTGTAAGTGTGAACGTCGTCTGTCTTGAATGTTGTCCTGGGGTTAAGTAAATTGAATAGTATAAGTTAACGATTCACTGTGTGACTGCTTCTTCCATCCATTGCTTGTAAATAATTTTGGTCGCTCCTTCTTTTTGCTTGTGTGTGTATAATAAATCTGTTCTTCCTCCGTACTCTGTCTTCTTCTCTTTTCCTTCTCTTTCGGTCGCTTTAGAGGTTTCCAGATTGAATATCTGTGGTGCGATCTGGTCAACGTTGGGGGAGTCGGGCCAATTGGGGATCCTGTAACGGTCGAGGTTGGACCATCCGCTCGGCCCATCATAACATCTAAACCGCGATCCGTAACAATTGGTGTCTGGGAGTGGGATTCGAGGCCCGAACCAAATTTTTAAAAGGTGTCGAAAAAAAAAATTTTAGGTCAAAATTACGAGCTGCCGAAATTTTGTTTAATAAAACCCGAATTTTGAGATCGCGCCATGGACAATCAAGGCGATCGGATGTCGGTGGGGGAGATAGACGGGTTAGGGGTAACCCAGGACTTAGGGGAAGAAAGGGAGGAGGAGAGCAATGAGGAGGCGGTTGAGGGGGTATCAGGCGCACAAAATGGCGCTCTCGCGCACGTGGTTGAGGGGGCCACGGCCGCGGAACCAATGAGCGCGGTCCAAATGCAAGCCTTCATGGCCCAATTCATGGTGGAAATGCAGAGAAAAAACGACAGTATGAAACAAATGGAAGACAGAAGGAGGGCTGATAGTGAGAAAATGGAAAGCAGAATGATAGGGGTAATATGGGACGAAGCGAGGGGTACCGGTGAGGGATTAGACAAGAAATTTGAAGGATTAGACAAGAAATTTGAGTGGTTAGACAACGGGATAAAAGAGGTGAAACATGGGTTAACGGGGGTGGAAAATAGAATGGCTGCCCAGGAGAATCAGTTAGAGGGGGTGAAAAATGGGTTAATGGGATTAGAAAATAGGATGGAGGACAAATTGCGCGAAATAGGGGAACAATCTGCCCGGGAAATCAAACGAATGGGGAACCAGATAGAGGAGGTGCAAATCGGGTTAGAAAGTAAACTGGATGCTCAGAGGGATGAATTGGGACAGATGAGGGTGGCATCTACAAAAGAGATGGAGGAGATGAAAGAGGGGATACGACGAGGTGTGGGTGAGGAGGTTTCGGGGCTACGCGAGGAAATAAAGCGAGGTGAGAAGCGTATGGAGAAAGAGGTGAGGAATAATACGGCTAGGTTACAGGGGGGCATAGAGGGTCTGACGAAGGGAGTAGAACAGCTGACTGTCGGACAAAGGGAACTAGCGGACCAAGTGGAAAAGAACACTGCAATCATCGGGGGTTTAAAAGCGACACAAAAGGACATTAAAAACGAATTAATAGCAACACAAAAGGAATGTCAGATGGTACATGAGGGGTTGACGAAGAAGTTGGAGGAGGTGACAGAAGTAATGGAGACGAAGGACCGAGAGGTGAGGACGCACATAGAAACGGTTAAGGTGGCGTTAGAGGAAGAGATAGAGGGGGCGCACCGGGAGATGAAGGAGGTAAAGGGAAAATTAGAGGAGGTGGAAGAGGGGGTGAGTGAAATTAAGAAGAGACGGAGGGAAACTAAGAGGGAGATAAAGGAGGAAGTCATGGAATATGTACAAGGCCTGTGTTCAAATCATGATGAGGTGCTCACTAACCAAATAAAAAGTTTGCAGGTGGCAGAGGAGGTGCGACGACGAGGTACGGAGGTGAGTGGCAATGTATATGATGTGAGGGGAGATTCAGTCGGCTTGGGGGGTGGTGTAGACCCGGGTGTTCGTGAGGGACCAATGGTAAGATGTATGACTGGTCCGGAGTGGATGGACAGGGGTGGTGTGCAAGGAGGTTTGGCTATGGGGAGTGAGGGGGGTGCTGGTGAGCAAGGATGTGGGGGTATGGCGTGGGTAGCGGGTTGCGGAGGGGCGACCCAGGCATCGACACCAGGAGGGGTAGTGTTTGGAGGGACGGGGGACGCGCGGGAGCCCCCCGGGAATAGCGTACTGTGGGAGCCCGAACGGGCTGGTCCCGCGTTGATCCCGCAAGGAGTGACGCGCGGGGTCCGACCTTCGGGTGCCCACAAGGTCCCACTCGCGCCGTATGACGGCAAGAGTGATTTGAGGGCGTACCTGGCGCAGTTTGAGTACGTGTGTAAAGGCAACGGTTGGAATCCGGACGAAGGTGGAGTACACCTGGTGGGGGCACTGCGCGGTGCGGCGGCGGAGGTGCTGACGGCTTTACCACCGGGTGCTCTCACCCTGTCAGCCCTCCGTGCGGCATGAATTAATCGGTTCGGCATTGAACAGCAAAGCGAGCTTGTTAAAGCCCAACTTGCGCAGCGAAAACGCAAGCCCCAGGAGACCATCGGGGAACTTGCTCACGATATTCGCCGCGCGGTCGGGATTGCACACGCGGACATGGCAGCGAGTTCCCAGGAAAGCCTGGCTCTGGATCACTTTATTCAGGCCCTTCCGGATCTGGAGCTCCGGCAACAGCTCGCCATGTGGCGCCCGCAAACCATGAGTCAGGCGGCCGACGCTGCAGCCCATTGGGAGGCAGTGAGGCCCCTGGCCCGGGGAGGCGAGCGCCACGCAGTGGCGGTGCGTCAGATGGGGCCCGTGATGGGGGGCGGCCCCCCGACGGGGGCCCTGACCTGGAGAGCATGGTCCGGAGGTTAGTGGATCGGCGCCTGGCGGGACCTGGACCATGGCAGGCGGCCCCAGCGGTGGCACCCGGTAGTCCCCGACAGAGTACCCCAATTCGGACATACAGGGGGGGGAATTTGGAATACCGGAGGCAAGCACCTTACCAGGTGAGGTGCTATAATTGTGCTCGGATGGGTCACCGTGCATGGGAGTGTCGAGCTCCGCGCCGGGACGTTTCCCGCCAACCGATGCCCTCAACTCCGCCCCGTATAGATCGGCCTAGCCGACCTCAGACACCCCCCTGCCAGGGCCCGGGAAACGAGAACGTGCCGGGCATGCAGGGCGGTGTTCGGCAGTAGGGGATGGGGAGAAGCCCTCGTTGACGCGACAGGTCATTCATTGTGGCCGAATTGGGATGGGTAGTTTGACAATTCGGTGCAAAATTGCCGGCGTGGGGGTAGACGCCGTGGTGGACACGGGAGCCAGCGCCACGATCATCAGCCCCGTGGTCCTTAATTCGAGTGCAGACGGCTGGGGTAAAATCCAGCGTCTGGAAAATCATAGTTTGCAGTTGGCTACCGGGGCAACGGCTCCGATCATAGGGCGTGGTTTTGTGACCCTCAAGTTGGGATCAGTAAAGCAAGAGATAGAGGTTTGGGTGGCGGAGGTGTGCGACCCATGCTTAATAGGGTTGGATTTGTTGACTGCCAGCGGTTGTAAAATCGACTTGAGTCGGGGGATCCTGCGATGGGGAGTGGAAGAGCTACCATTGGAAGGGGTGAGCACGGCCGAGAGGGTGGAGCTGGAGGCTCCTGAGGCCGTGACCATCCCTCCGGGGGCCGAGGCCATAGTGCCGGCCCGATGGTCAGCTCGCCCGACATGGCAGGAATCCTGCGGCCTGGTCGAACCGGTGGCAGCGCTATCCATACCTGGTTTAATCGTGGGCCGTACCCTTGTAAAAACGGACGGGCCGGTGGTGGCCGTCCGAGTAATTAATATTAGCACAGAACCACGCACTATAGTGAGGGGCACGAAGGTAGCTGGCTGCACCCCAGTTAGAGAAGTCGCGTCAGTGAGGGGCGAGAACGTCCAGCCGAGCCGGCCCCAGGGGGAGCCTTCAATAAGTTCTAGGAATTGGCCCGATCCCATTTGCGAGATGGTAAATCGTAGTAGTGTAGAGTTGGGAGGTACCCAGAGGGAGGCCTTACACAAACTGGTTGGGTCCCATTTGGACCTCTTCTCCTTGTCCACCGAGGATATTGGACGTACGGGCCTGGTGAAACATCAGATCCACACCGGTGAGGCCCGGCCTATTCGTCAGGCCGCCCGACGGCTCCCTTGGAGCAAGAGGGCGGAAGCTGACGAGCAGGTTGAAAAAATGCTCGACGCAGGTGTGATCGAGCCCTCGGGAAGTCCTTGGATGTCACCTGTTGTGCTGGTCAAAAAGAAAGATGGGACCACGCGGTTCTGCATGGACTATCGCCAGCTAAACAACGTGACACTCAAGGACTCATATCCCCTGCCAAGGATTGATGACACCCTTGATGCCGTTGCGGGCTCAAATTGGTTCTCAACTTTGGACCTCAAGAGTGGGTATTGGCAGGTGGAGATGGATAGGGCAGGGAAGGAGAAAACGGCATTTTCCACAGGTAAGGGACTGTATCAGTTTACTGTGATGCCGTTTGGTTTGTGTAACACCCCCGCCACCTTTGAAAGATTGATGGAACATGTACTAGGCGGCATGCCATGGCAATCATGCCTGGTGTACCTGGATGACGTCCTAGTACATGCCAAGACCTTCCCCCAGGCGGTAGCTAATTTGGACCAGGTGTTCGGGTGCCTCAGACAGGCAGGGTTGAAGCTGAACCCGAGTAAGTGCACTTTGTTTGCAAGAGAGGTGGCCTATCTAGGTCACGTGATCGGCCGCGAGGGGGTAAAAACGGACCCAGACAAAATTAAAGCGGTAGAGGAGTGGCCCGCACCACGTACCATCAAGGAGGTGCGGGGATTTTTGGGACTCTGCTCCTACTACCGGCGCTTTGTGGCGAAATTTGCGGAGTTGGCCCGTCCCCTCCACCGGCTTACGGAGAAGGGGACGCGATTTAATTGGACACGGGAGTGCCACGAGGCCTTCCAAAAATTGAAAGGGTGTCTAACATCCGCACCCCTTCTAGCTTACCCCACTAGTGACGGGACATTTACCCTGGACACGGATGCGAGCCAGGAAGGATTGGGCGCAGTTTTGTCTCAGACACAGGAGGGCGTGGAGAGAGTGATTGGTTACTATAGTCGGGCCTTAAGTAGGCCCGAGCGAAATTATTGTGTCACTCGCAAAGAGTTATTGGCTATGCTGGCTGCCATGAACCATTTCCACAGGCGGAAATTTTTGGTTAGAACTGACCATTCCTCCTTGCAATGGCTCCTTCGGTTCAAGGAACCGGAGGGCCAAATTGCAAGGTGGTTGGAAAAGTTGCAGCAGTACGATTTTGATGTGGCCCATAGGGCCGGGAAGGCCCATGGTAATGCGGACGCACTCTCTCGGCGTCCTTGTCTGGGGGGAAACTGTAAATTTTGTGCGAGACACGAGGAGAGGGAGCAATTGGGCGATTCCGCCCCGATTCTCGTCGTCCGGGCAACCCGGGTGAGAGGGCCAATTTTGCCACTAACCGCGGACGAGGAATTTGGAGAGTTGGCTTGGAGCACGGCCCAGTAGGAGGATCCTGTTCTGGGGCCGGTGTTCCAATGGGTCAAATTGGGGCAAAGACCAAAGGGGGAAGAGGTCACCCCCCTCGGGGCGCAAACAAAGGCGTATTGGGCTCAGTGGCAGACCCTGGAATTTAAAGGCAACATCTTGTATCGCAAGTGGGTGGAGGTTCCCTCTGATAGAACTTCCTGGCTGGTGATAGTCCCTGACAAATTCAAGAACGTCATATTGCAACAGGTGCATGGTACCCGCTCCGGCGGCCATTTGGGCAGGACAAAGACAATATCTCGGGTCCGCCGGAGGTTCTATTGGGTGAATATGGGGCGCGACATACAGGACTGGTGTCGGAGATGCGACGCCTGTTCTGCCAAAAAGGGACCAGCACGGAGGATGAGGGCCCCCCTCCAATTACATCAGGTGGGGGCCCCCCTTGAGCGGGTGGCTATGGATATTCTAGGACCGCTGCCCCGCACCCGCCAAGGTAATAAGTATATCCTCGTTGTAATGGACTATTTCACCAAGTGGCCGGAGGCCTATGCCCTCCCCAACCAAGAAGCAGGGGTGGTAGCACAGGCCTTCGTAGAAGGATTTGTATGTCGGCACGGGATTCCACAGGAGCTGCACACCGATCAGGGTCGAAATTTTGAAAGTCAATTGCTAAAAGATGTGTGCAGACTCCTGTCAATTCGGAAAACCAGGACCACGCCCTTGCGGCCACAATCTGACGGGATGGTGGAAAGGTTCAATTGAACATTGATCCAACAACTGGCATTGTTCACCACCACCCGTCAGGATGACTGGGACGAACATCTCCCGTACCTGTTGATGGCCTACCGAACTAGCCAGCACGGGGCCACCGCATGCAGTCCAGCGTTGCTTATGTATGGGCGGGAGTTACGGGCTCCCGCCGACTTGCTATGCGGTCCCGTGCCAGACACCACGGATACACCGCCGAGGGAGGGTTACGCACGTCACCTGGAGGAAGGCATGGAGCGGGTCCCATGCCTTCGCCCGCCGCCAGCTCCATCTGGCGGGGGCCAAGATGAAGCGTAGGTACGACGACCGGAGCCAGGGGAGTCAATACGCTCCGGGGATGAAGATTTGGTTCTTTAATCCCCGGAGGCGGAAGGGCAGGTGCCCAAAACTCACCTCCCCCTGGCAAGGCCCGGGAGTCGTCCTGTCGCAAATCTGTGACGTGGTCATTAAAATCAAAATGGGGCCATGGGCCCCCCCTCGGATCGTCCATGCCGACCGGATAAGACCTTATGCCGGCGAGCAGGCGCCCTCATGGATCGCCTCGGCTCTAGATGCCGAGGCAGGACCCAGTACCTCTTGCGACGGGGGCTCCTAGCATCAGAGGACTGGGGGAGATGATAGTGGGAACGCCCCCCATGTGGTGGGATGGCAACTCTGTCATCCCTCACAGGGGGGGGGGGCAAAGGAGCACTAGCTTATGGGGTTGATGGCAGTGAAAACTAGCCCGGGTGGGTTAGGATATCGTGTGTAGGGATCTAGCGAAGATGACATTAGGTAACGTTAAGATTAGTTAGTGACTGATACCTGTAGTGGGGACACAGGTAGATTAGTGTGGATGATAATGACGTGGGAGCGCAATAGTTTAAAGGGGCGACTGGGAAGCGCAAGTTTCAGAGGGGAGTAGTTAGATGAGATGATGCCGTGTGGTTGAGAATTGAACAGGTGTGATTGCACAGGTGTGCAACTGAACAGGTGTGTGGAGCAGTGTATGAGTGAGTGATAGTGATTGTGTATTGTGATGACCAAATGGTCCAGGAAGAAAGGAGGGTGCAGGTGGCACCAGGTATGAGTGCACAGGTGTGCAACAACAGGTATGGAGAATGGTTGTGTGGAAGACATGGAGTGTGGAATATATGGAGTATTGGAATGGATGGTCGTGGAGTGAGTATGGTGGAAATTGTGGAGTGGAGTGGATGGTGCGAAGGTGTGAATGGGGGAAGAGTGGACCCCCATCACGGATACCCGGGGCGGGTAGAGTAAGTGTTAGGTAGAGGGTATAGGTAAATTGTGGCTGGATATTGGCATCTGTGGTGCGGGTGACAGAATGGTATTTGGATGGGTGCATTAGTGTTGTGGAAATGGCTGGGCGTGTAGCCTGTTAGTGTGTGTAGTTGGTTGGGCACTCCACCACTGTGAGGATGTCGGCCAGGTGAGGCCGCAGGTGGGCTCTGGGAGCCGGTAGTTGTTGTGGATAGGGCCCAAGGATCCGGAGGACGGACCCGGGTAGCCCAGTGCCAGAGGGCACCAAGGAGTGACAGAACCAGGAGGGGTCTTCCCCAGTTAGTTAGGTTAGGGTGAGGAGCTAGGTAAGCTCGGGTGGCAACTACAGTGGTGGAGGTGTGCAGGTGGGTAGACCTGCTGGGAGAACTACACGTCACAGCCCAGAAATTGTGCAAGGGCACCGGGAGATGAATCGGGGGAGTGAGACTGAGACCCCAAATTGAGAAGCACCACAGTTTGGTCAATGGGAATTGGTTTTTAGAACCCATAGTGTAAGTGGCCAATGGATTGGCAGGGAAAGACCCCGGGTAGTGTAAAGTGTGTTAAAATCATTTAGAGGATAGTTAGGATGAAGGATCTCCTCGCACCATCTGCATCCACTCACCTGAGGTGACAGGTACCCCGCACCATGCCATGTTTAATTATTTTTGATGCAAATGTTTTGGATTGTGAGACGCATCATGACGTGGGTGTGACATTGTGCGTAATTCCATCTCCCCCTCCTTATGAGGATTGATGATGAATTGGTGATGGCAAATTTTGAAGTAGAGGGATTGGAGACGAATTTGGTGTAGAAGGGAAAGATGGGGAAGACAAGACGTAGTGACGAATTTGTAAAGGTGTAAATTCTTGTAAATATGGGGTAAGGGCAAGGGTAGTGTAGGTGACAGGGGGGGTGACGTACGGTAGGGACGAGTTTTTCTCACTTCGCTCTCCGTAGGCACTTCACCCTGCATTGCCTTTATTGACGTGTACCCTTGTGACCTTACCCCTCGCTCATTTGTCTTCCCCCCTTTTGTCTCCCACTTGAGGACCTGTGCGCCATTGGGTGCCGAGGGGAGCGTGCGTGAGTCCTCCATTGTGCGCACGAGATTCCCAGAACCAGCATGCATTGCGTTGATGTACCACTTTATGGACCGCTGTTCTGCGGCCAAGTACCACTTGATGGACCCCAGGTTCTGGGGCAGGGCACCTCTGTTGGAGACCGGCCATAGTGGCCAGGGAATCTTGCTTGCGGACCTCGGTAAGGTGGCACCTATGCCAAACAGGTGGACCACCCTTAGTTGGCCCCTGAGGCCCTAAATAAAAACGAACACAAGTTGTGCTTTTTATTATTTCCAAGTAGGCCGCATGAAGCCAGAAGACGTCGGGAAGAACATCGGCCCAGCAGAGAAAGAGAAGACCACCACCAGTTGTTTTGTTGTGTTTATTATGAACCGTGGTGACTGTGCACCGAGTGGTGCTTTTGGTGCTTTGTGGTGCTTTTGGTGCTTTTGGGTGCTTTGGTGGTATTGGTACTGGTGCATCGATGCAATGCGTGCTGTCTCCCCCCTCCCAACAGGAATTTCTTTTTCTTGTTCCCTAAAAAGAAAAAAAAACACAGGTCCTGGGTTGCGTTGTAAATAAGAAATAACGTTACTGTAAATAATGCTCCCCACCGTAAATGTATAGTTTGAGAACAATTCCGTAATTCGGTTATCCTGTGGGCGCAAATCTGTTAGACAGGGTGCAATGCAGCAGGGGGACATATTTATTTGTGTTTTAAGATTGTCACACTCAGGGTCAGGTTAATTGTAGAGGGAATTACACCTACGTGTCACACTAAGTTAAAGTTTTGTAGGCCCGAGTCCGGGCCTGAAGAAAGGAGGGTGCAGTGTAACGGTTTTGAGAAGTGTAACGAATTTGAGAAGTGTAACGGTTTTTGAGAAGTGTAACAATTTTGGAGGAAGTGTAACGAATGTGAAAAGTATGGTTTTGTTGTGTGTAACACCCTCGTAATGTAAATAATGGTCGCAGCCGTCCTCCTAGTTAATTCCATGAAACTTACACACAGGCCACGATATATCTTTTTAAATAGTGTATTTCCTTATTCTATGTAGGCTAAATATGTGTTTCCCACTAGATTGACTGCATTGTATCAAACGAAATAAGTGTAGGCCCCTTTCAATTTCCCCAATCATCTCCGCTCTCCAAAGTTCCTTTCAAAAGCGGTGCGAGTGGTGTTCAATCCTGCAAGCCGCCATTGCCCATGTGCTCATCTCGGAGAAGACGGGGGTAGGAGCCGCCAACTCACAGGCGTGGCACGTCGTCATAATCAAAGGAGGAATCGGACAGCCCTAACAGCCAACCAGCACCGCGGTTAGCGACCCGGTAGGCGTGCCCTCGCAGCCGGCGGCTTGATTCCGCCCCGAGTAATAAAAGCGACTGGAAGGGACTGCTTCGGGAGATGAGAGAAGAGATGACATGAGAGAGGACCTGAGCTGTGAGCTGTGAGCTGTGAGCTGTGAGATGAGAGACGCTCCAAACCAAAAAGGAGAGATACTTGGGGAGGAAACAAGGTTTGAAGAGACGCGCTGAGAGGAGGGAGACGGCTCCACCAGAAGGAGAGGAACAGGTGTGACCGAGCCAGCGCGTGACGTCTACAGCATCGGCAGCGGATACGCGACCGAGGGTTTTCCCGCCAAAAACGCGAAGAATTGAGAGCTGCTACCTCCGACCCTGCCTCCCTCTCCAGCAACCCACCTCCGCCAATCCTGCCTGCAATTTCCCCCATGTAAGTGTGAACGTCGTCTGTCTTGAATGTTGTCCTGGGGTTAAGTAAATTGAATAGTATAAGTTAACGATTCACTGTGTGACTGCTTCTTCCATCCATTGCTTGTAAATAATTTTGGTCGCTCCTTCTTTTTGCTTGTGTGTGTATAATAAATCTGTTCTTCCTCCGTACTCTGTCTTCTTCTCTTTTCCTTCTCTTTCGGTCGCTTTCGAGGTTTCCCGATTGAATATCTGTGGTGCGATCTGGTCAACGTTGGGGGAGTCGGGCCAATTGGGGATCCTGTAACAGTCGCGGTTGGACCATCCGCTCGGCCCATCATAACATCTAAACCGCGATCCGCGATATATATCGCGATATATATCTATATATATCTATCTATCTATCTATCTATCTATATATATATATATATATATATATATATATATATATATATATATATATATATTGTCGTGCGACTCAGGTTAACACCAGAGACCGCGGATAGGCCTAAACGGTTTTAATTGAGGCAACGACCAAACACGGATTTCACTATCAAGCACGGGAGGAAGAAGGAAAATGGAAGGCTGCGGTAAAAGCACTTACCTTGGTGAAACGACGGCAGCTGCAGGGAAATTAATGCACGTGACATCGAATTAAAATGTACAAAAATAGAGATTTATTCCATGGAACCCGCGATAAAGAACGCGACGATAATCAAATAATGTAACTAAATTGGGATCCCACACACCGGACTCAGAAACGAACAAAGGAGGATGAATTACGAAAAGAATTGTCTCATCGTTGTGTGTAAAATGGTGCGTGCGGCCTTATCTGTCCCTCGTTTTGTCTTGTCCGCCGTCCAACACGGCTCCGTTCGGCCCCGATGCACCCACGAGGTCCCTCGCTCCAGCACCACAGCACCGAGCACCGCTCCAAGCACCACGAGGTCCCACAGCAGGAAAAGCACCGCATGTCCAACGCAGGCTAGCGGCTCCAAGCGAGGTCGATCTTCACACACAATCAGCCTGCCACGTCCCAGTCAGCTCTCCCGAAGCAAACGTGCAAGAAGCAAGCAAACTCCACTCGGGCTATGACTCAACTCAACTCGGGCTGTGCAAGATGAAGCGCCGGATGTACAAAAAGGGCTAGCTGCGCAAACAAGAGCACGCACCGCAAGAGCCGCAAGAGCCGCAAGAGCCAGAGAGCAAGAGCCGCAAGAGCCAGAGAGCAAGAGACGCAAGAGCGACAAGAAGAAGCTGCAAGAGCGAAAATGTCCTTTGGCGCGCCCTTAAATAACCTTCCCGCGGTGGTGACATCAGCCCTGGCGCGCCACCCAATCAGTGCCCTCCATCGACTCGCCGGCTGGAGGTCCGTGCCTACCGTGCTGCCCCGTCACTCGTTCCCTGTTCCGTGGTCATAGTGCGTGGCACTCGAGGTGGCTAGGCCTGTCGGAGGTGTAATTGGCAGCGGCCATCATCGGCAGTGCCCCGGCCTGGTTTCCTTGCCTATTCGTCTTTCACAGTCATGTCAGGGAAGGGAATTATTTAATGTTGTGCTAGGGATCTAACTACATGTCTACAGGTGTGCATTGCCATAAGGGACAAAGGTTTAGCTACCAGGTGTGACACACAGGGGCGCTACTCTTTAATCCCTATGCTACTTATCACTCGAACATCCTGGTATGCTCACAGGTATACTCTTAACCGACAAAACGCCTACACATGAAACTTATTACAGCGCAGATTCCATACTGCGACAGACGAATACCTATCTACACAGATCTACCTGGCTCTACATATTGCTACCCCACCGACATAACAATATATATATATATATATCCTGAAGAAGCCTGGTGTTGGCTTAGCAGTTAGGGTGCTGGCTTGGGATCCTAGGATTCTGGATTTGAACCCCGATTGATTGCTGAATTAACGCCAGGGGGGTTGACTCAGCCTGTCATCCTTCTGAGGTCGGTAAATTGAGCACCAATTCACTGGTAATTCCCTGTGTGTTGCAAGAGGCAACCAACAGGGTTGACGGCAGGAAGGGCAATTGCTTCAATAAGGGGACCACGGTGACCAAAAAAGGCCAACCCCCGCTCTGTGGGGAAAATAGCCTCCAAAGGCGGCTCCATATATATCCTGAAGCTACGTCGGTAACTCATGTACCCTCTTCCAGTTTACAGTGCTTATACAAAAGTCTACACCCCCTTTCAAATTTTTCAGCTTTTGTTACCTTCTAGCCTGGAAATAAAATGCATTAACACAGACTTTTTCCACCTTTATTTAGAAATCGTAACCCACAACTTCCAAGTGAAAAACCAATTGTACAAATTTCAGAAAATTAATTTAAAAAACAAAACTAGAATATCTTGGTTGGAAAAGTGTCCACCCCCCTGAGGAAATATATGGTGGAAGCACGTTTGACAGTAATTACAGCTGTGAGTCTGTTGGGATAGGTCCCTACCATATTTACACACTTTGATTGGGCAATATTTGCCCATTCTTCTGTACAAAACTGTTCAAGCTCAGTCAAGTTACGTGGGGAGCGTTGATGGACAGAAATCTTCAAGTCATTCCTCAGATTTTCGATTGGATTTAGGTCGGGGCTCTGAATGGGCCACTCAAGTACATTTATATTTTTGTTTCCATTAGCCACTCCAGTGTAGCGTTGGCTGTTTGCTCCAGGTCGTTGTCATGCTGAAAGGTGAACTTCCATCCCAATTTCTGCTTTTTTGCAGAGGACAGCAGGTTTTCCTTAAGGATTTTTCAGTATTTTGCTCCATCCAATTTCTCTTATATCCTGTCAAGCACCCCAATCCCTGCTGATGTTAAACCTCCCCATAACATGATGCAGCCACCACCATGATCCACAGTAGGGATGGTGATCCTCTGGGTGATGTGCGGTGTTGGGTTTGCACCAAATGTAACATTTTGCATTTAGTCCAAAAAGTTCCATCAGACCTCAAAACTTTTTGCCACATGGCTTCAGAATCTCCAGTGTTTTTTTGCATACCCAAAACAGGACTCAAGGTGGGCTTTTTAGAATAATGGCTTACTTCTTGCCACCCTACCGTACAGGCCAGACTTATGGAGTGCTTGGGACATTGTTGTCACATGCACACGGTGACGAGTCTTTGCCATAAAGCCTGTAGCTCTTTCAAAGTTGCCATTGGCGTCTTGGAGGCCTTTCTGGTCAGTCTTATCATTGCTTGGTCATCCGGTTTGGAGGGACGGCCTGATCAAGGCAGGGCCTTGGTGGTACCATACACCTTCCACGAATTAATGATTGTCCTGACTGTGCTCCAAGGGATATTCAAGGCCTTTGAAATATTTTATGTCCATCCCCTGATCTGTACCTTTTCACAACTTTATCCTGGATATCTTTGGAAAGCTCCTTGGTGCTCACGGTGGAGTCTTTGCTGTGAAATGCACTACCCAGCAGAGGAAATCTACAGGAACAGCTGATTTTATTCTGAAATAATCATAATCACTACAATTTAACACAGGTGGAGGCCAATTAACTTGGTGTGTGATTTTTGAAGGTGATTGGTTACACCTGAGCTAATTTACAATTGCTATTATAAGGGGGGTGGACACTTATCCAAACAAGATAATCTAGTTTTGTATTTTTAATTAATTTTCTGAAATTTGAAGCATTTGTTTTTAACTCAACTGGACTATGTCCAGCTGAGTTTTTGTCGACACCCAGTGTCCACCTGTCGTCTGTCTGTCTGTCTGTCGTCTGTAAGCAATTCGACGTCTTCGCTCTAAAAGTCACAAATATTGATTACATTTGATGAAACTTGTTATGCAGCATCTTTAAGACATAAACTAGTTTACGATTGCATTTGGGCGTTGCACGCCAAAAAATGGGCGTGGCAGGGCGGCCTTTGGAAGAGGGTCAGAGAGCGGTATTCAGGATTGCAAAGCAGATAGCAAAAGAGAGGTGTGATGTGATGGGGGTGAGTTGCTTGAAGGATGAAGTGGGACAAATCGTTGTGGACCCAGATGGAATAAAAGGAAGATGGAAGAGATATATGGAAATACTGTTGAATGCAGCGAATGAATGGGATGGCAACATAGAGAGTAACCCAGTTTTAGGACCGGCAGAGAAGATAACCGAGAAGGAAGTTGAGGAAGCGATAAAAGCAATGAAGAGTAGAAAAGCGGGAGGGCCGACGGGAGTTGTGGGAGATATGTTGAAGGCAGCGGGAAATTGGGGTGTGAAGAGAATGACAGAGATCTGCAATCTGGTGGTGAAAGAAGGCCGCATTCCAGTGGATTGGGAACTGAGTACCCTCGTCCTTCTATACAAGGGGAAAGGTGAACCTCTGGACTGTGGCTCGTATCGAGCGATAAAGTTATTGGAGCATGGAATGAACGTATTGGAAAGGGTGTTGGAGAGGAGGATAAGGAAGAAAGTGAAGATTGACGAAATGCAGTTTGGATTTATGCTAGGAAGAGGAACGACAGACGCGCTTTTTATTGTGAGGCAGTTGCAGGAGAAGTATATCGAGGAGAGGAAGAAGTTGTTTCTTGGGTTTGTTGATCTGGAGAAAGCATTCGATAGGGTTCCACGTGAAGTAGAGACATGGGCATTGAGGAAGTTAGGAGTGAAGGATTGTTTGATCAGAGTAGTGATGGCAATGTACAAAAGAGTGCGCACACCTGTAAGGACGAAGGACGGGAACAGTGGTGAGTTTGAGGTGAAGGTGGGAGTGCATCAGGGGTCGGTACTAAATCCACTACTATTTGTAGCTGTCATGGAGATGCTGGCTCAGAACGTAAAGGAGGGTTTACCGTGGGAGTTGTTGTATGCAGATGATCTGGTGTTGATTGCAGAAAGTATGGATGGACTGAAGGAGAAGATGAACAAGTGGAAGGAATGTATGGAGACAAAAGGTCTGAAGGTGAATATCGGAAAAACGAAGGTGATGGCAAGTGGTAAAGCATGTGGTGAGGTGGAAAGAACTGGGAAGTGGCCCTGTGCTGTGTGTAGGAAGGGTGTCGGAGTGAACTCCATTCAGTGTACAATGTGCGCTGAGTGGGTTCATCAAAAATGTAGTGGTTTGAGAGGGTCATTAACCAGTGTGGCAGCTACATTCAAGTGTGCACAGAGGGAGCTGCAGATGGAGGAAATGTTGAGTTGGATCTTGGAGACGGCATGAAGCTGGAAGGTGTGAAAACATTTTGTTACCTAGGAGACATGCTGAATGGAGAAGGTGGATCAGACTCGGCAATGGTTGCTGGAGTGAGATGTGCATGGAAGACGTTTCGGGAACTGAGTGGCGTGCTGACGAGGAGGGGAGTGTCGTTGAAGCTGAAGGGAAAGGTGTATGCTGCATGTGTGAGAAATGTTGTGATTTATGGGAGCGAGACATGGGTAATGAACGTAGAGCAGCAACGAAGGCTGGAAAGGGTGGAAATGCGAATGGTTCGGTGGATGTGTGGAGTATCGTTGAGAGAGAGGAAGACAAATGATGAATTGTGAAAGATGATGGGAATAGAGCCTGTGATTGATGCTGTGAAGAGAAACAGGTTGAGATGGTTTGGTCATGTGTTGAGGAAGGATGAAAGTGACTGGTTGTGAAGAGTGATGGAAATGAATGTAGAAGGAAGTAGAGGACGGGGAAGACCGAGAAAGACTTGGCTAAAGATGGTTGAAGAAGAAATGCGGGCAAGGGGGTTAACAAGGGGAGATGCAGAAAATAGGGCAAAATGGAGAACATTGTCATGGGGACCGCAAGGCTAACCCCCGCTCTTGCAGGGAAAATGGCCTTAAAATGCCTGTTGTTGTTGTATGTTGTCGGGCGGCCATATTGAAAAATCAATTTTTGTCATATATTTTTAGCACATATAAACTATATACAGACTTGGCATTTAATATGGAATATTTTTTTTGTGGGGGTGAACTTACTTTTCAAGATGTCTTAGAACCAAAAGTTCATTGGAATAATGTTGAAATTATTCTAGATTTTGTTAATGTGACCTTTAAAAGAAATAAAAACCACATTTGACATTTTGAAACAGATAAATTGATCCTTGAAAGTGATGGAAACTGATATCGAACTCAATTCATGGACAGTACTGTGTTAAACTTCTGTACGTTTTCCAGAAGTATCTCTTTATTTTGCACATTAGCCAATTTTTTTTTTAACAAAAACAAAAGTTAAATTACGACTGGGATTACGGACAGTAAAATTACAGTTCAGTACTTCGTGTA
This sequence comes from Myxine glutinosa, assembly GCF_964187855.1. NCBI lineage: Eukaryota > Metazoa > Chordata > Myxini > Myxiniformes > Myxinidae > Myxine > Myxine glutinosa. The sequence goes on from NC_136267.1 coordinate 175,653,189, forward strand.
ACCCCCACGAGCATTCAGGAGAGCACGTACACGTTGAGGCATGCTGTTCACGAGATTTGCCAAGGTTTGGTCAGGAATCGCTTGCCATGCAGTGACAATAGCCTGCTGCAATTCACGCACAGAGGTCGGCTGCTGGTCCAAGTGGTTGATTTGACACGTTAATTCTGCCCACAAGTTCTCTATCGGATTCATATCCGGGGACATGGCAGGCCACTCCATATGCTCTACACCACGGTCAGCAAGAAAGTGTTGAATCATGCGAGCACGATGAGGCCGTGCATTGTCATCTTGGAAGACAAAGTTTCCTCGAAAGGCTGCACGAGCAAATGGAAGCAATGTTTCTTCCAGAATGGCCCTGTACTTGAACTGGTTAAGGTTTCCATTCAGAACAACCAGGTCAGTATTTCCCCCTGCATGAAAAGCAGCCCAAACGGTCACCCCACCACCTCCAGCTTGGACTCTTGGCACTATACAATCTTTGTTGTAGGCTTCATGCACTTGTCTGCGCACTCGGACGTGGCCATCTTGCCGATAGACCAGAAATTTAGACTCGTCACTGAAGATCACGTGATTCCAGTGTCCTGGCTGCCATTGACGGTACTCTCTGGCCCACTGCAATCGGCGCTGGTGGTGTTGTCTGGTCAGGCGTGGCTTTCTCAGGGGACGCCTGGCACGATAGCCTGCTTGAACCAGTCGTTGGTTGACTAGCCTTCTGGATACAGGCACATTTGTCAGTTGCTGCCACTCAGCCCTAAGCCAATTAGCTGACGTGGTATGGCCATTGCGGACTAACCAGTGCAGCTGGCGATCATCCCTCCTTGTGGTTCTGCGGGGACATCCTGGCCTAGGTATTGGAGTAGGGACACCCCTCTGAGCATTTCGTTTCAGGATCTTTGACACCTGACCTTGAGTGATGCCATACTGCTGAGCAATAGCACGCTGTTTCATGCCGTAATTTCGTAAAGCCACCACTCCATGACAAACAGCATTGTCGAGTTGACGGACCATCTCCAGAGGAAGCGGCAATAACTTTTGGAGACGTGCAGCAGTTGTTTGCCACTGATACAGAACGCAACAACCCTTGTATACCCGACTGTGAAGCCAATCATCAAATGCACCTGTCCGTATATTTTGCCACACCACCTGTGATATAATCCTGTTGTTGACTTCTTGCCTCGACAGACAATCAGTGACATGGTTCTTTTAACAAATAAATCACCAAAGTGTAAAAGAAACTCACCAGATTGATATACTGAGTTAAGAAAGTAAACCCAAGTCAAGAAAAAAAAAAATTCCATATTAAATGCCAAGTCTGTAGTTTGTGGTTCTATTATGCATATTCTAACCATATTGATATGGACCAGTTGAGTTCAGATTCCCTGGAACCTCTAGTTTACTTGGAAGTTGTGGGTTACAAAACTGTTCAAGCTCAGGCAAGTTACATGGGGAGCGTTGATGGACAGAAATCTTCAAGTCATTCCTCAGATTTTCGATTGGATTTAGGTCGGGGCGCTGACTGGGCCACTAAAAGCCATTAAAATTAAATTACAATTAAAAATAAAAAATAAAATAAATTAATTAATTAAATTTACGAATTAAAAATAAAGGTTTAGCTCTTGCACGAGCCTCGATGTTGTATACAAAAAAAAAAGGAGGGAAAAGTCTAATTTAATGTATTTTATTTCCAGGCAACAGGCAACAAAAGGTGAAAACTTTGAAAAGGGGTGTAGACTTTCTATAGGCACTGCATGTATGTATGTATATATGGGGAGGGTGGAGGAGGTAAGGAACAAGCTTCTAAGAGGTTTGAAGACGATTGATGGATGTAGCTTGCCTGGAAAGTTGAAGGTATGGTGTTTGAAGTTTGTATTGATGCCACAAGTGTTGTGGCCATTGATCGTTTATGATATTGCGATTGGGCATGTCGAGAGGATGGAGGTTTTGGTGAGTGTGTTTGTGAGGGTTGGGAGTGCCAGACTATTTGAAAAATGTTGCTTTTGATGGTCAGGATGAAAAACTCCAGTTTTCCTTGACATCAATAACCCTTGAGGAGTATAAGTGCGTAATGGTGCGGGAGTTCATGATTATGCGGGATTCGAGTGATCCAGTGGTGAAGAATGCATGAGCCAGCAATGTTGGAAAAGTTGGAAATGGAATGCATAAGCAGGGGTGGATGAGCGGTTGCAACAGGAGGAGGTCGTGGGGATGGTACAGCATGGGAAGCATGGCTTGGGGTGGATGAAACATGAGCGATGGGGAAAGGCAGGTGTGAAAGAGAGGAGGAAGATGGTTGAGAGTGAGGTGGGAAGAAAGGAGGAAGAGAGGAGGTATGTGAAAGAAGTCGTATAGGCACAGCAAGGTGCTTGGACTCAGTGGGAAGGTGTGCAGGTGAGAACGTTGAAGTGGCAAGAGATTTGGAGGATGAAGCCAATACTGTTGAAGTTCCTGTTGTGGCAACGTATGATGTGCTTCCATCGTCAGCAAACTTGTGATTGGCAAGTGGTGACAGACCTAAAGCCACAATTGGTATTCCCGGAGGAGATGTGCGTGACATGGTTGTGGCCTGATATCGTAATCTGGTCAGGTACAACAAGGCATGTCATCTTGGGGGAATTGTCAGTACCTTCGTGAGTTTCTTGTCAGCCATTTGAGGTGGGGTGCAGAGGGTATATTGGCAATTCCTTTTATGCATTTCTTGCTCGGCTTGGAGTGTGTGGGACAGAAAGAAGAAGGATGTGTGAGAGAGTGGCCCAGGTCACGTCAAAAGGCTCACTTTGGATTTTGAGGAAGTTTATGGAGGCACGTCGGTCGAACGGTGTAGGTTGAGGTTGATTGGGTGGTGGTTCATTCAGCCCCAAAAGGGGTAGTGACTGCGTGTGGAGGATAAATGGAGATATGTGTATATGGTTGTTAATTTGAGCGGTGTATGTTATGAGGCTAGTTGGTTTGTTGTGTGTGTGTGTGTGTGTGTGTGTGTATGTGTGTGTGTGTGTGTGTGTGTGTGTGTGTGTGTGTGTGTGTGTGTGTGTGTGTGTGCACGTGTATGTGTGTGTTTTTACATGTGTCTGTGTGTTTTTGCATGTGCGTGGGTGTGTGTTTTTGCATGTATTTTGCTGTTGAATGGTGCATGTTGTAAATGTGGGTGGTTGGTTGGTTGTTTGGGTGGATTTTGTCAGTGTGTGTTTGTGTGTTTGTGTCATTGGTTATTATCTCCATAATTTGCGTTTTACAAGAACCTCTTCAGTGAAGGATTGCGATTCATGGGCTATGTTGTGAAGTTGTGTTCTCAGAGTTTTGTTCCGAGGGCTCTTTTCAGGATCGTCACTGAGCCCCGTAAAGCCTCCAACTGTAATTTGTTGTAACTAGGGCATGCCCGTACTATATATATATCTAAAATTATATCCCCCCCCCCCTCTATTTACATGAAATGGTTTGGTCCATTCGCAAAGCCAAAGCGAACGGCTTGCGAGTACGGTAGAACCCCCCCCTCTATTTACATGAAATGGTTTGGTCCATTCGCAAAGCCAAAGCGAACGGCGAACGGCTAAATCGCCATAGCTCGGTAGCTCGCTGCTCTCTGATTGGTCGAATCGTTTTTTGGACATAGCTCGGTAACTACTTGTCCGATTAATATGAAACCTTGAAAAGGCACATCCTCGGGTCCCCAGCAATATACCTGGCAAGTTTCAAGTATATCGGACCGGTAGTTGTCGAGAAACAGCGGTCGCATACACACAGAGATTACTGGAATTATAGATAGATGTTCACAGGAATGGTTTTTAAGATCTCTGTAAGGTTCGTCTTTATCATTCGCATTGCTCCAATTATCACTGGTACCACTTTGGCGCTCTTCAGCTTCAATTTTTTTTTTTTTTTTTTTTTTTTTTTGTATACAAGATCGAGGCTCGTGAAAGAGCGAACATTAATCACACAGAAAGACAAACCGACACATAAAACATATAACATGGGGAGCGGTAGACAAGATGGGGAGAGAGTGGGAAGGACACAAACACAACATTTGAGAGCAGGGACCAAGGGACATGGAGAGATCTGTGGGAGGGAGAGGGCTTTGAGGGGGGAGGCATGGGAAGGGGAGGTGGGAGAGGTATGAAACATATGGACACTGCCAGGACTTCCAGGAAAGAAGTTGGAATTTCAAGCAAGGTGGATCTAGGGTGCATTAGTGGGGGTAGAAAAGATCAAGGTTTTGGATGGGGGAAGATAAGAGATGGTGGTGAACAGCTGTTTTAAAGACCTGGAGGGAGGAGTGGGATTGAAGGGAGTGAGGGAGTTTGTTCCAGAGGCGGGAGAAAAAGGGAATGAAAGAGTGAAGGTGAGCAGAGAGCCGAGATTTCGGCAGTTTAACCATCAGAGGGTTGCAGGCAGATCTTGTGCGACCTGTAGGAATATTTGGGGGACAGAGCACAGAGAGAGCTGGGGGAGCAAGGCCGGAGAGGAGTCGGTAGAAGACGGAAAGACCACCAACCTGCCTGCCGTGAGTGAGTGAAAGGCCCTCAGAGATAGCTTCATCGCGGGAGATTCCAATGATTCTGAAAGCTTTGGTTTCAGCAGCGTGAAGCCGAGCCAGGTGTGAGGCAGGAGCACCGGCCCATAGGGGAGAACAGTATTCCATTGAGCTGCGGATGAAAGCCTTGTATGTGGTGAGGAGCTCAGGTGTGCCAAGGAAGGACTTCGCACGACGGAGGATGCCCAGCCGGCGACTGGCTTTGGAGGCCAGCTTAGAAATGAGGTTTTCCCAAGAAAGATCATGGCAGATAGTGAGACCCAAAAGCTTGAGCGACAGAACTTCTTGGAGAGGATTGTTGAGAAAGCAGATGGGAGGGTTGTCCAGTCGATCTTTTCGGAGAGACATAGTAAGAGTGTGAGATTAGTAAGAATGATCTTTTCACTTCATTTTTGAGGTCTTTGTACTGATATCTCAATCAGCAATGCTGTATTTTCCTTTTTGTTCCCGAGTAATATATCCGGTAGCAATGCTTTGTTTTCTGTGTTCACGCTGGAAGGGATCATCAGGTCAAATGTGAGCAGTATGTCCTTGTTTTCACGTTGGTGTTCAGTTAGCCTTGTGGTTAAGCGTTTGGACGTTTGGCCCACACAATTGGCTTCACAATCTTCACATTGCATGTTGTAGATGACATTCTTTCTGTCAAATTTGAAGCCCTGTGATTGGCAAGGACTTGGACAAATCCATCAAGTGAACCATCCCCAGCGGAACTTAATGGTTAACACCACACTCAACGCCTCTGAGGAAGATAACTAGTTTGTTCTTGAAACGTCAGGCTATTAATAAAGAATTTTCGATTTAAAAAAAATTATTTTACTGCTCAGTGTGCTATCATTTACAATACTAGGACGTGCCCGTACGTGGGTGCCCGTTCCTTGCCAAAAAAAAAAAAAAAAAAAAATTTGTGTAGGGGTGTGTGTGTGTAAACATCCTAGGGCGTGCCCGTATGTGGGTGCAAAAAAACATGCGTGCAAACAACAACAACAAAAAAAAACTTTGAAACCACGTGGCAGTAACGACCACAGAACCCCCCCCCCCCCTCTATTTACATGAATGGTTTGGTCCATTCGCAACGACCACAGAACCCCCCCCTCTATTTACATGCAATGGTTTGGTCCAAAGCGAACGGTTTGGTCCATTCGATGTGATTCGATGATTCGATGTGAATGGTTTGGTCCATTCGCAACGACCACAGAACCCCCCCCTCTATTTACATGAATGGTTTGGTCCATTCGCAGAGCCAAAGCGAACGACCACAGAACCCCCCCCCTCTATTTACATGAATGGTTTGGTCCATTCGCAAAGCCAAAGCGAACGACCACAGAACCCCCCCCCCCCCCCCCCCCCCTCTATTTACATGAATGGTTTGGTCCATTCGCAACGCCAAAGCGAACGGCGAACGGCTAAATCGCCATAGCTCGGTAAGTACTTGTCCGATTAATTTAAAACCTTGAAAAGGCACATCCTCGGGTCCCCAGCAATATACCTGGCAAGTTTCAAGTATATCGGACCCGTGGTTGTCGAGAAACAGCGGTCACAGACACACAGACACACAGACACACAGAGATTGCTGGAATTATAGATATATATATATATATATATATATATATATATATATATATATATATATATATACATCTCAGTCATTATGCGATTTCATACCATCAGTGGGGAACCGCCAGTAAGGTGTCCCATACAGCTGCTGCTGCACCTTCCTGTTTGAGATAAGCACCGCCTGCCACACAGCAACATTATCTCTGGTATCCACTCATTATATGGAGTCGAATTGGATGCGGTTGGGAGTTACTAATTGGTATCTGTAATCTGGTTCTCCAACCTAATGAGCGAACGTCATGACGTCATCATCGTAATTGCCATGTGCCATGCGGTTCTTATCGCTCCGAGCAAGGTGCAGCAGCAGCAGCTGTATGGGACACCTTGCTGGCGGTTCCCCACTGATGGTATGAAGGTCGCGTAGTGACTGATATAAAAACCGAAAGGTTTTCAGAGTTACAAGTGTATGGAAGGCTCACTGCGTTGCCCTGATGAAGCCCCAACAAGGGCGAAACCAGGTCGGTAACTGTGAGTTTTGCATGCACTTGTGACAGTATCTGAATTTAAGATCCATAATGACGCACTGCTAGATGGTTCCCCTGGAGCTTTGCAGGCAATGTGGACATGCATGGCGATGACGTCATGACGTTCGCTCATTAGGTTGGAGAACCAGATTACAGATACCAATATATATAGATAGATAGATATATATATATAATATATTATATATATATATATATATATATATATATATATATATATATATATATATATATATATATATATATATATATATATATATATATATATACACAGTGAAACCTTGACTTACGAGTGCACCAACTTACGAGTTTTCCGAGATACGAGCCGTCGCTCGGGCGGTTTATTGCTTTGAGATGCGAGCCGAGATCTGAGTTACGAGCTTCGCCACCCGCCACCAGGTGGGTTCCGGTCACGTGGTTATCTTGCCGTGCAAGCATCTCTGCTGTATATTGCTGCTGTTTTGTTTTCGCATTTTGGTTATTTTGGAGCTGACGCCACCCGCCACCAGGTGGGTTCCGGTCACGTGGTTATCTTGCCGTGCAAGCATTTCTGCCGTATATCGCTGCTGCTTTGTTTTCGCATGTTGGTTATTTTGGAGCTTACGCCACCCGCCACCAGGTGGGTTCCGGTCACGTGGTTATCTTGCCGTGCAAGCATCTCTGCCGTATATAGCTGCTGCTTTGTTTTCGCATTTTGGTTATTTTGGAAAATTTCTTAGTTTTAACCATGGGTCCTAAGAAATTGAGTGCCAAGGGCAGTACTGAGAAGAAGAAGAGGATGATGTGCTTGGATATAAAACACGCAATCGTCGAAAAACATGAGCGAGGTGTGCGTGTTGTCGACTTGGCGAGGCAGTACGATCGTAGCAGTACGATCGAAACATTTTGAAAGGGAGGAAGAAACAAACCTCGTTGGACAGGTTTTTATTGAAACGCCCTGCAAGTGAAAGCGAGGAAAGTGTGGCGAAAAAGGCAAAAGTTATCTCCTCCACCTCCGCCAGCATCTTCGTCTGATCTTCAAGGTAAATACACTTAATAAAACCAGTTTATTTCTTTACATTGTGGCGGACACGGAAGCTCACTGGCGTGGTGACATCATTCCGCGCACCAAGTGGGCGGGGGCCAAGCCGAGGGGTAGGCGTGGCCTCAGGATATACACCGGGCGCGCAGCCCGGAGCGCGCCAGTGTTACAGTGAGCTCTTGAATAAAGACTCTTACAAATTACCGCGTTGTCCGCTTCCTCCTTGTTTACAAGCAGCGCGCGTAACGCCGCTTATTACGTACAGTATATACGAGGTCGTGCTTGTTTATACTGTTGCGGATATGGGATTTGGCCTCCATCCATATCCGCTTGTAAATATTCCCCTATTTCCCCAATACCCCCCAACTATCCCCAATCCCCCATTCCCTAGTCCCATTGCCTGTAAATAACACTCTGTAGAACCGACCTTCCCCTTTTTCCCCCATTAAATGTCGTGCCCAGGTCCACCGCATCTCACGTAGACAACTTTCGGACATCTTGCTAGTTATTCTTAGTCTATGTCAGTTAAGGACTCGTTTCCATTAATTCTGACTCTTCGTTGCACCAGAATGTGATTGTATGGCACCAGTAATGAGTTTAGGACATCCCCATACCTCCTCCCATCTTCCCCATGAAACAACAACAACAACAACAACAACTACCACAACAGCGCGCGGGGAGTGTGCGTCCTCACTCCGGCTCGGTTAGCCGCCATTACCCATGTGCGCCGACGGGGTTACCACGAAGGGGCTGCCTGTCGGCCCCTCGTCAAGGGCGGAGCCGGTAACCCCCCGCACCCAATAAGAAGCAACGGGCCGATTCCATCTGGGGCGGAGCTAACGAGCCGAGGGCGTGTCACTCCCCGCCGGATATACGCAGCGACTTACCGGACGTGACGTCAGATGCGCCTCAGCCACGAAGGAGAAACAGACGCCACCTCCAGCGCGACGAGACCTCCCGCATCTCTGGACCGGACCGGGTCGATTCTGCCCCTGCGCCGAGGTGCACCTTGAGCCTCGACTACCTGCCCTTCCTTGCCATCAATCCCCGTGTGAGTCAGTCTTGTCCTGTTTATCTGTCGTCTGTCGGGGTTACTATAAGACCGTGATTAAGTGCCTATCTTCCTATGCTGTCTCTCTCGTCCTTGTAATCTAACGCTCCGAACTATTATAACCTCCTCCGGAGGTCTTGAGAACTGTACCCCTGGTGTCGTGTCATTTTAACCCAGCCGTTGTGTCCTTTCCTCAATTGATTTAGCGTAGCGCGACTCGGCCAACGTTCGAGTATAATCGGGTAAACTGTGCAGACGCGGTCATACCAAACCGCTCGGTAAACCAACATCCACAACCGCGTCTGTAACAATACATTATTTGTTATTTATAAAGTACATTTTTCTTATTTAAAAACACGTAACAAAAAAAATTGGTGTGGTTTTTTGGGGGCTGGAACGGATTAATAGCATTTCAATGCATTTTAATGGGGAAATTTAATTTGAGAAACGAGCAAATTGAGTTACGAGCTCGGTCACAGAACGAATTAAACTCGTAAGTCAAGGTTTCACTGTGTATATATATATATTGTTGTGGATATGAGGACTGTATATATATTTTTTTTATTGTGTGCTGTATGATTATTATTATTGTTGTTGTGCTGTGCCTCCTGCCTCCGGAGCTGTGTAAGATCAAAAGGGCGTCCCATAGTCCACAAGCATACACGTCAGCCAATCATAGGATATTCATGTTCGATAGTTATATCTTATTCTGTGTTTTAGGATAAGGCTGTGTCTCCCATTAATTGAAGTACTCCATTGCACCAGTGAAAGAGAATAGATCCCCTTCCATTCCCATCCCCAAAAATCCCCATTTCCTTCACACCCCCCTTTCGTGATTGCCGACCCTCGATTGCCATATTACATCCCCTCTCGTCATTGCTGAGCCCTCGATTCCCAATCACCTCCCCTCCAATAACCGCCATTGACCACGAGGCTCGAGTCAGGGAAGAAAGGCGTGTCTCCACCTCGTCAGAGGAGGGGAGGGGCGCGCCCGCCCGTCGTCGTCTGGGGCGGAGCCCGAGGGTCGTGCGACCAGCCAGGGCCGAGGTGAGCGCCCCGATGGGCGTGTCCAAAGCGCCGGGGGCGTGATCGCTGGGGGCGCTATAAAAGGGCGCAACCGGAAGTGGAGCAGAAGAAGAAGAAAGGAGAGATGCACTCTGGGTTGGTCGGAGAAAGAGAGAGAGAGGAGGAGTTGGTTGCACCGAGAGAGAAAGAGAGAGAGAAGAGTTGGTCTGAGTCGGGTGCCAAAAAGGAGGGTCAGTGGTCACAGTTGGTTGCGGTGGTGAGAAGTCGGTGGTGAGAAGCGAGTAAGACAAGGCCTGGCAAGGCAACTGCAGGCCGCCGCAGCAGCGACACCCGGCAACCGCAAAAGGGGGCAGGAACGGCGGCTGCTGAACGCGCCGGTTGTGCGGCGGGACCCCCCCTTGGACCTCTCCCTCTCCCTCCAGCCATCCACATCCTGCGATTCCTGCAATTCCCCGTGTGAGTCGTCTTTGTTTGTTCTGTCCTGGGTAATAAGTTAAGTCTGTAGATAAGCTAAATTTGCACTGTGTCACCTGCGTCTTGTACTTGTAAATAAACTGAATTGCTTTTTGTTGCTTGTGTGTAAATAGTAGAAATAAATTCAGTAGTAATATTTCAAACCTTTTTTTTGTCTCTGTTTTCCTCTTGCATTGCGTCGCTTTTGTCTTTTCCCTCATTGAGCAGCTAGGGTGCGATACAACCAACGTTCGGGTGGAATCGGGTGAGTTTTGTTAGGTCGCGGTTTTAAACCACCGCTCGGTCTATAACATCCGAACCGCGATCTATAACAATTGGTGTCAGGAGTGGGATTCGAACCTGGGACTAAATTTATTTAGCCCAAATTTTGGAACACCAATTGTACTATTAGAATAACAATTGGTGTCGGGGAGTGAGATCGACCCGGAGCGCGCTTCACGCGCTCAAAATTATAAAGTACGAAATTTGTTTTGTTTTAAAGGAAAAGCCCGAATTTTGAAATCGCGCCATGGCTGTCCAAGGCGACGGGATGCCGGTGGGAGAGATAGAGGGGTTAGAAGTAACCCAGGACTTCGGGGAAGAAAGGGAGGAGGAAAATGGCAATGTGGTTGCGGGAATATCAGGCGCGCAAAATGGCGCGCTCGCTCACGTGGTTGAAGGGTCCCAAAATAGCGGCGCCGCGGAGGGCGAGCCTGCGGTGGCGGCTGGGGACGCTGGGCAAACCGGGTTTGACCTCAGATTATTCTTGACCCAACTGAATGCAAAAATGGATAGGATGGGGGACCAAATGGGGGTAATGGGGAACCGGATGGATGCTCAGGGTGAGCGATTGGAGGGCCAAATGGGGGTAATGAGGGACGAAGCAAGGGGTACCGTTGAGGGGTTAGACAATAATTTTAAGGGGTTAGACAATAATTTTAAGGAGTTAGACAAGAAATTTGAGGGGTTAGACAATGGGATAGAAGGGGTGAAACATGGGTTAACGGGGGTGGAAAATAGAATGGCTGCCCAGGAGAATCAGTTAGAGGGGGTGAAAAATGGGTTAATGGGGTTAGAAAATAGGATGGAGGACAAATTGCGGGAAATAGGGGAACAATCCGCCCGGGAAATCGAACAGATGGGGAACCAGATGGAGGAAATACGACGAGGGGTGAGTGAGGAGGTCTCGGGGCTACGCGAGGAGGTAAAGCGAGGCGAAAAGCGTATAGAGAAAGAAGTGAGGAATAATACGGCTAAGTTACAAGGGGGAATAGAAGATCTGACGGAGGAGGTGGAACAGCTGACAGAGGGACAAACGAAGTTAGTGGAGCAGGTTCAAAGGAACACTGCAGTACTCGGAGGGTTAAAGGCGACACAAAAAGAAATTAAAAACGAATTAATAGCGACGCAGAGGCAATGTCAGATGGTAAGGGAGGAACTGACAATGAGGGTGGACGAGGTGACAGAAGTAATGGAGACGAAGGACCGGGAGGTAAGGATGCACATAGAGACGGTCACGGTAGCCTTAGAGGACGAGCTTGAGGAGACGCACCGAGAAATAAAAGAGGTTAAACAAAAATTAGAGGAAGTGGGAGAAGAGGTGAGTGAAATTAAGAAGGGACGGACAGAAACTAAGAGAGAAATCCAGGAGGAGGTAATGGAATATGTGCAAGGTCGGTGCTCAACTCATGATGTGATGCTCACTAACCAAATAAAGAGTTTGCAGGTGGCAAAGGAGGTGCGGGGACGAGGTGCCAAGGTGAGTGGCAATGTATATGATGTGAGGAAAGCTTCAGTCGGCTTGGGGATTGGATTGGATCCGGGTGTTCGTGAAAGGCCGTTGGTGAAGTGTGTGACAGGTCAGGTGTGCGAAAAAAGAGGTGTGCGAGAATGTCCGACCATGGGGTGTGTGAGAAAAAAGTGCACGCCGAGGAGTGAGTGTGCCGTCAAGAGTGAGTTGGTCGAAGCGCGTGTGCGAGGGAGCACAGGGAAGCGCGGTGTGGTGAGTGTTACGGAGGAAGTAACGAAAAAGTGTGCGCGGGAGGATGCGCGAGAAAGGTGTGTAACGGACGGGTGCATGAGGAAAGAGTGCGCTGTCGAGAGGAAGGGTGAGTGCGCGACCGAGAGTGGAGGTGAGAGTAGTGAGAGTGAAACGGAGCGTGAGTTGGTTGTGGCAGGTGAGCGAGGATGTACACCTGGAATAGAAGGATGCACACCTGGAATGGTAGAGCGTGAGTGGGAATGCACGCTGGAATTGGTAGTGAGACACGTGGTTGGGTGTGCGGGTGAGAGCACACCTGTGATTGTCACAAAGGAGGTGACCGAGAAAGGGGCGCGAAGAGGTGTATTGGTGAGGTGTGCGAGCGACGAATGTGTGCCAAGGTGTTCGGTGGTCAGGTGTGTGACCAAGTCGATGGGCGGAGTGAGTGTACCTGGGTGTGTAAGGAAAGGTACGAGGAGAATGGGAACGGCTGCATGTATGAGCACGAAAGGGGTAGCGTATGCATGTAAGCCTGCAGGTGAGGCGTCGACGATAACCGGGTTAAAGGTTAGGTCGACTTTTAGCCGAATCGGGCCCTCGGTGCGTGCCGGGCTTCGCGTGCCGCGAGAACCAGCGGAGATCCGAGCCACGGCGGGTTCGAAAGGACCGCCGTGCGCGATCCACGCTGGGCCTCGCGTGGAGCGGCCGCGTCCGGGCTCCACTAGGCGGAGCGGGCAGCCCGATAGGAAGGGTCGTCATGGCGACCACTTTCTATTGAGACGTGCCGGCAGGTCGAGATCGGGACATTGGATGGCTCCACGCCGAGGTGGTGCGTGGGATCTCGGCCCGGGTAAGCCTCCGTCCCTGCCCCGAATGCGGGACGTATCCAGCCGCTGGCACAAAAGAACCCGCATTCATTGCTCGGCTGTACGAAGCCGGGCTGTAGATGTGAATTGGCGGATTTGGCGCACCGAGAGGACCTAATAAGTAGACGGGTGATGGTGATAGTGATAGTAGTGATTTGATACAAAATTTAGAAAAGTGAATAGAATTGGCAGTAAATAGAAAATTTTTGACTTGTGGAATCTGGACGAACAAAATTGATAGTGAGAGACCCCCGATGTGGTGGGATGGCAAATCCACCATCCCTCACAGAGTGGGGGCAAATGCGCAATAGATTATGGGGTGTATGGCAGTGAAAACTAGCCCGGGTGGGTTAGGATATGGTGTGTAGGGATCTAGCGGAGATGACATTAGGTGACGTTAAGGTTAGTTAGTGACTGATACCTGTAGTGGGGACGCAGGTAGATTAGTGTGGATGATAATGACGTGGGAGCGCAATAGTTTAAAGGGACGACTGGGAAGCGCAAGTTTCAGAGGGGAGTAGTTAGCTGAGATGATGCCGTGTGTGTGAGGATTGAACAGGTGAGAATGGAACAGGTGTGATTGCACAGGTGTGCAACTGAACAGGTGTGTGGAGCAGTGTATGAGTGAGTGATGGTGATGTGTGTTGTGTTGACCAACTGGTCCAGGAAGAGGAGGAGGGTGCAGGTGGCACCAGGTAGGATTGCACAGGTGTGCAACGACAGGTGAATGAAAGACAGGTGTATGGAATAAATGGTATGGAGTATTGGAATGGATGGTCGTGGAGTGGGTATGGTGGAAATTGTGGAGTGGAGTGGATGGTGCGAAGGTGTGAATGGGGGAAGAGTGGACCCCCCATCACGGATACCCGGGGCGGGTAGTGTAAGAGTTAGGTAGAGGGTACAGGTAAATTGTGGTTGGATATTGGCATCTGTGGTGCGGTTGGAAGAATGATGTTTGGATGGGTGCATTAGTGTTGTGGAAATGGCTGGGCGTGTAGCCTGTTAGTGTGTGTAGTTGGTTTGGGCACTCCACCACTGTAAGGATGTCGGCCAGGTGAGGCCGCAGGTGGGCTCTGGGAGCCGGTAGTAGTTGTTGTGGATGGGGCCCGAGGATCCGGAGGACGGACCCGGGTAGCCCAGTGCCAGAGGGCACCATGGGGTGACAGAGCCAGGAGAGGGGCTGTCCCCAGTTAATTAGGTTAGGGTGAGGAGCTAGGTAAGCTCGGGTGGCAACTACAGTGGTGGAGGTGTGCAGGTGGGTAGACCTGTTGGGAGAGCTACACGTCGCGGCCCAGAAATTGTGCGAGGGCACCGGGAGATGAATCGGGGGAGTGAGACCCCAAATTGAAAAGCACCACAGTTTGGCCAATGGGAATTGGTTTTTAGAACCCATAGTGTAAGAGGGCCAATGGTTTGGCCGGAGAAAGACCCCGGGTAGTGTAAAGTGTGTTAAAGTCATTTAGAGGATAGTTAGGATGAAGGATCTCCTCGCACCATCTGCACCCACTCACCGGAGGTGACAGGTAACTCCACACCATGCCATGTTTTATTATTTTTTATTGTGCAAATGTTTGGAATGTGAGACGCATCATGACGTGGGTGTGACATTGTGCTTTGATGTTCCATCTCTGCCTCCTTATGAGGATTGATGATGAATTGATGATGGCAAATTTTTGAAGTAGAGGGATTGTGGTGACGAATTTGATATAGGGGAAATATGGGGAAGACGTGACAGTAGTGACGAATTGGTAATGTGTAGGTTTTGTACATATGGGGTAAGGGCAAGGGTGGGCTAGGTAACAGGGGGGTGACGTACGGTAGGGACGAGCTTTCTCACTGCGCCCTCCGTACGCATTTCGCCTTGCATTGCCTTTTTGATGTGTACCCTTGAGACCTTACCCCTCGCTCATTTGTTCTGTCCCCCTTTTGTCTCCCACATGACCTGTGCGCCGTTGGGCGCCAAGGGGAGCGTGCGTGGGTCGGCCATTGTGCGCCCGAAATTCCCAGAACCAGCTGTCTGCATCGATGCACCACATTATGGACCACATGTCAGTGGCCGAGCACCACTTATGGACCCCATGGGTTGGGGCATGGCCCCTCTGCTGGAACCGGCCATGAGGGCCCGAAATCTTGCTGGCGGACCTTGGCCACAGGGCACCAATGCCCCACAGGTGAACCATACACATAGTCGGCCTGGTGGGGCCATAAATAAATAAAAAGGACACATTGGGTGCAAGTTTTATTGAAAATAGGCCGCCAGTAAGCAAAGCAAAGGAAATGACAACATCTGGAAGAGAAATATTAATAACCAGCAGAGGGAGCCGAAGAGCCAGAGACACCTGCAGGGTTAGGGGTTGTTGGTTTTATTTTATTCATTGAACAATGGTGACTGCACCGATTGGTGCTTGGGTGTGTATTGGTGCGTTTTTGGGTGCTTTAATGGTGCATTGATGCAGAGCAGACTGTCCTCCCCCCAGAAAGAACAATTACAGGTCCTGGGTTAGTTTTGTAAATAAAAGCAGAGTCATTGTAAATAATGCTCCCCACCGTCAGTGTATAGTTTGAAGACCATTCCGCAATTCGGTTAACTGTGGGCGAAAGTCTGTTAGGCAGGGTGCAATGGAGCAGCGGGACACATTTATTTATGTTTAAACTGTCGCACTCAGGGTCAGGTTAAAAATAGAGGGAACTACACCTACGTGTCACGCTAAAGCTAAAAGTTGTAGGCCCGGGACGTGCCTAAGAGGAGGAGAGTGCAGTGTTGTGGATATGAGGACTGTATATATATTTTTTTTATTGTGTGCTGTATGATTATTATTATTGTTGTTGTGCTGTGCCTCCTGCCTCCGGAGCTGTGTAAGATCAAAAGGGCGTCCCATAGTCCACAAGCATACACGTCAGCCAATCATAGGATATTCATGTTCGATAGTTATATCTTATTCTGTGTTTTAGGATAAGGCTGTGTCTCCCATTAATTGAAGTACTCCATTGCACCAGTGAAAGAGAATAGATCCCCTTCCATTCCCATCCCCAAAAATCCCCATTTCCTTCACACCCCCCTTTCGTGATTGCCGACCCTCGATTGCCATATTACATCCCCTCTCGTCATTGCTGAGCCCTCGATTCCCAATCACCTCCCCTCCAATAACCGCCATTGACCACGAGGCTCGAGTCAGGGAAGAAAGGCGTGTCTCCACCTCGTCAGAGGAGGGGAGGGGCGCGCCCGCCCGTCGTCGTCCGGGGCGGAGCCCGAGGGTCGTGCGACCAGCCAGGGCCGAGGTGAGCGCCCCGATGGGCGTGTCCAAAGCGCCGGGGGCGTGATCGCTGGGGGCGCTATAAAAGGGCGCAACCGGAAGTGGAGCAGAAGAAGAAGAAAGGAGAGATGCACTCTGGGTTGGTCGGAGAAAGAGAGAGAGAGGAGGAGTTGGTTGCACCGAGAGAGAAAGAGAGAGAGAAGAGTTGGTCTGAGTCGGGTGCCAAAAAGGAGGGTCAGTGGTCACAGTTGGTTGCGGTGGTGAGAAGTCGGTGGTGAGAAGCGAGTAAGACAAGGCCTGGCAAGGCAACTGCAGGCCGCCGCAGCAGCGACACCCGGCAACCGCAAAAGGGGGCAGGAACGGCGGCTGCTGAACGCGCCGGTTGTGCGGCGGGACCCCCCCTTGGACCTCTCCCTCTCCCTCCAGCCATCCACATCCTGCGATTCCTGCAATTCCCCGTGTGAGTCGTCTTTGTTTGTTCTGTCCTGGGTAATAAGTTAAGTCTGTAGATAAGCTAAATTTGCACTGTGTCACCTGCGTCTTGTACTTGTAAATAAACTGAATTGCTTTTTGTTGCTTGTGTGTAAATAGTAGAAATAAATTCAGTAGTAATATTTCAAACCTTTTTTTTGTCTCCGTTTTCCTCTTGCATTGCGTCGCTTTTGTCTTTTCCCTCATTGAGCAGCTAGGGTGCGATACAACCAACGTTCGGGTGGAATCGGGTGAGTTTTGTTAGGTCGCGGTTTTAAACCACCGCTCGGTCTATAACATCCTAACCGCGATCTATAACAATATATATATATATATATATATATATATATATATATATATATATATATATATATATATAATTATAAAATTGAAATCTTGCGTGTTTGTATGTAACATTCGATCGGTCCGGGGGCGTGGCTTACCCCTTTGAGAGAGTAGTAATATCCACCATTTTATTAACTCGCATAGCTTTGAGGCCTGTTTTGTAGGCCCGTGGTGTCTTGCTCTCTCTCTCAGTTTTATTTCAAATCAAATTCGATATATCATTTCATTTTTCACAGTCACTAACATAGTTTTAGTCTCGGTTGAAAAAAAACGGGAAGAAAATCCGATGAAAGTTTCCGTTTATAGAACGAAATGAATTCTGAAAGGCTTGTATCTTCAAGGCCATTGAGTCTGTTTCACGCCTTTATCTTCAATCTAAGTCGCCATCTGATTTCATTTTTATCGATGGTTTTAGACTCGGTAAAAGAAATAATTGAGAACATTCACGCACACACGGGAAATTGCAGAGATATATTTTAAAAATCGCGCCACATTGATTTACGAAAATACACCGCCTAAAATAACAGGCATACAGTATATATCTTCGTCATTTCATTCAACATTATTACCCGGAAGTAAAATATGTTTCAGGAAATTACCGAGAGATATTTCTTCGATTTTTTAAATTATTTATATGCGCATACACTTTAAATAGGTTTATTTGAAATCTTTAATTTTCACAATGTAATTTCTTTGTCATTTGATGATCGGCAAAACGATAGAACAAACACAATACTATTTACAGGAAGAATGTCATATCAACCCTCCGACGGTGCTACGGACACGGACAACGAATCACACCTCACGTCTATGGACGCGAATAGCAACATCCGCACGAATCAGTCATCAATGATTTTCATTGACGCGCCTGGAGGCACAGGGAAGACCAGGGAAGACGTTTCTTATTAACCTGATTCTCTCTAAAGTGAGAGCGAGTGGAGAAGTTGCCCTGCGGTGGCCTCATCTGGCATAGCTGCTACCCTCATGCCTGGTGGAAGAACAGCGCACTCAAGGTCCCAAATCCCTCTGACACCGAGGGAAGATGGCGTATGCAACATCGATAAAAATTCCACTATGGCAGACCTCTTTCGAAGTACAAAACTCATCGTGTGGGATGAGTGTCCTATGATCAGGAGAGAGAGTTTCGAGGCTGTGGATCGCACGTTGCGTGATGTATGTGACAAAGACGAGCCTTTTGGAGGGATCTTGACGATATGCTGTGGTGATTTCCGTCAACGTGATCGGAGATAAGGGCCGAAATCACGTGTCACAGGTAAGTGATTTAGAATGCTGGAGAGGTGAGCCTTATGGCTTGCTGGCCCAAATAATCTCCCTGATGATGTCCAGCGTTCGCTTTAGTTCTATTCTCATATCTATTCAAACTGACATTGGACCCAACGGGTCATGGGTCGTCTAGGGGTAGCATCATCATCATCATTGGCTGAGGGGTAGCATCATTGGCTGAGGCGTGCATCATTGGCTGAGGGGCGGCATCATTGGCTGAGGGGCGGCATCATTGGCTGAGGGGCGACATCAATTGGCTGAGGGGCGACATCATTGGCTGAGGGGCGACATCATTGGTTGAGGGGCGACATCATTGGCTGAGGGGCGACATCATTGGATGCGGGGCGGCATCATTGGATGCGGGGCGGCATCATTGGCTGAGGGGTGGCATCATTGGCTGAGGGGTAACATCATTGGCTGCGGGGTGGCATCATTGGCTGAGGGGTCTTCTCCTCACTGCTCATTACTAAAAACTGCTCTTCTATGTGAGGATTGATAAATAAAAGCAATTAGAACCAGTAAATTTAGTTTTATATGGCATTTTGCCTATCTATTTGAAAGTGTGAGAAAATTATATATCTTCGCCATAGGTTGACCTTTGACCCCCACTGTAACCATGGTAACCCCTTAATTATATATAATAACATTGACCCAACGGGTCATGGGTCGTCTAGTATATATATATATATATATATATATATATTGTTGCGAATATGGAATTTGGCCTCCATATCCGCTTGTAAATATTCCCCTATTTTCTCCAATACTCCCCAACTTTCCCCAGTCCCCCATTCCCTAGTCCCATTGCATGTAAATAACAATCAGTAGAGCCGACCTTCCCCTTATTCCCCCATTAAATGTCGTGCCCAGGTCCACCGCACCACACGTAGACAACTTTCGGACATCTTCCTAGTTATTCTTAATCTATGTCAGTTAAGGCCTCGTTTCCATTAATTATGACTCTTCGTTGCACCAGAATGTGATTATATGGCACCAGTAGTGAGTTTAGGACCTTTCCCATACCTCCTCCCATCTTCTTCCCCAAACAACAACAATAACAACAACTACAACAACAATTACAACAACAACAGAGGGGATGGCGGCGGAGCGGGGGAGGATGCGTCCTCACACCGGCTCGATTAGCTCCAGACCATGCGCTCCACGGGGTTACCCCGAAGGGGCTGGCTGTCAGCTCCTCGTCGGGGGCGGAGCCAGTAACCCCCCCCGCACGCACCCAATGAGAAGCAACGTGCCGATTCCACGAGGCGGAGCTAACGAGCCGAGGGCGTGTCACTCCCCGCCGGATACGCAGCCGCTTGCCGGACGTGACGTCAGATGCGCCCCCAGCTTGAGACGACAAGACGCCACCTCGAGCGCTGAGAGACCTCCTGCATCTGTTGGGCCGCGCCATCCTGTCCCCGAGCACAAGGTGCACCTTGTGCTGGCCATCGAATACCCGCTTTCCTTGTCATCAATCCCCGTGTGAGTCAGTTTTTGTCCTGTTTCTCTGTGGTCTGTCGGGAATAATATAAGGTTGTGTCTAAGTGCCTGTCTTCCTATGATGTACCTCTCGTCCCTGTAATCTGACCTTCCGCACGAATATAACCTCCTCCGGAGGTCTTGAGAACTGAACCCCTGGTGTCGTATTGTGTCATTATAACCCAGCCGGGTGTCTTCTCTTTCCTATTGAGCCAGCGTAGCGCGGCTTCGTCGACGTTCGAGTACAATCGGGTAATTTGTGCGGACGCGACGGCCATTCCGCTCGGCCCACCTTAACATCAAAGTCGTGTCTGTAACAATATATATATATACATATATATATATATATATATACATATATATATATATATATATATATATATATATATATATATATATATATATATATATATATATATATATATATATATATACTGTATATATATATTCCAAATCATTTTCCATATCTCCTTCATAAAATGATGGAACCTACTCCAAATTAGGAGTACGATATGTTGTGATCAGTCATATTTCTTTCAAAAATGACAAAAATTATAAAGTGCATTTCAAAAAATATGCAGCAACACATTTCCCATCGAACAGGGCCGGGAAGGGCACTCGCCCCTGAAGGTGGGGTGGTGGGGTACCCTCTAGTTTTATCGATAACGAATCGACGTGTAGAAATTGGAACTCAATGTGATGGTAAACACAGTAAGCAATTTACAAAGCATAACATAACAACCCGCTCTTTCCTCCAAAGCTTGTTAATAAAAGAGACAGTGTTCACCGATGTCATTATATCACAAGGCGGTGCATTTTGCCATTGCAACTGCATAACAAGTCGCCATTTAATAAAGCAAAGCATTTAATTCATTTTGTTTACGAATTGGGGATGTACAAGAAAAAACACTACATTCATTTGTCTCACACACGTGTTTAATGTTGCGTTCATTTAGCATGACCGGTCGAATAACTAATTCAAGTCGGCCATTTCTCAAAGGCCGCACTTATTTTCAACAATTGAAATTGCAATGTCAGATGCCCTGTGCTAAAAGTCGTCTCGTTTAACATTCTCTCCCAGATGCAAAAGCTCTTTTCACAAGGACAAATGGAAATAAATAAATAAATACATTGTGGTGACTTTTTATTTACTTATTTGAAATAGCATGTCTGATAAAGCAAGGGACGCATGCATTACACATTCCACCACCATCAACATTTACACTCTGCTTTATCAATCGGTAAGGACAAACTGTTCGTTTTGTGCAAAGTTTGTAATGCGTAGAGTGTAATGTCAAGTTTCAATGGTCATGTAAAATATTAATGGCACACATGTCTTCACATGATTAAATCATGCCCAACATGATAATGGGGTAAGGGGAGCCAACTTGCCTTTGAACTTTCTAGTTTAGATCCGATTCTCGACCCGGCGATAAACTGCCGGATTGGTGCTTCCCAGCCAGGGTGTTTTTTTTTGTTTGTTTTGGTTTTTTTGTATACAGGATCGAGGCTCGTGAAAGAGCTAACATTTGTCACACAAAAAAAGCAAACAGAGACACAAAACATATAATAAGGGTACAGGTAGATAAGATGGGCAGAGAAGGGGAAGCATACAAACACAACATTTGAGAGCAGGGACATCGGGAAATCTGTGAGAGGGAGAGGGCATGGGGGGGGGGGGGGGGCGCGGGAAGGGGGGGGGAGGGGTGGAAGAAGTATAAAACACAAGGACACTGCAAAGACTTCCAGGAAAGAAGTTGGAATTTAAAAAAAGTAGATCTGGGGTGAAATTAGCGGGGGTAGAAAAGATCAAGGTTTTGTAAGGGGGAAGATAAGAGATGGTGGTAAACAGCTGTTTTAAAGACCCGGAGGGTGGAGTGGGATTGAAGAGAGTGAGGGAGTTTATTCCAGAGGCAGGAGAAAAGAAGAATGAAAGAGTGAAGGTGAGCAGAGAGTCTTGATTTTGGCAGTTTAACCATAAGAGGGTTGCAGGCAGATCTTCTGCAACCTGTTGGAATATTTGGGGGACAGAGCACAGAGAGAGCTGGGGGAGCAAGGCCAGAGAGGAATCAGTAGAAGACAGAAAGACCACCAACCTGCCTGGGGTGAGTAAGTGAAAGGCCCTCGGAGATAGCGTCATCGCGGGAGATTCCAATGATTCTGAACACTTTGCTTTCAACGTGAAGACGAGCTAGGTGTGAGGCAGGAGCACCAGCCCAGAGGGGTGAACAGTATTCCATTGAGCTGCGGATGAAAGCCTTGTATGTGGTGAGGAGCTCAGGTGTGCCAAGGAAGGACTTTGCACGACAGAGGATGCCCAGTCGGCGACTGGCTTTGGATGTCAGATTGGAAATGTGGTTTTCCCAGGAAAGATCATGGCAGATAGTGAGACCCAAAAGCTTGAGTGACAGAACTTCTTGGAGAGGATTATTCCGAAAGTGGATGGGAGGGTTGTCCAGTCGGTCTTTTCGGAGAGACATAGTGAGAGTGTGGGATTTATCAGGATTGAAAGACATGTTCCACTTGTTTGACCAGTCTGTGATTTTGTCCAGGTCTGCAGAGAGTGAGGCAGAGAGTCATCGGCAGAGAGTGGAGCAGAGAATGGAGAATGGAGAATTGGAGAATGGAGAATGAATGGAGAATGGAGAATGAGAGAATGGAGGATGGAGAATGGAGAATGGAGAATGAGAGAATGAGAATGAGAATGGAGAATGAATGGAGAATGGAGAATGGAGAGCAGAGAATGGAGTGGCAGAGAGTGGAGTCATCAGCAAAGAGGTAGAGAGGATTTTCAAGAGAGTCAGAGAGGTCATTGATGAAGACCAGAAAAAGCACAGGGCCCAGAACGTGTTGCATCGAAGAGTGCGACATCCCTTGGATGGGATGTTAATCTCCCAGCATTGATTGCTGCTGGACATTAAAGATCGCATGGCCTTTTGTAAATGGTAGGCCATTTGTTTTCTTCCACCCTGACCAAATTGTCAATTTCTGTTTGAAGTGCAGGGGGCACCACATCAGTGCATGGAACAGCCATACCCCAACAACGAAGCAATCACCAAACTTGCTTGTTGCCCTGCAATCTTTGCACAGGCTTGGATGGGCCGAACGGCCTGCTTCTGCATCAAGAGAACTCATCTAATTGAATCCTGAGCCAATCAACCACACCTGTTAAGCAAAAAAACTCATTTGATGACAGGCAGAGGCCAACCGATCACATTTTGCACAGTGTCCAGTGTTTCTGGTGATGGAGAAAACAAGCTGCATCTTTAGCACGTCTTGCGGAAGATTTAACGGCAATTGAACATTGAAAACCATGTGACCTAGCTGCCTTTCTGTCAGTAACAGAAACTAATGGAACATTACACAAATTTTATATTCAAGTGAGCATAGCATACGATGAAGTTGTGATCACAATGGGGGTAATCAATTGCCATTAGTATACAGCTCTTTGGAACATATTGCGGGCAGCAAATGCAACCGTCGCCAAGTCCGAGCCACTCTTACCGGGCCATGCAATCACTGCTGTTGATACTATGATTGCAAAGTGGGGCATGCACAACAAGTCATATTCACAAGGAAAATTATGGCATCTCAAAATAACCTACCCAAAGCGGATAGTCACTACTCTCCTCTCCATGCAATCACAATCCTGGCAGAACAGGCCATCGATTTCTGCAAATCACAAAACCTTACCGATACCCTTTTGTACACTCCGTGCACTCCGCAGAGCTTCATCGTTCACTGTTCACAGGCTTCCTGCTATCATCATTGCCTGATTACCAACTCTGTAATTTCACCACCACTTGCTAACGGAGGATATACTATTTCACAACCTTGTAGTCTAGGGTAGTTGAATTTTTTTGTTTTTCATGGTCATGTAGCTTTTATAAGCAATGAAGCTTTCAACATCATATCATTCCCGCGATGAAGCTAACTCCGAGGGCCTTTCACTCACTCACCGCAGGCAGGTTGGTGGTCTTTCTGTCTTCTACCGACTCCTATCTGGCCTTGACCCCCAGCTCTCTCTGTGCTCTGTCCCCCAAATATTCCTGCAGGACACACGAGATCTCGCAGCAACCCTCTTATGGTTAAACTGCCAAAATCAAGACTCTCTGCTCACCTTCACTCCTTTATTCCTCTTTTCTCCCGCCTCTGGAACAAACTCCCGCACTCTCTTCAATCCCACTCATCCCTCCAGGTCTTTAAAACAGCTCTTCACCACCATCTCTTATATCTTCCCCCATCCAAAACCTTGATCTTTTCTACCCCCGTTAATTCACTCCAGATCCACTTTTCTGAAATACCAACTTCTTTCCTGGAAGTCCGAGCAGTGTCCATGTGTTTTATATTTCTCCCACCCCATCCCCTTCCCACGCCTCCTCTCCCCAAGCCCTCTCCCTCCCACAGATCTCCTGATGTCCCTGCTCTCAAATGTTGTTCTTGTGTGCTTCCCGGATCTCCCCATCTTGTCTCCCGCTCCCTTTATTTTGTCTTATGTGTCAGTTTGTTTTTGTTTTTCATTAATGTTAGCTCTTACAGGCTGAGACAGGCTGAGTCAACCCCCCTGGCGTTAATCCCGGTCGATCGCTGAATTAACGCCAGGGGGGTTGACTCAGCCTGTCATCCTTCCGAGGTCGGCTAATTGAGTACCAGTTCACTGGTAATTCCCTGTTTGTCGTTAAAGGCGGCAAAAAGGGTTGGCGTCAGGAAGGGCATCCGGCCGTAAAACATTGCTTCAAATAGGGGACCGAAAAACAACAACAACCACGGTTCCCGAAAAAGGCCAACCCCCGCTTTGCGGGGAAAAATGGCCTCTAAAGGTGGTTATTAATGTTAGCTCTTAAACGAGCCTCGATGTTGTATCCAAAAAAAAAAAAAAGATTTATCGGAAACCTGCTGAATGGAATTTTTTTTAACTTGGCACATTGTCAAGTACTCCCAATGGGGAACAAAAGCATGATACTGATGACATCATAGGTGAAGTGGTATACCAGCCAAAAATGTTTTCACCGAATTCCTTATCCTAAAAAATCTGAAATTGCACGCACATGATCTCTGGCCCATTTGTATTGAAATATTAAATTTATGACATCATAGGTCACATGGTTTGGCAGCCATATTGGATTGAAGGAAAATATTAAATAATTATATCTCTGAAACCGCTCACCCTATCGATGCGAAATTTTACAAATATCATCGAACAGCACTGTTGCATATAGTTTGAAAATGATGATGCCATAGGTGACGTGGTTTGGCAGCCATCTTGGATAGAAAAACGAACCCTATCCGATCAACACGAAACTTCACAAACGTGATCCCCTACCCATACATATGCAGTGATGGCAGCTACCCTTTGTGGGACTATGTGGAGGCATATTGGTGACACAGACGCATTGTTGTAGTTCTACTTAGTATGCAGCATCATTTCGGTATTTAGTTGCCAGAAGCAAAACCAAACATGAAGTTGAAAAGCAACCACAGAGCAGAAGTAGAACGCCACTCAGTAGAGCACATACCACCACAAGGCTGAAGAGTTTAAGTTTTGTATCCCACTGATAAGCCGGATCTGGATCCAGACCTGAACCAAAATCGAATTGGCTTGGTCTTATCACCGAACCAACTCATCCACAAAGTTTTGTCATAACTTGTTCACAACATTTTGAAATAGCATGCTATACTGAATATCGTTTTTAGCCCTAACTCTCAATGGTGAAGAATCACTTAAAAGTTAAAAAATCTTGTAACCGGATTCAAATCTACACCAAAATCGAATAAATTCTTCCTCATCACTCATCCAACCTGTCGACCAAGTTTCGTCCAAATCCATCCATAACTTTGGGATATCATGCTATCTATCGTTTTTTCCCCTGTCTCTCTCAATGGTAAAGAGTCGCTTAAAAATTATCGTATCCAGATCCAGATCTTCATGAACATCTAATCAATTGGTCCGCATCACATACACAACCTTTCCAGAAATCTTTCACCGAATCCGTCTGCAACTTTTTGAGATATCCTGTTCACAAACAGACAGACGGGCAGACAGGGGTGAAAATAACCTCCACCCACTTTCGGTGGCAGAGGTAATGAGAGGATTGATTTTTACAGAATATTATATTTTATTTTCATATTTATATATATTTTATTTTTATTGTTTTTATTTTTTAGAATATTTTATTTTCTATAACGGCACTCAGTACAAAGCATACCTGCCTGGTTGGCCATAGCACTCAATGGTGAAGAATCACTTTAAAAAAAAAAAATTCTCATATCCGAATCCATATTCAGATCTTCACCAAAATTGAAATGATTCTTCCTTATCACACACACAACATGTCAAACAAGTTCCATCCAAATCCATGCATACCTTTTTGAGATATCCTGCTATGTGTCGTTTTTGGCCCGATCTCCCAATGGTGAAGAATCACTTAAAAATTAAATAATTGTCATATCCGAATCCATATTCAGATCTTCACCAAAATCGAATCGAATCGTCCTTGTCACACACACAACCTGTCCAACAAGTTTAGTCCAAATCCGTCCACAACGTTTTGAGATATCCGGTTATGTATCGTTTTTGGCCCCATCTCCCAATGGTGAATAATCACTTTAAAAATTCTCGTAGCCGGATCCGAATCCAGATCTTCTCCAAAATCTAATCATTTTCGTCCTTGTCACATACGCTACATCTCTGCCAAATTTCGTCCGAATCCGTCCACAACATTTTGAGATATTTTGTTCACAAACATACAGACAAACATAACCTCCATCCACCTATGGTGGTGGAGGTAATGAGAGGACTGATTTTCAATATTTCATTTGTCACAATTAACAGGATGGCCTGGAGGTGTGCACACTCGCCTGTAGTCTGCCTAACCTGGGTTTACAATCCCGACCCAACTAATATGAATACGCATTGCGTAGAGTGAGAGCTTCGTCGACAATAGTCAGTCGATCGAGTACACAGCCCTCGTAAACATCTGTAGGCCTAGGCCTAGCTAGGCTAGGTTGTTTGATCTTGGGCTTAGAATTCAAATTCAAATTAATTTTATTGAATGGATAGATTGGGATAGAATGCAGGACTTACCTAATGTAGGCTATATAGTCTAGACTTCTAGTCGACTGGACCAAGTACGTAGGTCCGACTGGCAGGTACGTACTAAAATCGGTGTACCTGGCTTAAATGAAGTCGGTGTAGCTGGCGGAAAACTGAAGCTGGTGTAGCTGGAGGAAAAAAGAAGTCGGTGTAGCTGGCATAAATGATGAGCGGTTTCGAATTCAAAATCCGTTCTGTGCAGTACTGTATTGCAATTTATTGATTTTAATCACCAGGTGAAAATAATTTTAATCACCAGGTGAAAATAATTTATCGGTCGTGCCAGACCAAAGCAAGATCACGTGAGCAGGTTGATTTTATGAAAAAGCGAACAATGAACAATAAATGAATAAATGAATTCATTTATATATATATATATATTGATTGATTTTAATCACCAGGTGAAAATAATTTATCGGTCGCGCCAGACGAAAGCAAGATCACGTGAGCAAGATGGCGGATCATGGAAGGGACAAGATGGCGGATCATGGATGGGACAAGATGGCGGATCATGGAAGGGACAAGATGGCGGATCATGGATGGGACAAGATGGCAGATCATGGAAGGGACATTTCAAATGACAACATGAAATTTTGTTCCCAAGGGAATGGGGAAAAATTTGAATTTTTTTTTTTGTGAAATTTGAAATGAAAATGGAATTTTGAATGGATTTACATGTACATGCAATTGGCATAGAGGTTCGCTTACGAAGCTCTCTATAAACTGTCAGTTCGGTATTTCACAGGCAGGGCAATTCATCAATGCATGTGCCGTCCCTCGGATGGATGTTAAACCAGGAGTCCCAGTCGGCCAGCATGTGTTGGTGGACGTTAAAGATCCCATGGTGTCCTTCGCAAAGAGTAGGTGAGTATCGCCGGCACCACGGCCAAATTCCAAATTCCTGCCCTAACTCGTCAGACGTCAGGCCTGGCCAGGCCCGTTCGTGAAAGACTCGGGCCAAGCTTCCCCCGGCCGACCCCACAAGGTGGGATAATTGTGGCCATTAAAGTGCAACAACAAAACTTTGTAACAATTAATAACTTGTGACTTGACTCCTGAAGTTACATTGAGCAGAAAGCTGTGACAGGTGTGAGCTATAATAAGAGTAGAAAAGCCCACTGTCATAAGGCCCAGTTGTCGAACACTAGTACGACATTCAGAAACCAAAGTGCTTATGAAATCATCCTCACAAACATTTGTAATGATTTATCAGGAGGTCTCATGATATTCTCATCAAATTATTATCAGTTCTTATGAGAAATGCATTGGACATTTTTATTTGAGCAGATAATTTTTTGGGGAATAAAATAAAAAAGTTAAAAATAAATCAGGAAATAAAAAGCAAGTCGGGTTTCCTGATGTTTTATCGAGTGCTGGGTTTGCAGAATCCTTGACTATGGTAACGACAAACACCCTGATGGTTGGAGTACCATCATGGCCATGAGCCGGCTGGTAATATAGAAGCAGGTATCCAAAAAAGGAAACTGAAGGTAAATCCATGTCATACCCTGTGATGTCATCTCTGACAGCGCTTCTTTATCCTCGGCCACAATTTTTGACCGGTAGCTAGAGTGCTCACACAAATCATCCTGGCTTTACATTTTTGATATTTTTATGATGAAGTAATTTACATTCCAGGCCACATCAAATGCACCAAGTGATAAACACACAAATGGGGGTAAAACCCCAACACTGCAAATCAATTCCGACAAACAACCAAAGGATGAAGTCCGGTGTATGGCACAACCAGAAAGGCATCGACATTAAATCCTGTTGATGCTGGAATGAAGAGTTGAACCCACCTGTCAAAGCTGTCAAAATGTAAAATGTAAAATATAAAAATAATAAAGATTTCAATCTCTGTGTGCCCTCCCCTGACGGCAGCAATTTCTCCGACTCTCTCCACCTTGCGAGGTGGCTGCTTGATTTGCCTGGCGTATGCGACAAGGCCTCCTCGTCTGACTCAGCCAAGCACAAGGATCGCACCAAAGGCAGAGCCCCGGCGGCGGTGAGACGGTGCTGTCAGATTCAATTAGTGACGCCTGGCCGCTGGCAGCGGCTCGGAGCACCTCCATGACAAGTCCGGGCACGCTTCATTGGTACACTAAGCGGAGAAGGCCGACACGGCATGGGGCGCGTCCCGCTTTCCCCCGATCGAGGTCGGTGGGTTTGCGCCTTCGGCCTCGTAGCCGGTGAAGGTCGCGGCAGCAAATCTGTACAATAATATGAGCATACGACTAAATCGATAAACGTTTAGCGCAGAGATAGCGCCCTGCCATTTAATGGAGGAGGTATGCATTTGGAGGCCAAATCAAAATTCATAAAGATGGAGAGAAACAGTGCCTAGTGGTTTGTTTCGTATTCGTTCCTTGTATTGCAGTCTGGGTTATTATATTACGCTGGGTACGCATTGGGTCCCATTAAGCTGGTACAATTACAAGCCCAAATACTGAATTACCAGCAGAATCTCGACAGAACACCTGTGTAGTCAAAGCTAACCGTACGCATCAACTGCTGGAGCTCTCTCCGCACAAGCAAAGACCAAACTGATATCGAATCAGTGCTTGAACAAACGGTAATCATATTCTGATTTATTCTTTCCTTATCCTCTCTGCCTTTGTTCGGTGCTGAAGTGTTTGTTGAGCAATTTAAAGTTTGCATGAGTGCAATTTTGGTATTATCAAGTGTTGAAGTTTAAGAACCTACACGGACTAGTGGGGGCACCCGTGGGAATCCCACGGTCATGGACGTGCGTGACAATTGGGCACCTTCATTTAGGTGCTGCACATTCAGATTTACAAAATGGTTACTGGCAATTTATCAGATCCACAAATGATGTAATCTACACAATTTATTTACTTCAAATAATGTTAATATGAAAACACGTCCGTGAAGAAATAGTTTGTTCATAAAAATCCCAAATATCACATGAAAGTTTTTAAAAGTTAGAATTACTCACTCAGGGTTAAACATCACCGTAATATTATGTGGTTGTTTAAACTTTTTCGGTGAATTATATGTCATCATTGTGAGATTTTTTTTGAAATGTATTTTTTATGTATTTTTTTTAATTAGATTTTTATAAACAAAACAGCAAAAACGCATCAAAACAGCAGTGAAAAAGCATCAAATCATCAGTGAAAAAGCATCCAAACAGAAAAAAGCATCAAAACAGCAGTGAAAAGCATCAAAACAGCAGTGAAAAGCATCAAAACAGCAGTGAAAAGCATCAAAACAGCAGTGAAAAGCATCAAAACAGCAGTGAAAAGCATCAAAACAGCAGTGAAAAGCATCAAAACAGCAGTGAAAAGCATCAAAACAGCAGTGAAAAGCATCAAAACAGCAGTGAAAAGCATCAAAACAGCAGTGAAAAGCATCAAAACAGCAGTGAAAAGCATCAAAACAGCAGTGAAAAGCATCAAAACAGCAGTGAAAAGCATCAAAACAGCAGTGAAAAGCATCAAAACAGTAGTGAAAAGCATCAAAACAGCAGTGAAAAAGCATCAAATCATCAGTGAAAAAGCATCCAATCAGCAAAAATGCATCAAAACAACAGTGAAAAGCATCAAAACAGCAGTGAAAAGCTTCAAAACAGTAGTGAAAAGCATCCAAACAGCAAAAAAGCATCAAAACAGCAGTGAAAAGCATCAAAACAGTAGTGAAAAGCATCAAAACAGCAGGGAAAAGCATCAAAACAGTAATGAAAAGCATCAAAACAGAAGAAAAAAAAAAGCATCAAAACAGCAGTGAAAAAGCATCAAATCATCAGTGAAAAAGCATCCAAACAGCAAAAAAGGATCAAAACAGCAGTGAGAAGCATAAAAATAGCAGTGAAAAGCATCAAAGCGGCAGTGAAAAAGCATCCAAACAGCAAAAAAAAAAAACATAAAAACCAGTGAAAAAGCATCAAATCATCAGTGAAAAAGCATCCAAACAGCAAAAAAGCATCAAAACAGCAGTGAAAAGCATCAAAACAGTTGTGAAAAGCATTAAAACAGCAAAAAAAGCATCAAAACAGCAGTGAAAAGGCATCAATTCATCAGTGAAAGAGCATCCAAACCGCAAAAAAGCATCACAACAGCAGTGAAAAGCATCAAAACAGTAGTGAAAAGCATCAAAACAGCAACAAAAAAAGGCATCAAAACAGCAGTGAAAAGCATCAAAACAGCAGCAATGGTCCATTCAATCACCGCAGCAAAATGTGTCGGAGTAATTAAGTATTTTTCTTCGTGCCCTCCTTTGGTTGGCTGGAATGGGGTCACTACAGGACCTCCGGGTAAACAACATTACGGGTGAAGATTCCACTGTGGCCATCGATTTTTCCCTGTTGGCCATTACTGACTACCTTTACCTTCACGTCCTCAAATCGTTTAGCACGCGACAAAGCGACATATTGGCCATGGCTGAAGACGGGCACTGGTTAGTAAATCCCAACTTTGTGTAATGTTTGACCTTTTCTCTTGTTTATGGAGAAAGGGAATGCCACACAAACCGGAAATTGATGGCGTTTGGGTACGAATGGTAGTGTTGTATCGGAAGGTGCAATACTAATCCTGGGTATAAATGTGCGTGTTCCTTTGTGACTGCCAGAAATTATTTCTGCGTCTATTTTGTTCAGCAACAATCTTTTAACAACCAATCTTGCACCATTGCACAGTCCCTGTTTAGGATCAAAGTTACAGAGTAACGTGATGACAGCACCATCTTTGAGACGAAGTTTGTGCAATGGCATTCCAGAAGGAGTCAATTGATTTAGGAATTCCAGAGGATAATTTAGTGCCTCTTCAGGGTCATCACAGACGATGGAATCAGCGCTGAAGTACGTCTTTTCTTCCCCAGGAAATGCATACAGTATCTCATCGTTGATCACAAATGTGGATTCATTCTTTGGACACAACACGGCTCGTTGTGCCAGCGCATCATAGTTTGAATGGATTTCGTTCAAATTACCGAAAACAGCCTCTGCTAAAGAAATGTTGTCTTCTACACAGATACGAGCAGGCAGTCGTATTAAATCTGAGTCAGCAATTGTTTCCACAGCCCCATTTCCAACTGACAGCAACCATTTTGATAATTATTCGTCATCATTAGCTCTCATGTTTGATGTTAAGTTCAGCTGTTTGAACTTTGGCCACAACTTGCTACGCTTGATGCATGTGGCGATGATTGCTGCAGTTGCAGCGTGAGGTACAATGGGCAAAGCCTGCCTGAAGTCCCCACCAAGAAGAAAGACCTTTCCACCAAAAGGAATGTTGTTACTGGTTACATCCCGGAGACATCGATCAACAGCCGCTAAAGCATATGCTGGAGCCATAGGTGCAACATCCCAAATGAATAGGTTGGCCTTCCTTAGAGCATCTGCATCTTTACTCGTAGGTGATATGTTGCATGTGGAGTTTTCCAAAATGGGCACTGGCAATTTAAATCGATGGTGCGGTGTACGGCCCCCTGCTAGCAATGTTGCTGCAATGCCCGAGTACACCATTGGAAGAACCAAATGACACTGGCCTTGCAAGATGTGCAGAAGCGTATTATAGAGAAAGGTCTTGCCACTTCCACTCGGTTCATCAATGAATAACAACCGGTTGCCTGTGTACTGGTCCTCACGCCGAAAGGCCTGTATGACATCATCGGCAATTTTGATTTGGTCATCATTTAGTAGTTGTCAGTGGTTTTCACCTTTTGCGTGTTCATCTCCTGGTACATACTGATAATCATCGCTCGAATGTTCTTCAACAGTGTCTGGAGGTACTGGTAACTGAAATGCTTCCAAAGTCTGTCCATGTCTCAGGAAGGACTGTATTTCTTGCAATGCCATGTAAATAATCTGTTCCAAGCCATGACCGCTGTGCACAAAATTTCGCAAAGGTCGTTTTAAAACTTTTCCCACAGTGCCAACATGTCTGTTGGTGTGCAGAATATGCAGTGTTGCAAAAAGAGATCTCAATTGTTGTGGCATGACAAAGATAACTGCATCAGCTAAGGACCTGTCCCATTCTGTATCATCTTCTGTTAAATTTAATTTCCTGGCTGCATCCTTGTATGTTTCACAAACTGCTCCATCTACAGTTCTGAGATCTTCAAACGATGTTTTACCAGGGCAGTGCAACAGGAGTACACGAAGATGAAAGCTCTCTGTCCATAGGGCTTGCCGAAACCATGCGTCCAATGACCTTTTTGCCGCCCCTGCTTCTAAGTTTCCATGTCTTTCGTCCATCTTCAAATACGTAATGTTTTGGAATGTCATGGTACAGATAACTTCGTGCCTCAGGGTCTCTCTGGTTTAACTGAAACCAAGCTGTAAGTGTTGTACCCCTATGTCGTACAATGGCTTCTTCCTCATTACCATCCCTGAACACAACAGTCTGCAATTCAGGTAAATGTACCGCAAGTCTGATGATGGAATGGGACTGTTTGTGCATTTCAAATTCCATCAATCTCCATGCTGCCTCTGGGGCACTGACATACCTGCAGTCCAAGTAGGTCTACATTTCGTCCACCTCCACTCTCTCGGATTTTGATGCTGGCACAGTCATGTCCCTTGTACACATATTTAAATAAGTACTTTATACCCTTTATGCTTGCGCAAACCTCGATGTTGATGTGTGCTCTGTACTTCTTCAGTAAATATGCATTGAATGGTACCACAAATTGGCAATCGACATCGGTTCCATGAACAGTTATGGTGGGTCCATTTGGGGGACGCTTGTAAAGGGCATAGCCATCTACGCTCACAAGTGTCTCTGCAGCATACGCCTTTGGAAAGCCTTTACTGCACACCCCGTCTTTCATACAAATCGAATGGCAATTTAAAGTGCCACACGGACCATGTATCATGTGAGACTTCACCAAGGAATGGATCTCTGGTGACTCATTTGAATTAGGAATTTGTGCAGAAACATTTCTGTCAATGTCTTTGGCGGTACAAATTTTGTCTTCTTGCCACAGTGTGAGTAGTATGGGGGCATGCGGTAGGCCACGCTTCTGATACCCGACGACGTAGAGAAATGCACTTACTTTTCCGAACACGTGCTTCTTCGTTATATCGTCGATTAACTCTTTTAATTTCAGATGAAACGCGCATGCCACTAAATCTGGTCTGCCTTCAGCTCGTTGGTGTTGTCCAATGTTTTCATGAATCTCTGTCCATTTTGGATTACACGTGAAGATGATGAAGAGATCTGGTTTTCCGAATTTGCGAACAATGGCCATAGCATCTTGGTAGTTCTGCTGCATAGCTCTTCGGCTCCCTGCAAAACTCGACGGCAAAATGACGATACGACCAACAGGATGTTGGTTATCAGCAGCAACGTTCTGGACGTGGTCCAGTAATCCTCTGTATTCCATGGCTCTAAGGGTTTCCTGATGTTGTTTGAAGTATTGCAGTCGATTTGCTTCTGCCTTGCAATATCCGTCGACAACATACTGCTGGAACAATTTCCCCGAAGAATGGATAGTGCTGAATTCATTTCGAATAGCCAGTCGGTAGACATAGAATTTGCGATGAGTTACCTTGTTTCAAACCGTAGTTTGTCGCTGGTGAGTCATTTTTTATCATCCATCCAGGCTCGCCGTGTGGAGAGAGAATGGGATATGTCATGGGATTGATGAACTAGTGGTTCTAGTGGTGACTAGGTTCACCATCTTGCCCACTAACGAAGACAGCAGCAATTTCATCAGCAGTTGGTATGTTGTAACGTCTTTGTTTGTCTGCACACAGTCGACGAATATGCATTTCCACGCCAGAAGGGAGGGGATCTTCAAGGACAGCTTTCCTGATTTCTTCCTGTTCACGCTCGAACATAGTCTTGTAACATGTGACATATGGATTAACGTCAGATAGTATGTTGTGCAGTTCTGCCATCAATTCTTGCAAACATCTGTGATTCACAGGTTCATTAATACGTTATTGTAGCTTGAGCTGTATCCAAAATAAACGACGGGGGACAATAACTGTGCAAATTGTGGTTGCTCATGTAGATGTGATGGACCACAGTGATGATAAATTTGACCGTGGATTTTGAAACAGTACGGTCCATTTCCTGGAGGATATGAGATCTGAGCGCCCATTGATGCAAAAGCTAATGCCGAATTGTAATTCCGGATATTGTCTCGTAAGTTGCGACATTTTCCATCGTCACCCTGATAAAGTTGTTGCAGTCGA
Source organism: Myxine glutinosa (assembly GCF_964187855.1). Classification (NCBI taxonomy): domain Eukaryota; kingdom Metazoa; phylum Chordata; class Myxini; order Myxiniformes; family Myxinidae; genus Myxine; species Myxine glutinosa. Next base: position 175,688,298 of record NC_136267.1, read on the forward strand.
GCAGGTATGGCAAATAGTGGAGGTAATTTACCTTTTCCCTTGGAACAACACAGTGTAAATCCATTCCCTTGTCTTGTTGATTCATTTGTGAAATGGTTTGCAGAACAGTACATGCATGGTGATGTCATCGGACTGCAATTATACTCCTGAACAACATTATCCGATACTTCGGCCGAATTCATTATGGCTGCGGTTGTATATGTTTGCTGAGCCCTCCAACGTCTTTGTTTCTCAGCATGCCGTGCCAGTCTGTGTTGACGTTCATCGACGGTCTCGTTCTCGCACCTCATCGTTGTTGCAGCAGCATCCTGTGCGAGTCTTTGTTCACGTTCCTTGACGGTCTCATTCTCCCTCCTCATCGTTGTTGCAGCAGCATCCTGTGTGAGTCTGTGTTCACGTTCGTTGACGGTCTCGTTCTGCCGTCTCATTGTTTTTCTTGCTGCATCCTGTTCAAGTCTGCATTGACGTTCATTGAGCCGTTCATCGACCGTCTCGTTCATTTCGGAAATGGGAGTTTCCACGCAACGCATGAATTTTCATAATCCCCAAGAGGAAGTGTCTCGTAATCATCAAATGGCAAGTAAATGACACTTTGAAAATTAAATATTTCAAATAAACTTAAAGTGTACGTGCACATAACTAATAAAACAAGCATTCTGAGTATTGCGCTGAAATACATGTCTCCTACCAAAGTTCAAAGTGCAATAACTTTGTAAAAAATGATCTAATATGCAAATTTATGTGTTGATGCTGGATGCTGGTTGATGCTGGTTTTAAAACTTGATCTGAGGTATGCTGAGACACATGTGTGTCACGCCTCGCCTCGTTGATAGGCCCGCAAGGTCGCTCCGTGGAGCGGCCTGCACGTATTGCACTGTGTGAATTATATTATTACTAACTCACGGTCTGAGGTACTAGCGATTCAAGAGATATCCATTTTTTAATATTTTCGTTTAATTAACGATATCTGCCAAACCACGTACCCTACGCAAATTCCAAAAGGACATTTTAGTAGACTGACATGCTGAACAGATCTGTGAAGTTTCCCCTCGATTGGATCAAAAATGAGGGAGGAGCTCGGTTTTAAAGGTTCATGCTTAAAAACGTCATAACTCTGAAACCATGTGATGCATGATGATGTCATGCTCGCTGACTCTTTTGTTCGTCATGGGTATGCGATTCTGTCTGCAAAGTTTGGCCTCGATCTGCTCAGCCGTTGCAGAGAAAAAGGGGTTTTCGTGTTTTCATGAAAAAGAATATGGCGGCCGAACCACGTCACCCGTGACATCATAATTACCATTAAAATATTCTACAGACCGAGTCCCCCCTACGGTGAAAATTTGATCTCAATCGGTCCTATTATTGCAGAGAAAATCTTTTTTAAAGGAAATTAAAACTTAAAATGGCACTGAGATAAGGATCATCAGAATTATCAGAATTCCCAAAGTTCAAAGTTCCATAACTTTGTCAAAAATGATCGAAACGTAGTGAAGTTCGAGCTTGACCTGTAACTTATCATAAGGAAACCATGTGCCAAGTTTGAAATCATTAGCATTAAGAGTTTAGAAAAAAAGTCCGGAAAACTGTTCTTTGCGTGACGGACTGACGAACTGACGGACTGACGGACGGAGTGCAAACCTATAGTCCCCTCCGGTGTACACCAGTAAGGGACTAATAAAAACGAAGAAATATCTCTCGGCAATTTCCTGAAATGCATCGTCTTTGCAGGGGCGGATCCAGGGGTGGGGGGGGGTGCAGGGGGTGCGCAACCCCCCCCCCCTTCGATCCAGGATGAGGGTGCAGGCGGTGCGAATCTGCTGAACTGTTGTACCAGGGAAGAACACAAGGAACTGCAGAAACTTCCAAGAACACACGAAATGCCGTCTCTGACAATCAATTTTTTTAAATTTCCTGGGGGAGGACCCCCAGACCCCCCATTTATCCCCCCCCCCAGCGCTATCGTTTCATGCACCCCTCCCCCCCCCCCCCCCCCCCCCCCGTCCGTCCGTCTTGAAATTCCTTGATCCGTACCTGGTCTTTGGGTGGTGTATAATCGCTTCGAACGAAACAGACATTACCTGGTTTCCTTTGCTTAAGTTGTAATCAAAATGTACCTTTGTTTCTTCAAAAAGTAATTTATGATCGAAGACGTGTTGATTCAGTGTTAAAATGCACATCAGAGGCCGATCGTAGGCCTATGGAGCCCATGACCCTTCGTCATTTTAAAACTTGAATTTATCGAAAACACGCATAGTGACGTCATCGGACTCGCACTGCAATGATGTTCTTGAACAATATTATCCGATACTTCATCCGGATTCTTTACAGCTGCTCTTGTATATGTTTGCTGAGCACACATTACCTTCCAATGTCTTTGTTGCTCAGCATCGCGTGCAAGTCTGGATTAACGTTCATTGAATGTCTCGTTCAGTTCCTTCATTCTTTTATTCATTTTAGAGATAGCATTTACAAACGAGAGTGGCGACACGTAAACGAGGTTCCACCCCTCTCCTCACGTGCAGAGTACCTAATTGCAACTTTTTATTGTGACTACGTCTAAAGCACGAAACATTCCGACTATATAAAGAACACAGCTCAAATGGAAAAGTCCCTGGGAAAACTCTTTTGGGCGGTGTATAAGAAAAAAAAATTACACCTTTCTGTACCGCTAAAACCAATGTTACTCTTTTCGTTACAGCGTACAAATTGATATTTTTTAAATTAAAGATTTAAAAGAAACTTTTTTTAAATGTATGTGGACATAACATATAAAATAAGAACGAAAAAATATCTCTCGCCAATTTCCCATCTGTTTATTTTTTATTTTTTTTGTATACAGAGTCGAGGCTCGTGAAAGAGCTAACATTTATCAAACAAACAAATCAAACAAACAAGCAAAGAAAGTATATAAAAAGGGGAGCGGTCGACAAGATGGGGAGAGAAGGGGAGGAAGCACACAAACACAACATTTGAGAGCAGGGACATCGGGAGATGTGTGCGAGGGACAGGGCCTGGGGGGGGGCAGGATAGGTATAAAACGCAAGGACACCAAGGACTTCCAGGAAAGAAGACAAAAGTCACCTCAAAAAAGTGGAATTGGGGTGAAATTAGCAGGGGTAGAAAAGATCAAGGTTTTGGATGGGGGAAGATAAGAGATGGTGGTGAACAGCTGTTTTAAAGACCTGTAGGGTGGAGTGGGATTGAAGAGAGTGAGGGAGTTTGTTCCAGAGGTGGGAGAAAAGAGGAATGAAGGAGTGAAGGTGAGCAGAGAGTCTTGATTTTGGCAGTTTAACCATAAGAGGGTTGCAGGCAGATCTTGTGCGACCTGAAGGAATATTGGGGGGACAGAGCCCAGAGAGAGCTGGGGGGGCAAGGCCAGAGAGGAGTCAGTAGAGAGACGGAAAGACCACCAACCTGCCTGCGGTGAGTGAGTGAGAGGCCCTTGGAGTTAGCTTCATCGCGGGAGATTCCAATGATTCTGAATGCTTTGGTTTCAACAACGTGAAGACAAGCTAGGTGTGAGGCAGGAGCACCAGCCCAGAGGGGAGAGCAGTATTCCATTGAGCTGCGGCTGAAAGCCTTGTACGTGGTGAGGAGCTCAGGTGTGCCAAGGAAGGACTTCGCACGACGGAGGATGCCCAGTCGGCGACTGGCTTTGGAGGCCAGATTTGAAATGTGGTTTTCCCAGGAAAGATCATGGCAGATAGTGAGACCCAAAAGCTTGAGTGACAGAACTTCTTGGAGAGGATTATTCAGAAAGTGGATGGGAGGGTTGTCCAGTCGGTCTTTTCGGAGAGACATCGTAAGAGTGTGAGATTTGTCAGGATTGAAAGACATGTTCCACTTGTATGCCCAGTCTGTGATTTTGTCCAGGTCTGCAGAGAGTGAGGAGGCTGCAGACTGACAATCTGAGGGATGAAGAATGGAGCGACAGAGAGTAGAGTCGTCAGCAAAGAGATAGAGAGGATTTTCAAGAGAGTCAGAGAGATCATTGATGAAGACCAGAAAAAGCACAGGGCCCAGAACACTGCCTTGGGGAACTCCAGCCTGAACAGGAAGGGGAGATGAGAGAAACCCATTCAGGGCCACACGTTGACTACGACTAGAGAGGAAGTCCGCCAGCCATGCGTGGAGATTTCCATGGATACCAAAAGAGGAGAGTTTGGTGAGCAGAGAGGGGTGCCAGACCGTATCGAAGGCACGTGATATGTCAAGGGAGACTGCTCTAATTTCCTGTTTGGCATTGAGGACCTCCATCCATTGTTGTGAAAGCAGAAGCAGCATGTCCAGAGTAGAGTGCCCAGGTCTGAAACCAAATTGATGATCAGAGATCAAGCCATTGGAGAAGAGGAAAAAATTTCATATCTGAAGCAATGATGGATTCCATGACTTTGCTGATAATTGGGAGAAGGCTGATTGGTCTGTAGTTGCTGGGATCTGTTTTTGCACCTTTTTGTGCAAAGCGGTGATGTTGGCAGATTTCCAAGCAGATGGAAGATGACCTTGAGCAAAAGAGAGGGTGAAGAGAACAGAGAGAGGGAGTGAAAGAGTGGAAGAAGAGGATTTTAGGGCTCGTGGGCTGATGCCGTCAGGTCCAGTTGCAGAATCCGAGTCGAGGGTTGACAGAAACTTTTCCACCTTGTCAGGAGGAAAGGACACAGAGTCCAGGAGCAGCTGGGTACGACTGGGTACGGTGGGTACAGAGAGGGATGGGTTTGGGATACAAGATTTAGAGGCAAACACAGAGTTGAGGCATTCAGCATTTTCACGTGCGGAGTCAGCCGTGTGGCCATTTGAGGTGAGGGAGGGGATGGAGGGGGAACAAACACCAGAAACAGATTTGACCAGACGCCACCAAGATTTGGAAGAGGGAGAGAGATAAGAGAGTTCGGTCTTGAGAACGGAGAGATATTGTTTCCTGGCTCTCCTGAGGGTGGACACACACTTGTTTCGGGCTTTGTGAAAGGAAATGAGATTTCCTTCCGTTGGATTTGCTTTCCAGGAGACGAAGGCAAGTTGTTTCTGGGCAACAGCCTCACCACAAGATTCCGTGTACCATGGACGGGAGGAAGGGTATGACAACTGAAGACGAGATGGGATAAATCTGTGCATGAGAGAGAGCAATTTACTTTGGAAGAATTCCCAGGATGTGTTGATGTCAGAGGTGTTAGAGATGGGACACCAGTCCAGATGATTGATGGCTGCTTGAAGACTGTGCCAGTTGGCCTGAGTGAAATGCCAGACTTGTCGATGCTGAGCAGGCTCCCTGAGAATGGTCAGAGAGATGTCCACTTTAACAAGCACATGATCAGATGAGCCGATTGGAGCAGAAGAAGAGCAGCAGACATTTTCAGGGAAGTTAGTCATAACCAAGTCCAAAAGAGAAGATGCTCCGTTGACTGAGATCCGGGTCGGGAAATTGACAGATTGTGTCAGTCCCAGTGAGTCGCAGAGGTCCTTTGCTGAGGAGCCATGGCTGGTGAGAGAGGTACCCACACCCAGCCAACTGGCATGGTGACAATTGAAATCACCACATATGAGGAAGAGAGAGTTGGGATGAGTAGACAGAAGTTGGTCCATATTATCAGACAGCGAGATGTAGATGGAGTCATCACTGTTTGGTGGACGGGACAACACACATATGAACAAGAGGTGGGAGCGAAGGGGAAGCCGTAGCCATAGGTACTCCTGGGGGTGAGGTGGAGAGAGTGCAGTGCAGGGCGAGTGAGGAAGAGAGTTTTTGATAAAGATAGCAACCCCACCTCCAGGACGAGGCTCAGGTCTATCATACCGGAGGAGGGAGTAACCCGGGAGAGATACTAAGGAATCAGAGACATCATGAAGGAGGAAAGTTTCTGTTAAGCAGATCAGGTCTGGTTTGACAGAAGCAACCTGTATGGAGAGATCAGTTGAGTTTGAATGAAGGCCCCGGATGTTTGAGGTCCATACCGTTAATGAAGAGGAAGGGGGAGCATTGGATACAGAACAGGGGGGAGGAGGGGTAGGGTAAGATGTGGAAGAGGTGGAAGAGGTAGGGAGAGCTGTTGAAGGTGAGTCAGAGATTTCAGAATAGCTCGGAGAAAGGGAAGGATGGGGCAGACAAAAGGTTTGATGGTGATTGGGTGAGGCACAATGAGGTGTTATTTGAGGAGGGAGAAGGGGAAGAGATTTATTTTACACATGCGAATTACATGTCCATGCTCATGTGAAATGGAGTTTCTTTAATAATCCTGGATGTGAACATGATTCAGCCTTGAAAACTCGTGGAAAAAAAAACATCGATGGAATGAATGGAGTGTTTAAACAGGATTACCTTTACTTCCGTATAATAATGATGAATGAAATTGGAACGAAAAGCTGAATAAAAATTTCCAGTCTGTGTTTATTTATTTATTTAACATATGTGAATTACATGTCCATGCACACAAGAAATGGAGTTTCTTTGTTAATCCTGGATGTGAAAACGATTGATTCAGCCTTGAAAATTCGTGCCAAAACACAAAAAAAACAATTATTAAAGATTTCACGATTTTATTTCCTCTAGAAATGAAACGCATCTTCTTTGGGCGGTGTATAATCGCTCCGAACGAAACGGGCATTGTATGGTTTCCTTTGCTTGAGTTGTAATCAAAATTTACCTTTGTTTCTTCAAAAAGTAATTTATGATCGAAGATGTGTTGATTCAGTTTTAAAAATGCACATCAGTCACGGGTGACCTCATTTTTAAACTTGAATGTATCGAAAACTTTTCGCTTTACAAAGTAAAAATAGATTAAAACCAAACGTTATTAATAAATAGTGTATTCCATAGTTGATTTACATTATACAGGCCTTCTCATTTAAAATGCATTTGTTCTATAAACGTTAACTTTCATAGAATATTTCTCGTCTGTGTTATTTGGGCGGTGTATGATAAACCGTGCCGATCTCGGCTATTTCCTGTCTGTGTGTTAACTTTCCACAAATCTCCTTCCCGTTTTTGCAACCGAGTCTAAAACCATGTTAGTGACTGAAAAATGAAATCAGATGGAGAATTAGAGTCCAGATAAAGCCACAGAGAGTCTCAATGGACTTTATGTTACAGGCCTTCGAAAATGCATTTTGTTCTATAAACGGTAAATTAAATTGCATTTCCTTCCCGGTTTTTTCAACCATGTCTAAAACCATGTTAGCGACTGTGAAAAATGAAATGAGATATCGAATTAGAGTTGAAACAAAACTGTGAAAGAGAGCAAGACACCGAAACCTGGATAGAGCATGCGTGTTTGCTGCATTTGCATGGATAGAGCAATCGTCCGTCACCTGCCCCACTCACTCTTGTTGATCAGGAGAGGGGAGGAGCTTTCATCAATTAAACTCGGTTTTATGTACAAGATCTCCTTCTGGGATGTTATGTTCACAAATATATTTTTTACAACACACGTTAATCATATTAATAGCCTGGTGTTGGCTTAACAGTTAAGGTGGCTTGCTGGAGATCTTGGGGTCCTGTGTTCAAGCCCATGTTAGCTGTTGACATAACACTCGGCTCACTAGTAGTGGGGGGGGGGGGGGGGCGGGTTGAGGGGGCGGGCATTGCATCACAGCATAGTTGCTCTACCAGAAAATTATGCAGCCGAGCAACCGCGGGCCGAACAAAATGGTGGATAATTGTTTTTGAAGCCCCTTCCAGGATGGGTGGAGCTACTCCCGCAACGGAGGAGGCCACACCCCCGGACAGGCTCACAGACAGAATCACCTACGGAGACTATTATATAGATAGGATAACGTACACAGTTTGCGCACATCTTTTACGCCAACTTTTTGATCGATAAATTAATGTGATTGGCTCTTGCAATATGTTTACTGCACATAACTCTACGCCAAAGGCGTTCCCCATTCCCCTGTGGATTATATTGGGATTCTACCCAAAAGCTGAATTTTTTTTTTAGCAAAAACATGGACATTGGTATTCTAGCGACGCCGTGTTCAGAGTGATTGCGGTGGCTATCGGCAGAGCGTGTGCAGCTAGCACTTGCTTTCAGATCCGACCTGATGTGATGCTCGCACTCCACTGCAGGAGAACTAAATGATTAATGAAAGGTTGGAAAATGCACATGTTGTGCCGATTCTTGGGAATGGGTGCACAAACCAACAGACTGATAGCAAAGTGAGTAAACACACCATACCCATCGGATCAATGTTAACAAATGAATAACGGCACTGCGCTTCATTTGAGCAACAATATAAAAATAATGCATTTTTCGTGAAAAATCCATTCCGAAAAAATTCTTCTTTTGAACGAGCAATTTTGTGTGGCCAAATGGGCACCAAGTTGGAATTATTAAGCACATCAGACCATCATGCAAAATAAACCATTTTATATTACTTTTTCCCTCATCCAACTTTTCCAGACAGGCACAAACCTCCCAAAGGCATAGCAATCTTAGCCCCATGTAATCATGCATACACATCTCTGCACCAATGGTATCAGGTCAGCACTTTAGAGCCTGGTGCCCACACACCATGAAGCGGAAAGGCCTCACTCGTACACTTGGAACCATCAAAGGTATAGCCACCAACACTTGCCCAATCAAACCAAAAGCGGCCAGTAAACAGACTTTGGCCATTTTCTATTTGCATATAAATTACACTGGAGCTTGCAAGATTTACCTTCTCCATGCCATATCTTTCTCCCACTGTTTTCTTACTTCGGTTACCATCCTCCCAATGGTCACTCCTTACTTCCACCGCGACTTCATGGGTTCATACCTCTTTTTTTCTTTGTCCTTCACCCTCCTTCACTCCCCATCAGAGGATTGATAGGATAGCTGTGATGTAGTTTACCAACCTATGAGCTGTCAAGTTTGCATTTGATTCCTGACGAATTATAAGCTGTCATCCTTGTGCTTCTCAGGCAGCGCAATGCATCAATCTACTGTCATAATTCGGGGTTTAAGACCGTTGCCCCACCTGCGTTGTTAGGGTTAGGGTTAGCATGTGGATTTTAAAGGCTCCACAGTATATGCTGAAAAGAGTAGACCATTCTTTGCTAGTACCATTGCCAAATTTTTAATTCCTGTTCAAATCTATATCGGGCACTGCATTAGCAGCATCGAAATAATGCAACCCAGAAATAATGCAACCTAACAACCAAGTGCTTGTTACTGTACGTGTGTACGAATGAATAAATGAATTCCCCATGACTCACAACTGTTAACTTTCTTTCTACTCCAAACCAACTAGCGCCATCCAAACACATTCCTGGTCCGAGTAAAATACATGCAAAAGGCATTTATTTTTTCCTTCGTGCATAGGTAGCTATTTTCTCACCTGCTGCCATCTTGTGCACTCCTGCCTGGATGCATGCCCAAAACACTGTTGTTGCTATTAGCCAGTTGTTTTGAAGTGCAGCGATGGAGCAACCTAATGGGCTCTCCGTAGGTCAGAGATCGAGGGAACTCTGCAGACGATGAAGTCTGCTGCCCAGAATACCAGGTGCCATTGCCCACAGCTAGATTGTGGAGCAAGGGAGGAAGAGCAAGGGAGCAGAGGTAAAGGAAAAAAGTAGAAAAAAATGAAGTGAAGCATTTGTGATTACTATACACAATAGATTTTTTGTTTACCGCACTTTCAAGAAAAATAATTTAAGTAGCAGATTGTATAATTATAGGGAAAAGAAAAAAGTTGCTTTGTTTATGAATATCCTGACATTGTTAAATTCTGGCACATTATTCGTACACGATGTGGCCAAAGTAAATGTAAGAATGAAGGAAAAGTAAAAATAATGGGCCGAATTTTCAAAAGGCGTTTAGCGAGAGTCTTGCTAAAACACGCCTAACCCTTAAACGCTGACAAAAAACATAGTTGTACGCGCACAGCTAATCGCATGTCTAAACAGCAATTTATGAAGAGAGATAAACTTCCGTTTAGCTGTGTAAAATTTAACCGCAGACACGTCCCATCCAAAGAGAGAATATTCAAACAGACAAAGATTTCGACAGTAAGGAACAGTGCACAACTTAAACTCTAAATAAATAAACAGAACAACTTATTAAGGACAACCTTCACTGAGAACTCCTGAGGTCATTGAGATGGTCCAACAGTCGGTATGAAGAAAATCCAAAAAAGTCACTTTGCCACTCAAATCAAGAACTTGGACTGACAGTGTCAAGTCTAAAGAGGATTCTCCATGATGACATGAAACTTTATCCATACAGAATCCAAGTCAGACATGAACTCACTGACCCAGACAAACTCACTTGGATGAAATGGCTCGGTGGTTTGTGGAGAAAATGGAGGAGGGTCCTGGTTTTCTCAACAATATTTGGTGCTCTGACGAGGCTCATTTTTGCTGAATGGGAAGTCAAATCAAGGAACAATGTATATTGGGGCACAGTACTGCTCCACGATATTTGCCAGAGACCCTTACAGAGCATTCAGAAAGTATTCAGACCCCTTCACTTTTTTCACATTTTGTTATGTTGCAGCCTTATGCTGAAATCATTTAAATTCATTTTTCCCTCATCAATCTACACTCAATACCCCATAATGAAAAAGAGAAAACAACGATTTTAGAAAGGTTTGCAAATTTATTAAAAAGAAAAAACTGAAATATCACATTGACATAAGTATTCATACCCTTTGCTATGACACTTGCAATTTAGCTCAGGTGCCTCCCATTTATCTTGATTATCTTTGAGTTGTTTCTACACCTTGATTGGAGTCCACCTGTGGTAAATTCAATTGATTGGACATGATTTGGAAAGGCACACACCTGTCTATATAAGGTCTCACAGCTGACAATGCATATCAGAGCAAAAACCAAGCCATGAGGTCGAAGGAACTGACTGCAGAGCTCAGAGACAGGATTGTGTCGAGGCACAGATCTGGGGAAGCCTACAAAAAAATCTCTGCTGCATTGAAGGTTCCCAAGAGCACAGTGGCCTCCATAATTCTTAAATGGAAGAAGTTTGGAACAACCAGGACTCTTCCTAGAGCTGGCCGCCCGGCCAAACTGAGCAATCGGGGGAGAAGGGCCTTGGTAAGAGAGGTGACCAGGAACCCGATGGTCACTCTGGCTGAGCTCCAGAGATCCTGTGTGGAGATGGGAGAAACTTCCAGAAGGACAACCATCACTGCAACGCCTCAACGATCTGGGCTTTATGGCAGAGTGACCAGACTGAAGCCAAACAGTTCAATCTTGGTTTCATCAGACCACAGAATCTTGTTTCTCACAGTTTGAGAGTCCTTTGGGTGCTTTTTTGCAAACTCCGAGCAGGCTTTCATGTGTCTTCCACTGAGGAGAGGCTTCCGTCTGGCCACTCTGCCATAAAGCCCAGATCGGTGGAGTGTTGCAGTGATGGTCGTCCTTCTGGAAGTTTCTACCATCTCCACACAGTATCTCTGGAGCTCAGCCAGAGTGACCATCAGGTTCTTGGTCACCTCTCTTACCGAGGCCCTTCTCCCCCGATTGCTCAGTTTGGCCGGGCGGCCAGCTCTAGGAAGAGTCCTGGTTGTTCCAAACTTCTTCCATTTAATAATTATGGAGGCCACTGTGCTCTTGGGAACCTTCAATGCAACAGAGATATTTTTTGTAGGCTTCCCCAGTTCTGTGCCTCGACACAATCCTGTCTCTGAGCTCTGCAGGCAGTTCCTTCGACCTCATGGCTTGGTTTTTGCTCTGATATGCATTGTCAGCTGTGAGACCTTACATAGACAGGTGTGTGCCTTTCCAAATCATGTCCAATCAATTGAATTTACCACAGGTGGACTCCAATCAAGGTGTAGAAACATCTCAAAGATGATCAAGAGAAATCGAGGCACCTGAGCGAAATTGCAAGTGTCATAGCAAAGGGTCTGAATACTTCTGTCAATGTGATATTTCAGTTTTTTCTTTTTAATAAATTTGCAAAACTTTCTAATAACCTGTTTTCTCTTTATCATTATGGGGTATTTAGTGTAGATTGATGAGGGAAAAAATGAATTTAAACGATTTCAGCATAGGGCTGCAACATAACAAAATGTGAAAAAGTGAAGGGGTCTGAATACTTTCTGAATGCACTGTACATTCAGTCAAGAGTACGGCCTTATGTGTAATGAGCAAGCTTGGCATCATTGGACCATTTTGGTACGAATATGACGACGGTGACGCCATAACCAACAATTATGAGTGCTTCATTAAAGAGGTGAATGAGTTCCTGGCTGCTCCTGGTTTCAGGACAAGATTTTAAAGAGAAGAAAAATGCTTTTAGCAGGATGGGGTCCTGCAGTCCCTCACACTGCAATCGAGTCCCATGAGTGGGTGCAAAGCCACTTCGCTGAGAGAGTGATTGGCATTCGCTTCAGTGTCGAGTGGTCTCAACATTCCCCTGATCTGTGTCCACGACATTTTCTTTGAGAACATCTCAAAGACAATGTGTACAAGGATAACCCTAGAAACATGTTAGAGTCGAAACAAGCAATCGTAGAGAAAGTTAGGTCCATCCAACTTGCCGAATGTCAGCGCGTAAGTAACAGCTTCACCCGTCGTGTTCAAATCTGTATTCAGCGCAGAAGTGGACATTCGGTGTACGTGATCTACCAAACGCCAAACTAAAGTCTTACAAGTTACGGTTCTGATATTTGGTTCATACGTGTCAAAAAAATCGCAAATATTCCTGAAGTTTTATGTAATTCAGAATAATAATGAATGTATTGTGGATTTCATTAATGCGTTTCTTTTCTTTGGCACAACCTGTATATGAACTAAAGGTTATCAGCATATCTTATGGAGAGCGCGCTGAAATTAGAAAATGCATTTCGTTGTTTTGAGAACGTTTCGCCTTGTTTGCACTTGATATGCAAAGCATAGTGTTTGCATTTATCTGCTTGATATGTTCTGGGCAGGCACCTCGCCATGCAAATGTCCGCTTCGCCAACACACGTGTGTGCTGAAATGCTTCCATCAATTAATGGAACAAATTCCCTCAATAATTATGGCTGGAAAACTACAATAAAAGCTGCATTTATGAATGAAACCCTGCTGTATTGGATTTCATGTTCACGTCTGTTGAAATAGCATCAAACACAATGTCTCGTGCAAAAGTTTGGCAAAATAAAGGACCGGAGAAAATTAAGAGCCTCAGTCCTGATTATAATGCGGATGCCAAATCCCAGTGGAAATCAAATGCAGTTGAAACCCCCACTAAAGGAAGCTGTAAAACAAAAGAGTGATGGAACAACCGTTGGAGTAACAACAAAGTGCAGCGGAAATGAGAGGCACTTTTTTCACAATTTAAGGTGAGCATGCACAATGCTGAATGTCATTCTGTTCCGGTTGTCTGATCATTGCGTAACTCAGTTAAGCCAGTCTATTGGATATTCTCGCCATCTTTCAAAAGAGGCTGCGATGGCGACAAGCTAATGCATAACACACGCGACTGCTTCGTGACTGCCTTCATTGAAGCTTAGCGACAAAGCGCCCTGCTCCAGGCCTTTACCCACCCAGTTTACTCAAATCGCTTCTCCGGGAGTTTTGCATCTCCCCAGCAGCACACTTTGTGTTCGAGCATTCTTTTCTCAATGCCATCGGTGCTATTTTCCTTGCTGTGTCGACTACAAGCCCATCCGACTTCTTTAATCATAGCAAGTGACACAAAGCGTGCAAATAGGGTGATTAAAAGGGGATCTATATGCCGCGAGGCTGCTAGAAGGGGAACAAATCTTGTGGAAAGTGGTCCCAGGGGAGCAATTCGCAACTCTGGTGGGACAAGCAGAGAACATGCTGGGAATCCATACAAACCAGGCCCTGAAGCATCATAAAAGAAGCTTTACTTGTTAAGCCCAACTTTTCTCTGCCTACTGTGCTTACTGCATTCATCTCATTATGCGAAATACCTCCAGTCAAAGGACAGCTTTGCAAATGCCTCATGGGAACAATGCCATCCTCCATACTCAGCCTCCCTTGCATCGTTCTCACCACCACCACAACCCCATAAATCATTGCAATGGATACAAGAAGTGACCTCAACATTACTCCTTAAGCTTACATAAAGGATAAAGTATCTATGACGAGTCTAATAATCACACTCCAGTAAAAACAGAGCAAAGGCCATGTCAAAGGGAAAAGAAAAAGAGCCAAAAAAAAGCAGTATAATAAAAACACCTTTATTATTAGTCGATCAGTGATTACCAGGGAGTAGAGACCAAAATTCCAAGTTACCTGCGTTGTGTAAGCCAAAGCAACGTGGGTGGGCTTGTGGAGATGAAGTCCTTGAGGTGGGGCAAACCGGAACCTCGTGAACAGGAGTGAGGCTGCGTTCTGTAGATGGCCGGCAGTGCAAAGGAAATGATGGTCGATGAGGTGGTGGTTGATTGGCGTAATCCTGAAGCACTGCCCACAACAAACGAATGAAATGCAATGAAAACCAGAATTTGCAACAGGCACCCAGGAACCAGCTCTCTCGTAGCTCCAATTTAATAATTTGATTGCTGAGAATTAACAATATACAAATGACCCAAGGCTCTGCTTTCCAAATATTCCTTGAACAATTGAGATGAGGACTTTACCAATTCAGTTGATCTTTATTTGTTATATTTAAGAATTTATTGACACCATTTAAATCAGTAGGTGAAAATATATCATCATTGATGGAATGACTAATGGGAGCCATCGTTAGGAAACGGATTGGGATAAAATAATCACATCTGTATAGCCAAAGATGAATACAGTGAATTTAGGTAAAGGTAAAACAAAATAACAAAACAAGTACAGATACATTCAAAGTACACCGCCCCAAAAACAAACAAATAAATAACATATCCTCCAGCGTGCGACATCACAGGGGCACCTACGGCGCTTAGCGATGCCGCCATGCAGCACATGGAGACGGAATTGGGAGGGATCAGTGTAAAATAAATTCATTTATTAATCAATTGGCTAATGGCATACCTAAACTACCACCGTTTCATCCGAATCTGTAACTTTTTGAAAATTAATTAAATAATTGATAGAAAAAAATAAATAATTAATCAATTAATTAATTAATCAATAAATGAAATTAACCTTTACAGCCAAATCACTTGGTCACTGCCCTGTCCAAATATCAGCTTCCTAGCTCAAAAGGTGCCTGAGATATTGTGCAGATGAGAAAGAAAATAAATAAGTATTGAATAATTCGATAATCATTAATAATTAATGAATATTGATGATGAATAAAACATCTTTATTGATGAATAAAGAAAAAAAAATACTTTTTGCCAAAGCACTTGTTCACTATTATGCCCAAATTTCAGCTTCCTATCTGAAAGGATGGCTGAGATATCGTCCAGACAAACAAACAAACAAACAAAAAAGCAAACAGAGTGAAAACTGAGTACTCCCTTCCAGGCGTGCGTCATCGTCGGGCCCCCTTCGGTGCCCGGCGATGACGTCATGCAGCGCCTGGAGATGGAATAGGAAAGGAGCGGTGTACATCCATCTTACTATAATTCACCAAATGTCCGTCCGTCCGTCTGTCCGTTCGTAGGTACCGCAAAAACGGCTGAACCAAGCGCAACGATATTTTGGGTGGGTAATCCTAGGACCCCTTGGAGTAAAATAGGCTATATTGTTTTTCAAATTTTTCAAAGTTTTCCAATTTACCAGTTTTTCCAAACACATTGTTACGGCTTCGTCACTTCCGTTGTTGTGGTTTTCATCCACTTGAAACATTTCTGGTTCCATGTACTATTATTGTTTTCAAAAGGTTTCTTGTTTATGAACTGTTTTCAAAAGGTGAAAAAGTTAGTGTTAATAGAAATCGGAAACCGGATCGGAAACCGGACGACGAAGAGGAAGAAGAGGAAAAGAAGGCGGAGCGAGTGAGTCGGACAAGAAGGAGCCGAGCTATTTGCGGTCTGGAGCGAACGCTGGCGAACAACAGTCACTAGCGAACTTTCGGGTTTCCCAGGAAAGGGATTCCTGCGACAGAGTGGTCATCGCTGTGACAGATTAACCTGCGTGTCAGGATTTGCGATCGATTCAGGAGACAATCATCGTCGTGCCGTTGCGCCACGAGACCGGGCCGCCGGCCATTTTGACTCGCGCCGGACTTGCGCTTCGCTCACGGTTTCATCTCGTTTCGACCATTTTCACCGCATTCAGACGTCGATCTGGGGTGTGTGTGTGTGACGTGGCTTTTGAGTGGAAAGTCTGCCTGTCGCCGACTGTGAGCTGTGGAACGTCCATACCCGAGGGTGTGATTTCCCCGTCGCCTGGAGGGCGCCTTTGGATTTCCCAGTCGCCTTGAGGGCGCCTTTGCACAGCTTTGGCCACGTGACTGTGACTATCATCCGAACGGGATTCTGGTCTCGATTGGACATTGATCTGTCGATCGCTGGAGCAGATCGACGTTAGCTTGAAGCCGGGGATTAGAGACATTGGGGATGTTCTTGCTTCACTCACTTGGAGCATAGTGAGTTATATATTACAAAACTGATGGTACCATCATAGGACATATATTGATTGTACTTTTAATTACTATTATTGTTGTGCTGTTATTCTTGTGTGATCTTAATACAATATTTGTTTGTGAGTAACAATCGGGGTGGCTTCTCCATTGATCTTTGACATACAGAATAACACATTTTTCTGCCGTGACTCCTCTCGGGGCTCGGAGGTACACCGTGACCAGGGGGTCGGGGAGGAGCACGTAACAACATATGGAATAATATTTACCGATATGAACAGTGATGTGGCTTTTGTTGAAATTCTACGTACCAGGAGAGAGTAGATCGACTCCTGACGAACTCTTCCTATATAAATGTGTGGCTCCGAAGTAACACGGCAGCGTGTGCAAAGTGACTGAGAAACAGGTGTAGCGGCCGCTTCATGTTTCAGATTCGGCGCGCACTCTTCACACATAAACGTGTGACTGAGAAAGACGTGTAGCGGTCGCTTCCGTTTTGTAGAATTCAATGTTTTTTCAAAATGGGCGCCATGTACTGTTTAGATTTTGATGATTTGCGTGTGATATGATTCAACGGATGTTTATATGAATCGTTAAAAAAAAATTTAAAACCTTCAATTTCTGATATTTTGCCTTTTCATTTGGGCTTCCCAATTGAAGCCCCACCCGTAGGGTGGGTACCGTTGCTAGTTAATAAAATGACATGTTGCATTTTTAACATATAAAGACAGATGGAACCTTGAGATGGATTAACATATGAGGTGGATTAATATGAGGTGGATTAACATGTGTTATCTATCTATAATTCCACTAATCTCTGTGTGTATGTGTGTGTGTATGTATGCGACAACGATTTCTCGACAACTACCGGTCCGATATACTTGAAACTTGCCAGGTATATTGCTGGGGACCCGAGGATGTGCCTTTTCAAGGTTTGAAATTAATCGGACAAGTACTTACCGAGCTATGGCGATTTAGCCGTTCGCCGTTCGCTTTGGCGTTGCGAATGGACCAAACCATTCCATGTAAATAGAGGGGGGGGGTTCTGTGGTCGTTGCGAATGGACCAAACCATTTCATGTAAATAGAGGGGGGGGATTGTCACTGTACTCGCAAGCCGTTCGCCGTTCGCTTTGGCGTTGCGAATGGACCAAACCATTTCATGTAAATAGAGGGGGGGGATATAATTTTAGATAGATATATAGTACGGGCATATATATAGTACGGGCATGCCCTAGTAAAATATTAATATGATTAACTTGTGTTATAAAATATTAATATGATTAACATGTGTTATAAAATATTAATATGATTAACATGTGTTATAAATATATTGATATGATTAACATGTGTTATAAAATATTAATGATTAACATGTGTTATTAAATATTAATATGATTAACATGTGTTATAAAATATTAATATGATTAACATGTGTTATAAAATATTAATATGATTAACATGTGTTATAAAATATTAATATGTTTAACATGTTTTCTAAAAATATTTATATGATTAACATGTGTTATAAATACATTGATATAGTTAACATGTGTTATGAAATATTAATCTGATTAACATGTGTTATAAAATATTAATATGATTAACAGGTGTTGTAAAAATAGTAATATAATTAACATGTGTTATAAATACATTGATATGATTAACATGCATTATAAAATATTAATATGATTCACATGTTTTCTAAAAATATTAACATGATCAACATGTGTTGTAAAAATAGTAATATAATTAACATGTGGTATTAAAATATTAATATAATTAACATTTGGTATTAAACTAGTAATATGATGGTGGTGGTTTGTATGCAGCCTGCGGCTGCTCGGCTGCATCATTTTCTGGAAGAGCGACTATGCTGCTGACGCAATGCCCCTCCCCACCCCCACAACTAGTGAGCCTAGTGTTATGTCAACAGCTGACAGGGGCTTGAACTCAGGACCCCAAGATCTCCAGTAAGCCACCTTAACTGTTAAGCCAACACCAGGCTATTAATATGATTAACATGTGTTATAAAAATATTAATATGATTAACATGTGTTGTAAAAAAATATATTTGTGAACATAACATCCCAGAAGGAGATCTTGTACATAAAACCGAGTTTGATTGATGAAAGCTCCTCCCCTCTCCTGATCAACAAGAGTGCGGGGGGCAGGCGACGATTGCTCTATCCATGCAAATGCAGCAAACACGCATGCTCTATCCAGGCTTCGCCCTCTCCTCAGCAAGAGGTGAGTACGTCTATTATGAATTTCGTACAATGTGAGTACATCTATTAAATACATAGTAAAACCTGTGAAGGTGCTCTTGTCACATACTTATATAGCTGTAAGCACGTCTATCAAGCTATATAGACTAGCGGTTATATAGACAGTTATTTTTGTAAGAAGGTTTATTGATGACAACAAATCATAATTTTGAGAAGGTTCCATTGTACAGGGTGTGCCATAAGTTGATACCCCCCTTTCCCAAGCTATACATTGCAGAATATTTGATGAAAATGCACGTTTCTTGCACCATAAATTAGCTTAAGAATTAGAATAGAGATGGCATTGCTCACCCCATGCATACCAAGGAGAAAAACACATAAAATGTCATCGCCCTCGTGGTTTTATTAATTTTGCTCTACGGACTTAAAGGCCCTCGGACGGCCATCTTTGGTCTGTTTGCAAAACAAA
Source organism: Myxine glutinosa (assembly GCF_964187855.1). NCBI lineage: Eukaryota > Metazoa > Chordata > Myxini > Myxiniformes > Myxinidae > Myxine > Myxine glutinosa. The sequence goes on from NC_136267.1 coordinate 175,707,403, forward strand.
ATCTTCTGTATGTGTATACTCTCATGTATTGTCTTTCTGCCAAGTTTGAACAAAATCGGTCCATGCATGACCGAGGAATGGTTGAGGACATGTTTAAGTAACAAAATGGCCACCAGTCAGCCATATTGGATCTGAAATTAATGACGTGCATATGTAAGCCATCATTCGTTACCTGTGTGCAGGTTTGAACAAGATCGGTAAATGCATGTCCGAGAAATGGCTGAGGTTTCTTCATTTTTTGCCCAGAATAAATGAAGACAAATTAGATCAAGCGTATATTTGAATCCTCTCTAAAAGTTTCGCTTTCTTTGCATCAATGATACCAACGCTAAGTTTACCGTACCGGTACTCAAACATCTCTGAAATGGTAAAAAATATTAAAATTAACAGCTATGTATGACATAATATTTGCTTCCAGAAAAGAAATTGAACTTCAATTCTAATTCACAGCATATACCAACTCGTAGGGTGGGAAAATAGTGAGTCATGTATAAGTAGAGGACTTTGCAGCTCAGTTGTTGAGTAAGTAGAATGGAAGGACATCTTTTTACACCATGTCAAGGCTCGATGGAACCTTTCAAATGATTTACATTCTGGGTGTGAGAGCACTGGTCAGACCACTAAACTGTCCAAATAGTTTCATCTGACATTAACCCTTGGATGCAATGATTGGGCCTCAGAGGCCCACAAGGTTTTTTTTTGTTGCAAAAACTATGCTGTACAAATTTTTTTTGGAATGAGCCTCATTTTCACCGACTTTCATGTCGTTACACAAAATTCAGTGACATAAATAAATAAAAAATTCATTCAGGCTCGTGGGAAAATCTTCATTCTTCACTTATAACCCGAAAATCCAACACGAATGCAGGCCTGGGGCCTTTGAGGCCCCGCATAAAAGTTGTTGTACTACTATGTTATATCATTATTTTCTTGATATGAGCCTCATTATATGCTCCTATAACCTGGTTACAAATAATTCAGTGACAAAAATATGAAAATTTCATTCAGGTTCGTGGGAACATTTGTGGGGCCTCCGAGGCCCAATGGCTGCATAGGTGTAGGATTTTTGACAGTTGTGGACATATACATTCTAAATAAAAGGATTAGTGAATCATTTTTTTGAGCAAATACTCCTCATGAGCCCCAACCTTTAAGAACAAAAGTTGAAAAACCAAGAACAAAAAAAGAAATTTGGAAGAAAAAAAAAAGATTCATTACTTGTATGGGATTCTTCCAAATAATAGGATCAATGATTCACGTTTCCTGAGCAAATCTGTCGACATGAGCATCGACTTGGATTGAAAAAGGATATGAAAGAGAAAAAAATCTATTAAAAAAAAAAAAAAAAACATTACACGAATACATCCGTTGGGCCTCCGGGGCCCAATGGCTGCATTTATGTAGGATTTTTGACGCCTGCATCTAAGGGTTAATCGGGAAGCAATGCACTTTGCAAAACCAGGGTCCACCATAAATAAATACATCCAACCCTGAGCAAATGAGTAAAAAAATGCATTGCAATTCAAGACTTGAAATGAAAATGAAATGAAAGTCACTTGTGAGTGTCATGCCCAATCCGGTGTGGTACTGCACAGCCCTTACCAGCCAAACTACCCGGTCTCTGCACTGGCGGTTGCTCCAGTTGATGTTTTTCGGGACTCTGGCATGACGGCTGGTTTTCTTGAGAAATTATACCAGGGTAATTCGGTGGAGAAGCCACCACACTAGTTCTCTGAAAGGTTTTAGAAGCCCGAGATCCCGGTGAAAAGGTCTTGTGAGGGGGGCAGGCTTGGTGAGGAGGTGGCACGGGCCGAATTCCCCGTTGAATGTTTGGCTTGCTGCTGTTGCTAGACAGACAGTAGCAATGGCTGTTGTTGCTGCCGTTGATGTTGTTGCAGGTGGAGGTCATGGGATTGTTCTGGGAAAACGAGGCATCTGAGGGTGGGCTACCCCCACAAAATGACGTCACCATTGGTCGTATCCCTGCTCTGTCGCTCAAAGAAGGCAAAGGCGTCCCGGTCTGTGACACAAGAGTCATCGGTGTGGCTTTGATGAAAGCTGTCTCATGAGCCATGTTGGAATGCAGGCAGGAGAAGGTGTTGTCAAGATCATCCTTCTGGCTCAAAGAAGGGTTGGTCTGCATGTCCATCTCATACATCTGCACAGAAAAGCAAATGCAGATGATGAGCCTCTCGGAAATGGCAATGAAACACTTCCATATTCAAGGCCTGGTGGCATGTCAGCTTTGAGATGAATAACCAAAGGGACCCAAAAATACTCCAACCAATCTTCCAACATTTGAGCTTGACATTCAGCAAGATGCGAGTAAACATCATTCCAACTGCGTTGTTAATATACGAGCTGTACTGGAATTGTTTCTTATGTTTAAGACAGAACAAAATTACTTAATTCTAATGGTTGACTGTGGGTATATCTGCTGAGCTTAAAACCCCAGCCAATTGATCACATGTTTGTCTAAGTAATTTTGGTATCGCTCCAAGTCATTCAACCAAACAAGAAAGATTGATAACGCGTGTGAATTGCATGCCAAAATGACGTATTCTGTAATTCCTTTGACATATTTCGTGCCACTTTCAAAATGCAACTTGCAAAATGTTTCGTAAGATTAATGTCAGAACGTTGGTGGCATACGTGAAGCATAAAGGACATAAAATTGGAATAATAAAAAAGTTGTAGAGTTGAGTGGGGGCTTGAGAATAAAAGCAGAGTTACGTGTGCACAGGAAGGGATGTTGGCTGAATGAACGGTGTACATGTGAGCCACCTGTGGCGTGGTGCCACAAGAGATCATGGCCGCTCCATACATGTTCCCGTCTGGTTGTGTAATAACAGGCCTGCTTCGAGTGCTTCCCAGCTCTTGGAAGCAGCTGTCTGGGGAAAAGCTAGCCGGCCCGCGAACCATCACATCTGCCCAGAGAAAGGAAGAAACAGGATTGAGATAGGAAAGACCATGATATTGAGAAGTGAGAAAAAGTATAGAGGACATTATATAAAACTAAGCGAGCGAGGGATTTCCTTGCTCTGTAAGGCCATTCAATTTGGCTCACAGCACTCCATAAGGGATGCAGCAAGACAAGTCTGGGAATCACACTACAAAAAATTGGTTCAATGGCATGTGCTTTTGCCATCGGACTATCTCACAGCTCACGTACCGGCATTTTAGACCTATTTATTGTCGGAGCCTTTCCATTTCAGTTATTGTGGCAAGCAGCAGATGCTGCAAAGTCGATCAGGCCCAGCTGAGATTAAAAGAGCACTGGGCTAGATCGAAAGAGTTCCCTGAACATCTGGAGGATAGGTGCAAGCTGATCGCGGTCACGGATAATGAGGCACACGTTTGCGCAGTAGGGTGGAAAGAAACACTCCTAGGGGACACCGGGCAGTGTGAAATAGCACGCTTGCTGCCATGCTATACTCTATGCATATACAGACCTGTGGAATCCCACAACTTTCGGTTTGAAATGAGAATATGAGCAACTATTGCGTAATCTTGTTGAAGCAGAATCAATAATGATGTACGAAGCTCTGATGCCATACGTGGCAGAGCACAGGAAGAGCATACCAATGGCTTGTGAGTCCCGCCGCTCAAACAATGGCTGCTGCTGGAGTGCTCTCAAGCACGAATCAACCAGCTCTGAGCCAACGCTTTCACGTCCTTCAGCCTCACTCACGTCCTTCGGTGCTCCGTCTGCAGGTAGGGTAAAAAGTGGTTTCCCCTCTCGATGAAATATCTCGAGTGAAAATTCACCTTTAACACTGTTCACTGTGTCATGGTACAACAATGCACACCGAGTATTTACGCATTTAAGAACAGTGATTTTGATTAATGTTTATTGCCAGTCACTTCCATTGCTGTGGATTAACGACATCTGGAACAAGAGTAATTAGATATAATCAATCAATCAAAAAGGAAGCCAGATGGATTGCAATAGCAGAAGCAGAAAGCAAATACAGAATGACAGATGGCTAAATTATGGTGCAAGCATTCCAAGGCTGAATGGTCTGTCCCTGTGCTTGCTCTTTGTTGTGCTTCCACCGATTCACATTTCTTCCCTGTGGCGTTAGGCCGTAACAAAATAAATCTCAGCTGCTCACTGGACTGTAGTAAAACGAGAACAGCCCTGTTCAGTTGTTGTTCATTTGAGCTCAGAATAAATAAGGTAGGGCAGCATCCCTATCCACCGTACCTGCACCCCAACCTTGTATAACCTCCTTGATCCCGGTAATAGGTTCGGTATCTGCACCAGATTGCTAGGCCTGATTGTATGGTGAGAGATTTCAAGTGGAAGACTTTCGGTATCCTGAACAAAAGGGCTGGTGTGTATATTACAGAGAGTATAGTGAGGGGAAAGGGAATGGCCTTGACACACATTTCCTGCCAGGAGCATATTGCCCCACTTTACCCTGTGTAGTTTGAATTTCAGTGTAAATCAGTGGTAACATTATGATCATGCCACACACAAAAGAGAAACAAGAAAGAGCAATCGGAGATTGCAGACCCTCGCCAAGATGTTTTTAGTGGTTTTTAAGGCTTTTGTGTTAAAACAAACATGGCGACCGAACCACGTGATCGATGACGTCATCATTATTGTTTTTCTCCACCAATTTATCCACAGATTACGCTCAAGAAATTTCATCTTGATCGGATGAAGTTTTGTATTTGTAGAATTATGACGTCATAATGGAGGCACCTGTGACATCATCAGCAAAAGTTATTCCCGATGGAGAGTTCTTTACAATGAGCCAGCCATGTCTCAATTTTTTCTATGCTGCGCTTTCGGAGATTCAGAGGTGCAAAGTTTTTCGTTTTTTTCAAGATGGCGCCCGTACCACATTACCTATGATGTCATAATTACCATTAAAAATTCGACAGCAGGAGGTGCACCTATGGTGAAAATTTCCTGTCAATCGGACCAACGGTTGCAGAGAAAAGCATACTTATTCTGTGCGGACAGACAGACAGACAGACAGACAGACAAACGGACTCAAATGCAAAACCCTGTCCTCTGGCGATGGTAATAGCCTCTTGTGTCTGACAAACACGATTAAACATTGAGGTACTTCCAAGTTCCGGTTTCCGGGTTTGGTAGCCTTTTCCCTCATCTCCGAGTGACCTGCTTCCACAGTTAAGGAAGCGTTCTGGATTTTGGTACCGGTACTTCCAAGTTCCGGTTTCCGGGTTTGGTGGCCTTTTCCCTCATCTCCGAGTGACCTGCTTCCACAGTTAAGGAAGCGTTCTGGATTTTGGTACCGGTACTTCCAAGTTCCGGTTTCCGGGTTTGGTGGCCTTTTCCCTCATCTCCGAGTGACCTGCTTCCACAGTTAAGGAAGCGTTCTGGATTTTGGTACCGGTACTTCCAAGTTCCGGTTTCCGGGTTTGGTGGCCTTTTCCCTCATCTCCGAGTGACCTGCTTCCACAGTTAAGGAAGCGTTCTGGATTTTGGTACCGGTACTTCCAAGTTCCGGTTTCCGGGTTTGGTGGCCTTTTCCCTCATCTCCGAGTGACCTGCTTCCACAGTTAAGGAAGCGTTCTGGATTTTGGTACCGGTACTTCCAAGTTCCGGTTTCCGGGTTTGGTGGCCTTTTCCCTCATCTCCGAGTGACCTGCTTCCACAGTTAAGGAAGCGTTCTGGATTTTGGTACCGGTACTTCCAAGTTCCGGTTTCCGGGTTTGGTGGCCTTTTCCCTCATCTCCGAGTGACCTGCTTCCACAGTTAAGGAAGCGTTCTGGATTTTGGTACCGGTACTTCCAAGTTCCGGTTTCCGGGTTTGGTGGCCTTTTCCCTCATCTCCGAGTGACCTGCTTCCACAGTTAAGGAAGCGTTCTGGATTTTGGTACCGGTACTTCCAAGTTCCGGTTTCCGGGTTTGGTGGCCTTTTCCCTCATCTCCGAGTGACCTGCTTCCACAGTTAAGGAAGCGTTCTGGATTTTGGTACCGGTACTTCCAAGTTCCGGTTTCCGGGTTTGGTGGCCTTTTCCCTCATCTCCGAGTGACCTGCTTCCACAGTTAAGGAAGCGTTCTGGATTTTGGTACCGGTACTGACAATTTTTCCCCCACTCTCTGTGAGGTTGTATTTCCATTGGCTCCGCCACCACCGAAGGTGGACCGAGGTTGTGTTTTCACTGCTGTTTGTCTGTCCTGTAAGCACCGTATCTCAGAAAGTTATGGACGGATTCGGATGAAACTTGGTGGGCAGGTTGGGTGTGTGGCAAGGACGAATTGATTCGATTTTGGTGAAGATCCGAATCCGGATCCGGATACTAGAATTTATTTATTCATTAAGTGATTCTTCAGCATTGAGAGATCGGGCCAAAAAGGATATTTAAAAGGGTTGTGGACAGATTATGACAAAACTTGGTGGACAGATTCGGTAGGTGACAAGAACAAGCCGATTCGATTTTGGTTCAGGTCCGGATGCAGATCCGTCCTATCAGATCCTAAAAACAAAACGTAAACCGTTCAGCCTGGCGGAGGTTTGCGCTCTACCAGGCACCGATCGGTTCATATCGTGCGATCATTGTTGTGTCTTCTGTCAATGTTTGGTTATTTGATCTTGTACATCTCCCTCAGTTTTTAGACCTTCGACGTGTTCAACAGGCCTGCTTTCTCATTCATTCACTCATTGATAAATCATCATTCTTTCCTCGTCCCCCTTTAATTTGACTTGTAATTTTGTTTTGGAATTCTAAACCTCTCCCTCATTCTTTCATCATTCTCTAAAGTCTAAACAATCACAAATAAATAATAAAGTCATCCATCATTTCCAATCATTCTTATCTCATTCCTTCCGTCTTTCGGCTAGAAATCCATTAAATGTCAAATTTGATAATGTTTGATATTGGTTATTGATATTGGTTATTGATACTCTCATTCCCAAGTATCTTTCTCCAATACTGCTTCCTCTACTTCGCCTTTCTGCTCAACTCCGAGAGAGCTCGAAAACCCATGCCATATCTCGCATCGCAGAGCTCTTTCTTCGTGCCATAAATCACCCTTTCCACCTTCACAACATGAAGTTTGTCTTCGTCATTCTGCCCTTCAAATCCTCAAACCAAATTTGTGTTGAAATAAGTGTGGGATTAAGATCGCTTCATAGGTCAGTCCCCTCCCCCACATCATCTCCTTCCATCTACCTATTGCTCCTCCGACTCTAAACTTTCCCCTGACCCATCCCCTTCTCCCTCAGCTACCCCTCACCCTGCCCCTCAACTGTCCTCTTGCCCCACCCCATCTCAGCTTCTACTTGCTCCACAGTATGTCCACTTTCCTGTAAACTGGCAACAGGGCCTCCTCCCCTATCTCTAACTGTGTGGACCTCCAACATCCTAGGCCTACACTCAAATATGACAGATCTCTCAATCGAAGCCACTGTTGATAAACTAGACATTATCTCCTTAATTTTAGAATCCATCCTCCCACAAGATGTCCCTGTTTCTCTGGTGTCTCTCCCTGGGTATTGGCTCCTCCAGTTTGAACAGGCCTGAACCCCATTCAGGTGGCAGAATTGCAATTTTCATCAAAAATTCTATTTCTCACTGTCTGTACTCGTACCCTTACAAACCATCAGCAGTACATTTGGCTGTACCTTATCCTCCGCTACCACCTCTTGTTTGTCTGTGTGCTGTACCGTCGTCCTAATAGTGATGACCCCATTTACATATCTCTTTGCCAACATGCAACAACTTTTAACTACTCATCCCAATTCTCCATGGACCATCCTCGTAAATCCTCCCATCTACTTCCTCAACAAATCTCTTGAAAAAGTTCAACCGCAAACACCTGACCCTCACCTTCAGCCATGATCTTTCTTGGGCAAACCACATGGATCTAATTGGCCTCCAAAGTCAGACACTGACTTGGAATCTTCTATCGTGCAAAGTCTTTCCTTGATACGTCTGAAGCCTTGATCCGCAGATTGATGATGCACTGCTCTCCCCTTTTGGCTGGTGGACTTGCCACACACCATGCTTAGCTTGATGCTTTGGAAACCAAGGCCGTCAAAATCATTGGTATCTCCTGTGATGAAGCCGAGTGGCTAGGCTAGTCACTGTTACATCGCAGATAGGTCGGTGGTCTTTATGTGTTCCACCACCTCCATTCTGATCTTGCACCATCTACCAGCACCTCTCCCCCAAGTTTCTGCAGGGTGCACACATGCTGAAACTCCCAAAATCCATGTTCACTGCACCCCTCCACTCATTTGATCATCTCTTCTCTTGCCAATGGAACTAATTTCCTTAATCTGTTAAATCTTATCCTTCTCACCAGTGCTGGAAGGCAGCTGTTCACTACCATCTCAGGTCATTCCCCATCCATACCCATGATCTTATCCACTCTCATTAATCCTCCTCAAGCCCACCTCTTTCCATTTTTCCAGGTTATTGGGTTTTCCCTGTGCCCTAACCCTCGTGTTCATTTTTTTGGTTGTTGTTCCATTTGTACTTCCTCCTCAGGCTTCCCTGCCACTTCTGTCGTTGAGAGTTCGCACCTGCATCCAGCTTTGCCCCCCGGCCCCAGCCCATGGTGTCATCCTCCCCCTCCCCTTTAACTCATTCTTTGCCACATATATTTACCTCTGAATTTTTTGGTACATTATTTAAATAATATTTGGTACAAACTCCTGCTCCACCACACCTCTATGCAATATGCCCACCATTTTGGTTTCTCCCTTCCTTCACCCTCACCGCCAACCTCGCTCGGATCCAGGAATTACATCAGTTGGGGTTTGGGGAGGGAAAGCTGTCTGTTCTTTGGAATTATAGCTCAAATTCAAGTTGATGAAACTGCATAAGCGATGCAAGACCTGAGTAATGTAATTTTGCTTTCTACAAGACTTTGACAGTACATACGTCACCATAACACAAGCTTACAATTCTCAAGCAGACACGAGGCATTTGTCAAATTGGGCGTTCAACCTGCTTGCAATTAATTTACAATGTCACGTTCATTTAAAAAAGCATTGCTAAAATTACTTCATAATGGAAGCTAATTCAATATTGTCAGCAGAAGAGACGAGTAGAACGAAACGCTGTTTACTACCAAGGAATCCGTCAGATTCCTTCAGAAAGGCAATTACAGACAAAGATGGACAAGTAAAGAAATTATTTCAACAGTAAAATCATCTTGGCTCAAAATCGAGGAATTCCCATCACGTTACCTGTCTTCCGCCAGGAGAAAGATTCTTCGTTTGAGCTGAAAAGAAAAAGAAGATGAAAAAAAGGAAATCAAAGCGCATCTCATTAAAACACAGTCTCAAGTGCATTCTCTTAATTCCTGTAACTAGATATTAAATTTATCCATCAACACACACTTGCCTATTAAAACAACATAACTTGTTACAAACATAGCCAAGAATTTTAAACAACCAACCCAGGCATAATCAGGTTACGTTATGCGCAGTAATTGGAAGCAATGCGAGGTTGTGCCAATCAAGGCCGGCTTCCTCAATGATATTCCAACATTCAAGGAGAAGCCTCATGAGCACTCCCATGAATGATCTGACAGGGTGGCCAGGCGATACGCACACTCGTCGCCATCGAAGCTGTCTCGCCTGGGTTTGAATCCCAACCCAACCATAAACTGTCATTCCAGTGTTTCACAAAGTAACAGCCAACGATGCACGTCTCCAGTGCAACAGTGCAAAAAAGTGCAAAAAAAAAAAAGTGCCAAAAAAAAGTGCAAAAAAAAGTGCCAAAAAAGTGCAAAAGAAAAGTGCAAAAGAAAAGTGCCAAAAAAAAGTGCAAAAAATAAAAAATCCCCCCAAAAAAACAGGCTTACATTGGCGACGACCAAGGCAACAAGATAGTTACGTCTCTGCTATTTCGCTTTCTTTAGCAGCCAATGCCTGAAATAGTTCATCGATTGGACCTTGTGTGGAAAATGCTGCCCGGAGTTAACAATCAATCGATGCATGCAAACAAAAAGCAAATTTTGCCCTTTGCAAACAGGCCCAGACAACAAACAGCAATAGCAACCACTTCATTCGGTGGGTAATTTGAACGTCGCTCATTACGCCCGCCTCCCACATGTCAGCCTACGATGCCACTCTCGGAGTTGGAGACTTGCAGAGCACAGAAAATGACATTTAAGATGCACGTCGAGCCATGTTAAAAGAAAAAGTCAAAATATTATTGAGGCTCTTACACGAGCCTCGACTTAGTTAGTATACAGGAGGGAAAAAAAAGCGGTGAATAAAACAGCTTTGTCAACTTTCTCGTTTTTTTGCCGCTTGCAATGTCGGCACAACAGCGAACGCCCGATGATTGCTTTGCCAAAGATTATGGCCCAAGGCAGACTTGAGGGCAGCGGGGAAGCAGAATTCTTGGGAAGTTGTACAAGTTTGACTGAACTTCCTTTGTGATGAGGATCAAAACAGAGGCAAACGCACCGCGAGAAAAGCAAAACGCTGGTGTAAAGACCAAAGCAGGAGGAGGTGGCAAAGGCAATACATCTGGTCCAGAGAACACATGAGAAATTGCCAGGTCGTGCTTAGCTCCCGACATCCCGGAACAATAATGTGCTCGTCTGTGTTTAAGATTGGTATACGGACAGCTTGGTCCAAGGTTCAATCAGACAGCACTTTCCACACGATCGCTATCGACAAAAATAAGGGCAGAGGCAAACCTACAAATCGAGAAAGGGATGCAATAAAAATGTACATTAGAGCAACAGAAGAATGTGGCCTGAAGTATCGCAGATCATGATAGCTTAATATTTCAAGATGGCACAACAAAACATAAAAAAGATACATTCATATGCAAAGACGAAGCTGTTTTCCTTTGAATTATGCTGCACCTTTCAAAAGTGTGCTTTATTTTACCACCAGACCAATAAAAAAGTACCAAAAAATCCATTTATCCGATGCTTATTGTCCTCTCCCTGATCTTGCTTGAATAACGATGCGGTACTGACTTACAGCAATGGGACGGCCACGGCCTAACGGAACGTCGGACTTTTGCGAGGAGGTATCGTAGCCTGTGGCCTCCTGAGGATGCGGACCGAAGCGCTTCCTGATGGATGATGTGGTGCCTGAGGCTTGTCCAGGGATTTGGAAGACCAGATCTTATCCTGCTACAGTTTCCATCGCAACTGTGCTCGTGACGACATAGGCCGTATCAATAGCACAGGCCTACATCTACAATCGTATTGTGAGAACCTCGCTCCTGAGCTTTTGGAACGCCCCGCATGAATCGACAGATTGATAGTGCAAAGTGTCCTTCTACTAATGCAATGAAAGCACTGGATGTTTTGTTTGCAGCAATAAGTCAAAACGAGTTGGTTTCTGTTCCAGCATCCTCAAGGATGTAAGCAGCAACTACATTTCATGCTTATCAATTATTTAAAGAGCTCTGGACTGGCTTATCACAAGGTTAGGTTGAACGAATCATGTTTTCAACCATTCCTCGTGGCGACTGCACGTGACCTGAAGTAACATTGAGTTGAGGTTATGAGGGTTACCTGGACTGGTTTGTACAAATTATTCCAGTTCTAAAGGTATAAACTCCAACTAAGGAAACAATTCTGAAAGTCTAGTAGACGTGTAAAGCTCAAGGTTTGAAATTCCATAATAATGTCTTGCAGTTATCCCAGAACAACTCAAAATGTGGGCAAAGTCAGAAATATTGGTCACTGGAAGCCTGCTATACTCCATGATAGAAGCAGCTAACACTGTTGTGCTCTCAGTCACTCGACTCCACTCACCTCCATTCGATTATTTCCTAATGATACATGTCAGTGCTGCAAAAGCAGTCTAATGGCAAGGGTTAGAGATGGGATGTGGGACAGGGGGAAAGGGGTTACCACTGCAGGAATTTGTAATATATTCAGGGCACTGGAGATAACTCAATTACTCTTCAACTAAAAAACACTATGGGATATTTACCATCTATCACCTAATGCCTGAAGAGGAGTCTCCAGCTTAATGTCCATCTGAAGAACAGTGCATTTAATGGTAACTGATGCAAGGCCCAGCCTGCGAAGCACCAATCGGACAGCTTTATAGTTGGGTCAGGAATGACCCCATTCCCGAGCACTCCGTTTCTCCAGTTTATTGTGATTTTTCCCTTCTCCCTCACCTCTCTTCATTTGTCAGCTGTCAGTTGGTTTTTTCTTTTCTGTTTCCTCCCCGCTTTCCCCTTCCACTTCTTGCTGTGTTTCATTCAGCTCGTGTTGTGCAGCTTGTTTACCCCCATGTGCCTTTCTCCTCCTCAATTTGATCTCATTCTCACTCAATTTGTTTCCCCCTTTCCTTTTGTTCCCTTCCATTCTGCTCTAGCTTTTCCATAGGCCTCCATTGTATATACCAAATAGCAGTGATGTGGCTCAACTTGGCAGCCTCGCCAATCACAATTTTGGGTGTATCATTAACATATATTTATAGATATTCAATGGGAATTAATAAATAATGTCCAGCTAAAATTAACACCTTAAAAAACAGATCCTTTGAGGAGATAGTGGGGTATAACTGTCTCTTGAAAGTGAATGGGTGAGTGTCCAAATAACCCCTGAAAGGGAATGGGTGAGGGCCCAAGTAGTCCCAGAAAGGGAATGGGTGAGAGCCCAAGTGGTCCCAGAAAGCGAATAGGTGAGAGCCCAAGTGGTCCCAGAAAGGGAATGGGTGAGAGCCCAAGTGGTCCCAGAAAGGGAATGGGTGAGAGCCCAAGTGGTCCCAGAAAGGGAATGGGTGAGAGCCCAAGTAGTCCCAGAAAGGGAATGGGTGAGAGCCCAAGTAGTCCCAGAAGGGGAATGGGTGAGAGCCCAAGTGGTCCCAGAAAGGGAATGGGTGAGAGCCCAAGTGGTCCCAGAAAGCGAATGGGTGAGAGCCCAAGTGGTCCCAGAAAGTGAATGGGTGAGAGCCCAAGTGGTCCCAGAAAGCGAATGGGTGAGAGCCCAAGTGGTCCCAGAAAGGGAATGGGTGAGAGCCCAAGTGGTCCCAGAAAGCGAATGTGTGAGAGCCCAAGTGGTCCCAGAAAGCGAATGGGTGAGAGCCCAAGTGGTCCCAGAAAGGGAATGGGTGAGAGCCCAAGTGGTCCCAGAAAGGGAATGGGTGAGAGCCCAAGTGGTCCCAGAAAGCGAATGGGTGAGAGCCCAAGTGGTCCCAGAAAGAGAATGGGTGAGAGCCCAAGTGGTCCCAGAAAGAGAATGGGTGAGAGCCCAAGTGGTCCCAGAAAGCGAATAGGTGAGAGCCCAAGTAGTCCCAGAAAGGGAATAGGTGAGAGCCCAAGTAGTCCCAGAAAGCGAATAGGTGAGAGCCCAAGTGGTCCCAGAAAGGGAATGGGTGAGAGCCCAAGTGGTCCCAGAAAGCGAATAGGTGAGAGCCCAAGTGGTCCCAGAAAGGGAATGGGTGAGAGCCCAAGTGGTCCCAGAAAGGGAATAGGTGAGAGCCCAAGTGGTCCCAGAAAGCGAATAGGTGAGAGCCCAAGTGGTCCCAGAAAGAGAATGGGTGAGAGCCCAAGTGGTCCCAGAAAGAGAATGGGTGAGAGCCCAAGTGGTCCCAGAAAGCGAATAGGTGAGAGCCCAAGTAGTCCCAGAAAGGGAATAGGTGAGAGCCCAAGTAGTCCCAGAAAGCGAATAGGTGAGAGCCCAAGTGGTCCCAGAAAGGGAATGGGTGAGAGCCCAAGTAGTCCCAGAAAGTGAATGGGTGAGAGCCCAAGTGGTCCCAGAAAGCGAATAGGTGAGAGCCCAAGTGGTCCCAGAAAGGGAATGGGTGAGAGCCCAAGTGGTCCCAGAAAGCGAATAGGTGAGAGCCCAAGTGGTCCCAGAAAGGGAATGGGTGAGAGCCCAAGTGGTCCCAGAAAGGGAATAGGTGAGAGCCCAAGTGGTCCCAGAAAGCGAATGTGTGAGAGCCCAAGTGGTCCCAGAAAGGGAATGGGTGAGAGCCCAAGTGGTCCCAGAAAGCGAATGGGTGAGAGCCCAAGTGGTCCCAGAAAGCGAATGGGTGAGAGCCCAAGTGGTCCCAGAAAGGGAATGGGTGAGAGCCCAAGTGGTCCCAGAAAGCGAATGTGTGAGAGCCCAAGTGGTCCCAGAAAGGGAATGGGTGAGAGCCCAAGTGGTCCCAGAAAGGGAATGGGTGAGAGCCCAAGTGGTCCCAGAAAGTGAATGGGTGAGAGCCCAAGTGGTCCCAGAAAGGGAATGGGTGAGAGCCCAAGTGGTCCCAGAAAGCGAATGTGTGAGAGCCCAAGTGGTCCCAGAAAGGGAATGGGTGAGAGCCCAAGTGGTCCCAGAAAGGGAATGGGTGAGAGCCCAAGTGGTCCCAGAAAGGGAATGGGTGAGAGCCCAAGTGGTCCCAGAAAGGGAATAGGTGAGAGCCCAAGTGGTCCCAGAAAGCGAATGTGTGAGAGCCCAAGTGGTCCCAGAAAGGGAATGGGTGAGAGCCCAAGTGGTCCCAGAAAGCGAATGGGTGAGAGCCCAAGTGGTCCCAGAAAGCGAATGGGTGAGAGCCCAAGTGGTCCCAGAAAGGGAATGGGTGAGAGCCCAAGTGGTCCCAGAAAGCGAATGTGTGAGAGCCCAAGTGGTCCCAGAAAGGGAATGGGTGAGAGCCCAAGTGGTCCCAGAAAGGGAATGGGTGAGAGCCCAAGTAGTCCCAGAAAGGGAATGGGTGAGAGCCCAAGTGGTCCCAGAAAGGGAATGGGTGAGAGCCCAAGTGGTCCCAGAAAGCGAATGGGTGAGAGCCCAAGTGGTCCCAGAAAGCGAATGGGTGAGAGCCCAAGTGGTCCCAGAAAGCGAATGTGTGAGAGCCCAAGTGGTCCCAGAAAGGGAATGGGTGAGAGCCCAAGTAGTCCCAGAAAGGGAATGGGTGAGAGCCCAAGTGGTCCCAGAAAGCGAATGGGTGAGAGCCCAAGTGGTCCCAGAAAGCGAATGTGTGAGAGCCCAAGTGGTCCCAGAAAGGGAATGGGTGAGAGCCCAAGTAGTCCCAGAAAGGGAATGGGTGAGAGCCCAAGTGGGCCCAGAAAGGGAATGGGTGAGGCTCTAAATTCCCTGAAGGATACTGCATTATAAATGGAGGTTGTCCTGGATGCTATCACCATGCCATTATTTATTTATTCTTTACTCAACCATCCAAATCATTATCGCCCATAGTTTTGAAACAAAAGAGTAAATCTGCTATTTTCCTGGAGGATGACATTCACAAGTTTCATACCAGTCACATCTTTGAAGAAAAAGCTGTAAATCTTCCAAATGTAAAGCGATTCAAATGAAACAAATCATGTGTAAAACGTATTCATGAGCTTTCAAAATATGATGTATTTTACTTACTTTCTTCAAGGCCTGAGTCACTGTATTGGTGTCATGAGTTAATTCATACATGGGCAAGTAGTTGGATATGCATAAATGAATCCACCTCAATAAAACAACACATTGGGTGGTTTGCCATTGTGTTTCCAGTGGTCTTAGTTGATATGGCAAGAAATGAGTAGGAATGTCCCAGTTGCTATCCGAAAATGCATCGTTCTACTCTCTTCAGAAGGCATTAGGATCTTTAACATCTAGCTTGGAGAGGATGGCGTTATGGGGCGAAACTTGGAGAGGGTGAGGTTAGGGGAGACTTGGAAAGGATGGGGTTATGGGGAAGCTTGGAGAGGGTGAGGTTAGGGGAAACTTGGAGAGGGTGAGGTTAGGGGAAACTTGGAGAGGGTGAGGTTAGGGGAAACTTGGAGAGGGTGAGGTTAGGGGAGACTTGGAGAGGGTGAGGTTAGGGGAGACTTGGAGAGGGTGAGGTTAGGGGAAACTTGGAGAGGGTGAGGTTAGGGGAGACTTGGAGAGGGTGAGGTTATGCGAAACTTGGAGAGGGTGAGGTTAGGGGAGACTTGGAGAGGGTGAGGTTAGGGGAAACTTGGAGAGGGTGAGGTTAGGGGAGACTTGGAGAGGGTGAGGTTAGGGGAGATGTGGAGAGGATGAGGTTAGGGGAGACTTGGAGAGGGTGAGGTTAGGGGAGATGTGGAGAGGATGAGGTTAGGGGAAACTTGGAGAGGGTGAGGCTTGGGGAGACTTGGAGCGGGTGAGGTTACGCGAAACGTGGAGAGGGTGAGGTTAGGGGAGACTTGGAGAGGGTGAGGTTAGGGGAAACTTGGAGAGGGTGAGGTTAGGGGAGACTTGGAGAGGGTGAGGTTAGGGGAGATGTGGAGAGGATGAGGTTAGGGGAGACTTGGAGAGGGTGAGGTTACGCGAAACTTGGAGAGCGTGAGGTTAGGGGAAACTTGGAGAGGGTGAGGTTAGGGGAAACTTGGAGAGGGTGAGGTTAGGGGAGACTTGGAAAGGATGGGGTTATGGGGAAGCTTGGAGAGGGTGAGGTTAGGGGAGACTTGGAGAGGGTGAGGTTAGGGGAAACTTGGAGAGGGTGAGGTTAGGGGAAACTTGGAGAGGGTGAGGTTAGGGGAAACTTGGAGAGGGTGAGGTTAGGGGAGACTTGGAGAGGGTGAGGTTAGGGGAGACTTGGAGAGGGTGAGGTTAGGGGAAACTTGGAGAGGGTGAGGTTAGGGGAGACTTGGAGAGGGTGAGGTTATGCGAAACTTGGAGAGGGTGAGGTTAGGGGAGACTTGGAGAGGGTGAGGTTAGGGGAAACTTGGAGAGGGTGAGGTTAGGGGAGACTTGGAGAGGGTGAGGTTAGGGGAGATGTGGAGAGGATGAGGTTAGGGGAGACTTGGAGAGGGTGAGGTTAGGGGAGATGTGGAGAGGATGAGGTTAGGGGAAACTTGGAGAGGGTGAGGCTTGGGGAGACTTGGAGCGGGTGAGGTTACGCGAAACGTGGAGAGGGTGAGGTTAGGGGAGACTTGGAGAGGGTGAGGTTAGGGGAAACTTGGAGAGGGTGAGGTTAGGGGAGACTTGGAGAGGGTGAGGTTAGGGGAGATGTGGAGAGGATGAGGTTAGGGGAGACTTGGAGAGGGTGAGGTTACGCGAAACTTGGAGAGCGTGAGGTTAGGGGAAACTTGGAGAGGGTGAGGTTAGGGGAAACTTGGAGAGGGTGAGGTTAGGGGAGACTTGGAGAGGGTGAGGTTAGGGGAAACTTGGAGAGGGTGAGGTTAGGGGAGACTTGGAAAGGATGGGGTTATGGGGAAGCTTGGAGAGGGTGAGGTTAGGGGAAACTTGGAGAGGGTGAGGTTAGGGGAGACTTGCAAAGGATGGGGTTATGGGGAAGCTTGGCGAGGGTGGGGGTATGCGGAAGCTGAGAGAGGATGGGGTTATGGGGAAACTTGGAGAGGTGGGGTTATGGGGAACTTGGAAAGGTTGGGGTTATGGGGAAACCTGGAAAGGGTGAGGTTAGGGGAGACTTGGAAAGGTTGGGGTTATGGGTAAGTTGGGCGAGGGTGGGGGTATGCGGAAGCTTGGAGAGGATGGGGTTATGGGGAAACTTGGAGAGGTGGGGTTATGGGGAAACCTGGAGAGGATGGGGTTATGGGGAAACTTGGAGAGGATGGGGTTATGGGGAAACTTGGAGAGGATGGGGTTATAGGGAAACTTGGAAAGGATGGGGTTATGGGGAAGCTTGGTGAGGGTGGGGGTATGCGGAAGCTGAGAGAGGATGGGGTTATGGGGAAACTTGGAGAGGGTGAGGTTAGGGGAGACTTGCAAAGGATGAGGTTATGGGGAAGCTTGGCGAGGGTGGGGGTATGCGGAAGCTGAGAGAGGATGGGGTTATGGGGAAACTTGGAGAGGTGGGGTTATGGGGAACTTGGAAAGGTTGGGGTTAAGGGGAAACTTGGAAAGGGTGAGGTTAGGGGAGACTTGGAAAGGTTGGGGTTATGGGTAAGTTGGGCGAGGGTGGGGGTATGCGGAAGCTTGGAGAGGATGGGGTTATGGAGAAACTTGGATAGGTGGGGTTATGGGGAAACCTGGAGAGGATGGGGTTATGGGGAAACTTGGAGAGGATGGGGTTATGGGGAAACTTGGAGAGGATGGGGTTATAGGGAAACTTGGAAAGGATGGGGTTATGGGGAAGCTTGGTGAGGGTGGGGGTATGCGGAAGCTTGGAGAGGATGGGGTTATGGGGAAACTTGGAGAGGTGGGGTTATGGGGAAACTTGGATAGGATGGGGTTATGGGGAAACTTGGAGAGGTGGGGTTAGGGGTAAGCTTGGAGAGAGTGGGGTTAGGGGTAAGCTTGGAGAGAGTGGGGTTAGGGGTAAGCTTGGAGAGAGTGGGGTTAGGGGGAAGCTTGGCAAGTGTGAGGTTAGGGGGAAGCTTGGAGAGAGTGTGGTTAGGGGGAAGCTGGGAGAGGGTGAGTGTTACGGATTTGTCACTTCCGTTGTTGTGGTTTTCATCCACTGTAAGCATTTTTGGTTCCATGTACTATTATTGTTATCGTTTAAGTGAAATAGAGATAACTGTTTTCCAAAGGTGAAAAGGTTAGTGTTTTTTTAAAAACCGGAAACCGGATCGGGAACCGGAGGAAGAAGAGGAAGAGGAAGAAGAGGCGGAGCGAGTGAGGTCGAGAAGGAGCCAAGCTGCTTTGAGGTCTTGAGGAAACGCTGGCGAACGGCGGTCACGAGTGAACTTTGGGTTTCCTGGGAAAGGGATTCCTGTGACAGAGTTGTTATCACTGTGACAGATAAACCTGCGTGACAGGTTTTCCGGTTGATTCCGAAGAGAATCGTTGGAGTGCCGTTACGCCTCGAGTACGGGCCTGTTGGCCATTTTGCCTCATGCCCGATTTCACATCGCTCTTGGCTCTTCACCTCGCTTCAACCATTTCACCGCATCCAGACGTTACCTGGTTTGTGTGTGTAACATGGATTTTGAGTGGGAATTTGCGGTTCGCCGTTAGGGAGCCGTTGAACGTCCATACCCGAAGGTGTGATTTCCCAGTCGCCTCTTGAGGGTACCTTTGCCCATCTTTGGCAGTGTGACTGCCAACCGAACGGGATTCTGGTCTCAATACAACATCGTTCTGACGATCACTGGAGTGTGGATCGACTTTGGCTTGAAGCCGGGACAGAGACATTGGGAATGTTCTTTTCGCTCACCTGGAGCACAGTGAGTTATATTGTGCGAAACTGATGGTACCATCACAGGAATGATATATTGGTTGTACAATTGATTACTATTGTTGTTGTACTGTTATTCTTGTGTGATCTTAATACAATACTTGTTGGTTGGTAACAATTGGTGTGGTTTCACCATTGATATTTGACACACAGAATAACACATCTTTCTGCCGCGACTCCTCTAGGGGCTCGGAGGTACACCGTGACCGGGGTTTGGGGAGGAGCATGTAACAGAAATTGGGGGCCTCCTCCGGGATAGAATTCCCTAACATTCCCAAAATTCCCAAATTTGGAATTTCCTAGCATTCCCAATTTTTTTCAAAAATTGGAATTTTTTTTGTGTGAAGGTTAACAGGTGCTAACTGATAGTCACCATGGTGTTTGACGCAGAAAAGTTTGCGGCGTCCCCTAATGAGGCACAGTTCCAGGCGTTAAAAAGATCGGAACTCATGATATTGGCCAAATATTTTAACTTGGAGGTCCGAGTTAGTATGAAGAAAGCAGAGATTCAGACATTGGTGGTGGAGTCTCTAGTGGGACAAGGAACATGGGAAGAGGTAGCCTTGGATTGGTTACCCGAGGAAAAAGGAAATGTGGAGCTCCGGAAAATGGAGATGCAACTGCAGAGCCAGGAAAGGTTAAAAGATTTAGAATGGAAAGCCGAGGAAAGAAGAGCAAAGGAAAGAGCAGAACAGGAATGAGACCTCGAGGAAAGAGCAGAGGAAAGAGCAGAGGAAAGGAGAGCTGAAAAGGAAGCTGAAGAAAGAAGAGCAGAGGAAAGAGCAGAGGAAAGGAGAGCCGAAAGGGAGTTAAAGGAACGGGACATGGAGTATCAGAAGGAACTTAAACTCAAGGAGCTGGAATTACTGGGAGAACGGCGAGAAGTAGTATCCATGCCGGCTAGTTCGACAACTAGTGAGAACTCTTGGGATGTTGGTGGGCATGAAAGACTGGTTCCACCCTTCAATTATAAGGAGGTAGCCAAGTTCTTTTTACATTTTGAGAAGGTGGCTCAAATGCTAAAAAGGCCTGTGGGGTCCTGGACTATGTTAGTGCAAAGTGTTCTGGTGGGTAGCTCAAGATATGTATTCGGCTTTACCGATTGACCAATGTGCAGATTATGAGATAGTGAAGAAAGCCATTATCAAAGCCTATGAATTTGTCCCTAAAGCTTACCGGCAAAAATTCAGGAATGCCCGGAAGAGGGAGAGTGAGACCCATGTGGAGTTTGCCAGAATGAAGGAAACCATGTTTGATAGGTGGTGTGACTCGAAGGAGATTGGGAAAGACTTCAACCTATTACGACAATTGATCTTGGTGGAGGAATTCAAACAGTGTGTCCACGTGGACATTAAAGTACATCTGGATGAAAAGAAAGTACCAGAGTTGTATGAGGCAGCAACAGTGGCAGATGACTATGCCTTGACACACAGGATGGGGTTCCACAAACCTAACTTCCCACCTAGAGTTAACCAGGGGAGTTATGGCAAATCAGGTTTGGAGAACAGATTTTCATGGAGGCGGCCTAGAGATGACTATGGGGACAAATCTGATACCGCGACTTTAAGGGATCAGAAGACTGCAGTTCCAAGACATACCTAGCTTCCGGGGGGCCCGAGGCAGACCACGAGCTTTTCCTCCAGGGCGACTTGCGCTTTTTGCAAGAAACCTGGGCATTTGATGTCCCAATGTTACGCCCTGAAAAGGAAAAATCAGGAGCGGAGTCAAACTAGTGCAACTCCGAATGCATTGGCCAATGCGAGAAATCTTCCTTGGAGGACAGTGCCTTGTGAAGGTTCCCATACCAAAGTTACGGCATCACAGAACGACCTTGTTCAAGAGGGTTACAAACCTTTTATTTCAGAGGGGTTTGTGTCACTGGATGGGGACTTGACTAACCAGAGACCTGTTAGGGTATTGAGGGACACAGGAGCACATCAATCTTTGATGCTTGAGGGCATTTTGCCATTGTCAGAGAAGACGGCAACTGGTGTTAGTGTTTTTTTACAGGGGGTTGGTGGCTATGTCAAAGCTCCTCTTCATGTCATCCATTTAGAATCTGATTTGGTGTCAGGACCGGTCACCGTAGGTTTACAAGCCACTCTTCCTGGAGAGGGAATCTCTTTTATTATCAGGAATGATTTGGCAGGTGGTCGAGTTTCTGGTAATCCGATGTTGGTTGAAAAGCCCAGTATGGAAAATAATACCGCACAGTTAGAGCAGAAGATTACGGGTGTCTTTCCATCCTGTGCAGTGACTCGTGCTATGGGTAGGAAGCGCTCTGAAGAGAAGGAGAAGGAAGGTGATGTGGATTTGGGTTCCTTAGAGGTATTGGAGGAAAATTCTGAAAGAGGTAATAGGAAAGGGAGTGACATCAAGGAACTTAAGGAAAAGGTGGCATCTGGACCAAAAGGGGAAATGGAGTGTCCATCGGAGACATCTGGGAATGAGGTTGAACAAACGGTGCTGGTCCGAAAGAGACTTGTTGAAGAACAACACGGAGATTCGGAGCTCCGGTGTTTAATTGGTAAAGCCGTTACAGAGGAAGAGGCTATGAAGATACCTGTTGGTTACTTCATGAAAGGGGAAATACTAATGAGAAAATGGAGACCACCGGAGGTGCCCGCAGACGATGAGTGGAAAGTTCATTACCAAATTGTGGTGCCACCGCCGTACCGGAAGGAGATATTGAGTTTGGCGCATGAGACACCTTTGGCCGGACACCTTGGAGTGAACAAGACATGTGACAGAATATTGGTACATTTTTTCTCGCCAGGATTGCGACGTGATGTGGCCGAGTTCGGTAAATCTTGCCATTCTTGCCAGCTGGTGGGAAAACCTAATCAGAAAGTCCCATCCGCACCTTTAAAACCAATTCCAGTTTTTGCAGAGCCATTCAGCCATGTCATTATTGACTGTGTAGGCCCTTTACCTAAAACTAAGGCTGGACATCAGTATTTGCTGACCATCATGTGCGCTTCCACAAGGTTCCCAAAGGCAGTGCCTCTTAGAAAAATTACTGCGGCAGTTATTGCGAAGGCCTTGATTAAATTTTTCACTTTGGTTGGCCTACCTAAGGTCATCCAGTCTGATCAGGGTTCCAATTTCATGTCAACACTTTTTCAGCAAGTGGTACACCTGTTGGGAGTGGAGCAAGTAAGATCAAGTACTTACCATCCCGAGAGCCAAGGGGCCTTGGAAAGGTTTCATCAGACATTGAATAATATGATCAGAACGTATTATTTTGAATGTGACAAGGATTGGGATGAAGGAATACCCTTATTGTTGTTTGCCACGAGGGAATCTGTTCAGGAGTCATTGGGATTCAGTCCTTTTGAACTTGTGTTTGTACACGCAGTGCGAGGACCATTGAAATTGGTGAAAGAACAGTGGCTACAGGAGGAGTCGCAGTCGACAGTGGTCGAGTACGTGTCAACGGTTAGGCACAGATTGGCAAAGGCTTGTGAAGTTGCGAGAGGAAACTTGAAAGTGACACAGGATAAAATGAAAGTGAGACATGACAAGAAATCTCAGATAAGAAATTTCAGTCCTGAGGCCCGAGTGTTGGTGTTGCTTCCTGTTCCAGGTCAGCCACTACAGGCTAGATATTTCGGTCCCTACGCAATCGAAAGGAGGGTTAATGAAACAGATTACGTGGTGACAACTCCCGACCGACGGAAAAAGCGGCAGCTGTGTCATGTCAACCGACTGAAGAAATATTATGAGAGGAAGCCTGTGGAGAAAATGGTTCCTGTCTCACCTGTCTCACCTGTAGTCGGAGTGCAAGAGAATCCAGAGGTTGAGGCCGGTGTGAAGTTTGATAACTTTGATGACCAAGCTTGTCCCAGATTGACGAACTCGGAAGTATTGAGTCATTTGGATGAGAAATTAGGTCATTTGACGAGGAAACAACAAGGACAACTGTCCAGCCTAATTTTTGAGTTTGCACATTTGTTCACAGATGTACCTGGTCGTACTGACTTGGTATATCATGATATTGAGGTGGGGGAAGCCACTCCTGTGAAGCAACACCCCTATCGGATGAACCCTGTGAAGATGGAGTATCTTCGGAAGGAGGTTCAGTATATGTTGGAGAATGACATCATCGAACCAAGCAGCAGTGAATGGAGCTCACCATGTGTGTTGGTTCCAAAACCCGATGGCAGTTTTCGCTGTTGTACGGATTTAAAACGGGTTAATGCAGTGACCAAGACCGACTTATATCCCATCCCGAGGATTGATGACTGTATTGATAGAATAGGCCCAGCTAAATTTGTAACTAAGTTTGACTTGCTGAAAGGGTATTGGCAGATTCCTCTTTGCTTTTTTTTTTTTTTTTTTTTTTTTTGTATGCTGAATCGAGGCTCGTGTAAGAGCTAACATTTACTTCACACACACATCAACCAGACAAACAAAATATATAAAAAGAGGGAGCGGAAGACAAGATGGGGAGGGAAGGGGAAGCACACAAACACAACATTTGAGAGCAGGGAGATGTGTGGGAGGGAGAGGGCTTGGGGGGAGGAGGCGTGGGAAAGGGGGGGGGGGGGTGGGAGAAGTATAAAACACAAGGACACCAAGGACTTCCAGGACAGAAGTTGGTATTTCAAAAAAGTGGAATTGGTGTGAAATTAGCGGGAGTAGAAAAGATCAAGGTTTTGGATGGGGGAAGATAAGAGATGGTGGTGAACAGCTGTTTTAAAGACCTGGAGGGTGGAGTGGGATTGAAGAGAGTGAGGGAGTTTGTTCCAGAGGTGGGAGAAAAGAGGAATGAAGGAGTGAAGGTGAGCAGAGAGTCTTGATTTTGGCAGTTTAACCATAAGAGGGTTGCAGGCAGATCTTGTGTGACCTGTAGGAATATTTGCGGGACAGAGCCCAGAGAGAGCAGGGGGGGCAAGGCCAGAGAGGAGTCGGTAGAAGACGGAAAGACCACCAACCTGCCTGTGGTGAGTGAGTGAGAGGCCTTTGGAGTTAGCTTCATCGCGGGAGATTCCAATGATTCTGAATGCTTTGGTTTCAACAGCGTGAAGACGAGCTAGGTGTGAGGCAGGAGCACCAACCCAGAGGGGAGAGCAGTATTCCATTGAGCTGCGGATGAAAACCTTGTATGTGGTGAGGAGCTCAGGTGTGCCAAGGAAGGACTTCGCACGACGGAGGATGCCCAGTCGGCGACTGGCTTTGGAGGCCAGATTTGAAATGTGGTTTTCCCAGGAAAAATGGTGAAAGGGGGTGGAGAAGAGTTTGGAGAAGAGCTTGGAGAAGAGTTTGCCCACGTCTTGCTGATAGAGCCAAGGAAATCTCGGCTTTCGTCACACCAAATGGGTTGCATCAGTACAAGGTTCTTCCCTTTGGATTGAAAAACGGGCCTGCTACATTTCAACGGCTGATTAATAAGCTTATTGCAGACCTTGACGGGGTGGAGGCTTATCTGGATGATGTCATCATCCACACCATGACCATGTGTTACGGGGTCCTCCCCTATCGAGTCCCCGGCAGAAAGATGTGTTGTCCTTGTGTGAAAACCAGCCAATCAACCAGCGAGTCCACACCAAGGGATACGAACAAACCACAATATATTAGAACACTTCAAACACCATATAATTCATATCTACAGGTGGTACCACCTTATTAAGTCCCTTAACCCCCTAACTCACGGCCCTTCCCCCAATGTCTCTGTACTCCTCCAAGGCGACGTCGATTCGCTCCAGCGCGTGGAATCAATGTCCGGTTCCAATCCGTGGAAGCGGAGACGATCGAACCAACCCGCAGGTCACGTGGTCCAATCCCCAGCATGATAGCGGTAGAATGGGAAACCGGCCAAAGACGATTTCGGGTACGTACCCTGTGGCGGTTCAGTCTGCGAGTCTCCTCAATAACCCTCCCACAGCCGCGGACTGGAGGGTTACACAGTCGTCCCTGGCAGCCCACCGGAGAGAAACGCCTGGTCGACGCGCCGCCAAAAACCCGGTCACGGCCGGTGATGCGCGTGGCGAAAGTGGCGGTCGGCTTTCTCTCACTGCTCGGTCGGGAGCCGCAATCAGAACACGTTTCACTGCTCGGTCGGGAGCAGCAATCAGAACACGTCTCACTGCTATGTCGGGAGCTGCAATCCGAACACGTTTCACTGCTCGGTCGGGAGCGGCAACCAGAACACGTCTCACTGCTCCGTCGGGAGCTGCAATCCGAACACGTTTCACTGCTCGGTTGGGAGCGGCAATCAGAACACGTCTCCATTTTCTCTTTGCTCCACCCCTTTTCTCCGCTCCACCGCTTCCGGTCTTGATCCGGATTTCCGGCCACATTTCCCCAGGCGGGCTTTTAATTCTTCTACCCACAACAACCCTTTCCCATAAATCACCATAAGCATAATATCTAGGATACTTTGAACCCACAACAGTAATCATAACAATCATCATTAGGGCCGAATACGTAACACATGGAAGATCATATTAAACAAATTCATGCATTTTTCAAGAAATTGACCGAGGCAGGTTTGACCATCAACTTATCTAAGAGTGAGTTTGTGAAAGCACAGGTGGTGTTCCGAGGCCATGTAGTAGGTCAGGGTCAGGTGCAACCGGTGACAGCCAAGATAGAAGCCATTGATCGCTTCCAAGTTCCAAAAGGGAAGAAGGAGCCTATGAGATTCTTGGGTATGGCTGGTTGGTACCGGCGGTTCTGCAGGACTTTTTCTGATGTGGTAGCCCCTTTAACGAATTTGCTGAGGAAAGAGACCAAGTTTGTTTGGGATGACAAATGTCAAGCTGCCTTTGCCCACGTCAAAGCGATATTAATGAGATCTCCTGTCCTAGCAGCCCCGGATTTTCAAGAACCATTCAAGTTGGCCATTGATGCAAGTGATGTGGGGGCTGGGGCAGTTCTATTATAGGAAGATGAGGATGGCGTGGATCACCCGGTGTGCTACTATTCGAAAAAGTTTAACAAACATCAGGCAAATTATGCCACCGTGAAAAAAGAGACTCTTGCTCTCCTGCTAGCGCTTCAGCATTATCAGGTGTATCTGGGAACTACTACCTTTCCTATAAAAGTCTTCACTGATCACAACCCCTTAACCTTCATTCAAAAAATGAAAAATAAAAATCAGAGGTTGATGAGATGGAGTTTGGCCTTGCAGGAGTTCAACTTGGAAATTGAGCATGGAAAGGGCAGGGACAAGGTCGTTGCTGATGCTTTATCCAGAGTGAACTAACTTTGGAAATTCCTGTAGGTTGTTTGGAAGTTTTGTTGCTTTATTTTGGGGAATATTAATTACTAGCCGAAACCCGTGGAACATCCATGGAAGGGAGGATGTGGTGTATGGATAGAGTGTACCATTATGGATGGCATAGGGGATTTGCTTGTCCGAGTAAGAGTTAGGAAGAACGATGAGAATGAAGAGTGCGTATATGAACAACGATCGCCGAAACCGGCACAAATGCATGCTCTGGATTGTCCACTCAGTGGCCGGCTTGCTTTCGCCTTCGCCTGTCCAATCAGCGGACGGCTTGCTTCGCCTTCACCCAGCAGACGCCAATACGATGGCGTCGTAAGATGGCGTCGTATCGGCAGTTAATCGGATGCTTTTGGGCCCCAACGTCGGCTAATTCAGATTTTTCGAGTATGGCTGTACGTGATAAACAAAGAGCGCGGTTCGTAGATCATAAATCCATTAGTGCCGTGGGCATCGGGTCACTGGGTGCGGCGTAAAAGGGATAACAAAGTCGAGTCCTTACGCTATTATTATATAGATTGCTACTCACGTGAATTGATCATTTGGGTGTGAGTTTTACTTTTGTTTGTTGAAAGAGTTTTTGCATGCAAAGAAAGTTTTCACTATGGTCAAACTTTCTTTCTTGAGGTGGGGAAGTGTTACGGATTCGTCACTTCCGTTGTTGTGGTTTTCATCCACTGTAAACATTTTTGGTTCCATGTACTATTATTGTTATCGTTTAAGTGAAATAGAGATAACTGTTTTCCAAAGGTGAAAAAGTTAGTGTTTTAAAAGAAACCGGAAACCGGATCGGGAACCGGGGGAAGAAGAGGAAGAGGAATAAAAGGCGGAGTGAGTGAGGTCGAGAAGGAGCCGAGCTGCTTTGAGGTCTTGAGGAAACGCTGGCGAACGGGGGTCACGAGTGAACTTTGGGTTTCCTGGGAAAGGGATTCCTGCGACAGAGTTGTTATCGCTGTGACAGATAAACATGCATGACAGGTTTTGCGGTTGATTCCGAAGAGAATCGTTGGAGTGCCGGTACGCCTCGAGTATGGGCCCGTTGGCCATTTTGCCTCGCACCCGATTTCACATCGCTCTAGGCTCTTCACCTCGCTTCAACCATTTCACCGCATCCAGACGTTAACCTGGTTTGTGTGTGTAACGTGGATTTTGAGTGGGAATTTGTGGTTCGCCGTTAGGGAGCCGTTGAACGTCCATACCCGAAGGTGTGATTTCCCAGTCGCCTCTTGAGGGTACCTTTTCCCATCTTTGGCAGTGTGACTGTCAACCGAACGGGATTCTGGTCTCAATACAACATCTTTCTGACGATCACTGGAGCATGGATCGACTTTGGCTTGAAGCCGGGACAGAGACATTGGGAATGTTCTTTTCGCTCACCTGGAGCACAGTGAGTTATATTGTACGAAACTGATGGTACCATCATAGGAATTATATATTGGTTGTACAATTGATTACTATTGTTTTTGTGCTGTTATTCTTGTGTGACCTTAATACAATACTTGTTTGTTGGTAACAATTGGTGTGGTTTCACCATTGATCTTTGACACACAGAATAACACATCTTTCTGCCGTGACTCCTCTCGGGGCTCGGAGGTACACCGTGACCGGGGTTTGGGGAGGAGCACGTAACAGTGAGGTTAGGGGGAAGCTTGGAGAGTGTGAGGTTCGGGGGAAGCTTGGAGAGGATGAGGTTCGGGGGAAGCTTGGAGAGGGTGAGGTTAGGGGGAAGCTTGGAGAGAGTGTGGTTAGGGGGAAGCTTGGAGAGAGTGAGGTTAGGGGGAAGCTTGGAGAGGGTGAGGTTAGGGGGAAGCTTGGAGAGAGTGGGGTTAGGGGGAAGCTTGGAGAAGGTGGGTTTTGGTTGAAGCTTTGAGGAAGTGGGGTTAGGGGGAAGCTTGGAGAGTGTGGGTGAGGGGGAAAATTGTAGAGTGTGGGCAAGAGCAGATGCAGAAAGGGGGGACATGAAGTGGAGGGATGCTGAAGAGGTGGACACGTAGGAGGGGTGGGTTGGAAGGACGCAGGCTCATAGAAGATGTCAGGGAGGGTACTGACATGGGGGGGGCTGGGAGGGGGGAGGGAGTCAACACTAAAATAATGTGAATGAGATTTGATTGTTGTGTGCCAACAGCCTCTGCAAACTGGACATCTCAAGATACCCATGTTTAATATTCTGAGTTAAAGATTATGGGATGGGTGGAAATAATTATTGTTGAAGGCGCAGGGAAAGGTGGGAGCAGGCTGCATATGCTCATAGCAAACATGGCAGAAAACTCCTCTAAAGGATAGAGTGTGTCTGTTCTATGCTGCAACATCCTGCCAGAGAAGCTCCATGATGACAATTTGTAGTTGGATCACATTTAGTTGGGAAACTTAACCAGGCTAGATAATTCAGAGATGGGTATTCCACCAAGGAGATGAAGACACCACTAACTATGTAGTGTAGCTTTCCATTATAGAGTGGTCTCCATTTAAATGTCCTGGATGAAATGAAGACCACTTGGTGTTCAAAGGGACCTGACCCTTCCGTTGTTTGGCAGCCATCCTAGTTGGTGGTGCCTTCATTTTTTTATTTAGATCTCCACAACTATGAGTATTTTTTATTTCCATATGAGCTGAAATGTTAAGACATTTACTTTAGATATAAACATCCCTCCAAATAGAAATATGAATTAGAAAGCATCTCAAAATGCAAAACCCGTCTCACCTGCTTTGTACTCAACCTAAACTTGACAAAAACAACAGTTAAAATTGTACATTTTATTTATGTGTGTTCTCCATATTCTCATAATAAAGGTTTGTTGAGATATGATGATAAAAGCTCAAATGGTAAAAAATGTATTTGCATGGACAGACACACTGAAGATGAATGGTAAAGAAATAAAGAAATAGGGAAGCGATTAAAAAAAAAAAAAAAAAAAAAAACGGACGTCTCATGCTTGACGCACTGCGGACGGGCTAATAAAGTGATGTATGAACAAGCATTCATAATATGAGTTTAGACACCCCAATAGTACTACAAGTTTCCATTAAGTTGAGAAAATGCACGAATTTTTTTTCAGTTGAGATGAGTCTGTGAAGAATTGACCCATTTCATGAAGAGTTGTAAAAAGTTAAAGTTTATCTATATGCATCCGTTATGAGTAATCGTTCACAACATAACTGTACAGGAACTCCTTTGGTGGTGCACATCAGCGACTAAAAAATCGTACACTCACTCGTAGAGCGTGCGTCAATCCTCACATTGATGTCCACTCTTAAAGTGCTAACATATGTCAAGGGACGTAATTATTTTGAATTGAGGCCAAAGAAATGCAATTTGAAAACATTTTCAAGTTGAATGAAGCACTGAAATAAGATTGAGAGATTCTTCTGTGTTTAAAAGTTGTGAATATCAGTTTAGAGAGAGAGAGAGAGTTACAAAGCACCAGTTAGCAAACTTATTGGATGACATGAGGAATAAGATTTAATTTGCATTCTGGGGATATGTTCTCTGCTCTGATATAAAAATTTCCAATAAAGGAAAAGCACAATGGTGCAATTACAGTGCATTCAGAAAGTATTCAGACCCTTTCACTTTTTTCACCTTTTGTTATTTGGCAGCCTTATGCTGAAATCGTTTAAATTCATTTTTTCCCTTATCAATCTACACTCAATACCCCAAAATGACAAAGAGAAAACAGGATTTTAGAAAGTTTTGCAAATTAATTAAAAAGAAAAAACTGAAATATTGAAGGAGCTCGGGCTACCACGTCGATCGGAAGAATGGACGCGACAAAAAGCTGGAATTCGTCCGAGTTGCTTTATTCAAACAAAACACTCAGGTACTCTGAAAAGCCCGTTTATCGGGCAGAAATATATATACACACATTATCCCGGAGCGTTTGCCCAGGAAAGGCGAGAGGGGGCGTGGCCGAGCGTCCTGGCTGCGGCCTGGCAGGTTGAGGGCGAGCCTGCCCGGGCATGCCCGGGCGTCCCGACCGAGGCCTGGCAAGTTGAGCGCGGGCCTGCCCGGGCGTCCTGGACGAGCCCGGCATGGTGATCGCTCCACGTCCTTGATAGGTGCAAGGCGATTGTGAAAACCCAGCGGTAGCCGCTACACACGTCCCCCCAGAATCGACTTGCACCGGCAGGGTCAATTTGAGGGGGGTCCTGATGACCCGGCCGAAGCGACCCCTGGTGGGTCGTGGGGGGGGGGGTCCGGTGTGGTGGTGGGCGGTCGAGTGGGGGGCACCGTGGACGGGGGGCGGCCTCGCCGCGGCGGAAGGGCCACCCGTGGTGGTTGGTCGACGTCCATGTGCACCGGCTTGAGGCGGTTCACCGCAATCCGGTCTGACCTGCCGCCGATGTCGATGACGAACGACTTGTCGTCCCGTCGCAGGACCCGGAAGGGCCCGTCGTACGGCGGCCGGAGTGGCCCCCGATGTGCGTCGTGACGCACAAAAACATACTCCGCTGTGCGAAGTGCTGGGGGGACGTAGGACTGGGGGTCACCGTGGTGGGATGTTGGCATGGGGGCAAACCGTCGGGCGGCCTCCTGGAGGTCCGAGCGCTGGTGAGCTGCGGACCAGGGATTGGTAGCGTCGGGCACGAATTCGCCCGGGACGCGTAGCGCCTGGCCGTAGACAAGCTCGGCGGTGGATGCCTGGAGGTCCTCCTTGGGGGCCGTGCGGAGGCCCTAAAGGACCCACGGCAGCCGGTCGGCCCAACCGCCGTCTTGAAGGCCGGCCATGAGCGCGGCCTTCATGGAGCGGTGGAATCGCTCGCACAACCCGTTTGCTTGGGGGTGGTAGGCCGTAGTACAGTGGAGCTTGACCCCCAGGTTGCGGGCGACCGCGCCCCACATTTCGGAGGTGAACTGTGGTACGCGGTCTGATGAGATGTCCGCCGGTGCGCCGAAGCGGGCGACCCAGGTGGCGATGAAAGCCTGCGCCACGTCGGCGGTGGTGGTGGAGACGAGGGGAACGGCCTCCGGCCACCTGGTGGTCCTGTCCACCATAGTGAGCAGGTGTGTGAACCCCAGTGACGGGGGGAGGGGGCCCACCAGATCCACGTTGACGTGGTCGAAACTTCGTTCGGGCACGGTGAAAGGTGCCAGCGGGGCCTGGGTGTGTCGGTGGACCTTGGCCCGTTGGCAGGCTGTCCAGGTGCTGGTCCAATCGCGGACGTCCCGACGAAGGCCATGCCAGACGAATCGCGCCGACACCAGCTTCTGGGAAGCTTTCCGGCCCGGGTGGGAAAGGCCGTGGAGGGAGGCGAAGATGCGGCATTGCCAGGTGACGGGCACGATGGGGCGAGGCTGGCCTTGGGAGACGTCGCAGAGCAGGACAGTGTCCGCGAAGGGGATGTCGGCCAGGCGGAGGCCCGTGTCCACCACCCGGAGGGCTTGCACCGTGGTGTCGGTGGTTTGGTCCGCCGCCATAAGCGCGAAGTCCACGCCCAGGTGGACCGCGTTCGCGCTGGCCCGGGAAAGACAGTCGGCCACGGCGTTGTTTTTGCCGGCGACGTGCCGGATGTCCGTGGTAAACTCCGACACGGCGGAGAGGTGGCGCTGTTGGCGGGCCGACCACTGCTCCGTGACCTTGGCCATTGCGTAAACCAACGGCTTGTGGTCGACGAACGCCGTGAAAGGTCGGCCCTCCAGGAGGTAGCGGAAATGGCGGACGGCCAGGTGTAGACCGAGGAGCTCATGGTCAAACGTGCTGTATTTGAGCTCGTTCGGCCGGAGCTGCCGGCTGAAAAAAGTGATTGGCTGCCAAACCCCATTCACCCATTGCTCATGTACGGCGCCCACCGCGTAGTCGGAGGCATCCGTGGTGAGGGCGATGGGAGCGTTGAGCACCGGGTGAGCGAGCAGTGTTGCGTCGGCGAGGGCCCGCTTTGAGCTTTGGAAGGCCGCGTCCATTGCTGCGGACCAGGCGATGTCGTGCTTGGCCGGCTTGCCCCGGAGGGCTTCGTAGAGGGGCCGCATGAGTTGAGAAGCGCGGGGCACGAAGCGGTGATAAAAATTCACCATTCCCAGGAATTCCTGCAGGGCCTTTATGGTGCGGGGACGCGGGAACATGGTGATGGCCTCGACCTTGGTTGGCAGCGGCACGGCCCCGTTCTTGGTGATGTGGTGGCCCAAAAAATCAACGGCCGTCGTGCCGAAGTGGCATTTGGCCGGGTTGACGATGAGGCCCTGCTCGCTGAGGCACCCGAACAGTGTTCGGAGGTGGAGGAGGTGCTCGGCCCGGGACGTGCTGGCGACGAGGATGTCGTCCAGGTAAACGAAAAGGAACGGCAGGTCACGCAGCACGCCGTCCATCAAGCGCTGGAATGCCTGAGCCGCGTTCTTGAGACCAAACGGCATCCGTAAGAATTCGAATAAGCCGAACGGCGTGATGACTGCCGTTTTAGGGACGTCGGCCGCCCTGACAGGTACCTGGTGATATCCCCGTATGAGATCAATTTTCGAAAAAATGACCCGTCCCGCCAGACGGGCGGAGAAGTCTTGGATGTGCGGGATCGGATACCTGTCGGGGGTGGTAGCGTCGTTAAGGCGGCGGTAGTCGCCACATGGGCGCCAGGCGCCCCCTGGCTTTGGGACGATGTGTAGTGGCGAAGCCCACGCGCTATCGGAGCGCCGCACGATGCCGAGGTGTTCTAAAGCGTCGAACTCGGCTTTGGCCACGGCGAGCTTGGCTGGGTCGAGGCGGCGGGCTCTGGCGTAGACCGGCGGGCCCGTGGTTGGTATGTGGTGCTTGATCCCATGCCGTACTGCGACGGCCGAAAACGTCGGCCGCGTGAGGGCCGGGAACTCCGTGAGCAGGCGAGCAAACTCGTTCGCCGCCGGGAGGGCGCATGCCAGCTCGGTCGGCGCGGAGCTGCTCAATGTGCATACCAGGGAGCTGAAGGTTTCGGCGTTCATTAAACGATGCCGTTGGACGTCCACCAGCAGTCCGTGTGCGCAGAGGAAGTCGGCGCCTAGCAGAGCCATGGGCACGTTTGCGGTTACAAACGTCCAAGAAAAGCGTTGGCCGCCGAAGCAGAGGGTGACGTTGCACGGGCCGAAGGTGCGGATGGCCAATCCGTTGGCCACAACCAAGGAGGGGCCGCAAACCGCGGACTGCCTGTCCTGGTCAGAGGCGGGTATGATGCTCAGTTGGGCGCCGGTGTCGCACAGGAAGCGCCGTCCGGACGCTTTATCCGTGATGAACAGTAAGTTGCCCGTGTGGCCGGCGCTCATGGCTGGTAATGAACGCCGGCCCGGCCATTTCCCGGCCTGCCGAAGGTGCACGGGGGTCGGCATGTCCGGGCCTTCTGTCCGAACCTGGCATGATAGTAACACCACGCTTGGTCAGGTGGAGGCCCCGGTCGTCGTGCTGGAGGTGGTCGGCTCGGTGTAGCGGCCACCAATTGCGTCGGCAGTTCGGTCGTCGACCGTGCCGGGTGCTCGGGTGCCATGGGTGTTGCGTCGGACGGCGGTGGGCCCCAGGTCGCTGCTGCGATGCGCTGGCCTGCGGTGGAGATCTTGTCGGCTTCCCTGGCAAGGGCACGGGGATCCGTGATCGTCGTGCTTGCCAGGGCGAGGCGTACCGGGCTAGGCAGCTGACGGAGGAACAGCTCCCGGAACAGGAATGCCGGAGAGTGCTCGCCGAGCAGCGAAAGCATGTAGTCCATTCGCTCGGAAGGGCGCGTGTCGCCGAGCTCGGGCAGGTCGAGCAGGCGCCGTGCGCGTTCCGCCGATGGGAGGGCGAAAGCGTCGAGGAGAAGCTTTTTAATCGCGCCGTATTTGTCAGCGGCTGGGGGGCTCTCGAGGAGGCTCAGGGCCGCGGGCCGCGGTGGCTGAACCGAGCGCTGCTACCACATGGTGGAAGCGGGTGTCGTCGGCCGTGATGCCTCGCAGGGCGAACAGGGAGTCCGCCTGTGCGAACCAAACCGCCGCGTGAGCCTCCCAGAAGGTAGGCAGTTTAAGGGTCACTGCCGTGTCCATGTCGGTAGGTCACCAATGAAGGAGCTCGGGCTCCCACGTCGATCGGAAGAATGGACGCGACAAAAAGCTGGAATTCGTCCGAGTTGCTTTATTCAAACAAAACACTCAGGTACTCTGAAAAGCCCGTTTATCGGGCAGCAATATATATACACACATTATCCCGGAGCGTTTGCCCAGGAAAGGCGAGAGGGGGCGTGGCCGAGCGTCCTGGATGCGGCCTG
Source organism: Myxine glutinosa (assembly GCF_964187855.1). Lineage (NCBI taxonomy): Eukaryota > Metazoa > Chordata > Myxini > Myxiniformes > Myxinidae > Myxine > Myxine glutinosa. The sequence goes on from NC_136267.1 coordinate 175,741,825, forward strand.
GCAAGCTGAGGGCGAGCCTGCCCGGGCGTCCTGGACGAGCCTGGCATGGTGATCGCTCCGCGTCCTTGATAGGTGCAAGGCGATTGTGAAAACCCAGCGGTAGCCGCTACAATATCACATTTACATAAGTATTCAGACCCTTTGCTATGACACTTGAAATTTAGCTCAGGTGCCTCCCATTTCTCTTGATCATCTTTGAGATGTTTCTACACCTTGATTGGAGTCCACCTGTGGTAAATTAAATTGATTGGACATGATTTGGAAAGGCACACACCTGTCTGTGGCCAGACGGAAGCCTCTCCTCAGTGAAAGACACATGAAAGCCCGCTTGGAGTTTGCAAAAAACACCGAAAGGACTCTCAGACTGTGAGAAACAAGATTCTTTGGGCTTTCATGTGCCTTTCACTGAGGAGAGGCTTCTGTCTGGCCAGTCTGCCATAAAGCCCAGATCGGTGGAGTGTTGCAGTGATGGTTGTCCTTCTGGAAGTTTCTCCCATCTCCAAACAGCATCTCTGGAGCTCAGCCAGAGTGACCATCGGGTTCTTTGTCACCTCTCTTACCAAGGCCCTTCTCCCCCGACTGCTCAGTTTGGCCGGGCGGTCATCTCTAGGAAGAGTCCTGGTTGTTCCAAACTTCTTCCATTTAAGAATTATGGAGGCCAATGTGCTCTTGGGAACCTTCAATGCAGTATAATTTTTTTTGTAGGCTTCCCCAGATCTGTGCCTCGACACAATCCTGTCTCTGAGCTCTGCAGGCAGTTCCTTCGACCTCATGGCTTGGTTTTTGCTCTGATACGCATTGTCAGCTGTGCGACCTTATCTAGACAGGTGTGTGCCTTTCCAAATCATGTCCAATCAATTGAATTTACCACAGGTGGACTCCAATCAAGGTGTAGAAACATCTCAAAGATGATCAAGAGAAATGGGAGGCACCTGAGCTAAATTTCAAGTGTCATAGCAAAGGGTGTGAATACTTATGTAAATGTGATATTTCAGTTTTTTATTTTTAATAAATTTGCGAAACTTTCTAAAATCCTGTTTTCTCTTTGTCATTATGGGGTATTGAGTGTAGATTGATGAGGGAAAAAATGAATTTGAACGATTTCAGCATGAGGCTGCAACATAACAAAATGTGAAAAAAGTGAAGGGGTCTGAATACTTTCTGAATGCACTGTATATTAAAAAATAATTTTCCAATCGATTCGAGAAACGTTTAAATGACCCTCCACATTAAAACCGACACTTAGAGGGTGTTCATCAGGTTGTCAATTCCAGCCCCAACCAGAAAAGTATGAGCATTTGCGAGTTAGTGCAAACCAGACTTGATGGTATCTTGAGTGTCCGCTCTGAGTCTGGGTGGTTGGCGGTTTGAACCCAGGGCCGAATCATACCAAAGGCCAAAAACCATATGTGCTGCTTACTTGCTGGATGGTCAGCATTTAAAAGGATATAGAATGGAGAAACAACCCTAAGCTGGCAATGGTAGCGCACGTTTTGATGGGCAGCATGACCTCCTTCTACGTGTAATTTCCTTGTATGAGAACATTATTATTGTACACCGCACCTTTCCTATGCCGTCTCCAGGCATTGCAAATCGTCATTGCCGGGCACCGAAGGGGGCTCGGCAGTGACGCACGCTGAAAGGGAGTACTCAGTTTTCACTCTGGTTGTTTGTTTGTTTTCTTTCTTTCTTGTTTGTTTTCTTGTTTTCTTTCTTGTTTGTTTGTCTGGACGATATCTCAGCCATCCTTTGATCTAGGAAGCTGAAATTTCGGCACAATAGTGAGCAAGTCCTTTGTCAAAAACGTTATTTTTTGTTTTTTGATCAATCAATTAATTGAGGAGTTATTTCATTATTAGCGATTAATTAAGTAATCGACAAACAGGGTTGGCGGCAGGAAGGGCATCCGGCCGTAAAACATTGCTTCAAAAAGGGGACCGAAAAACAACAACAACCACGGTGCCCGAAAAAGGCCAACCCCCGCTTGCGGGGAAAATGGCCTCTAAAGGTGTTTTTTTTTTGTTTTTTTATTAAGTACTTATTTAATTAATTAAATTTCATTTCTCTTCTGACCATTAACTCAGGCACCTTTTGAGTTAGGAAGCTGATATTTGGACATGTCAATGACCAGGTGATTTGGCTGCAAAGGCTATTTTTGATTTATTAATTAATCAATTAATCAATTATTCGATTAATGACAATTTTTTTTTTTTTAAGTTACAGATTCTGATGAAATGGTGGTGGTTCATGTGTTCTCTGACTGAATTGATTAATAATTTAATTTTTTAATGATTATTATTTATTTATTTTCATTATTAATCATTTATTTATTTTCTTTCTCATTTGGCCAATATCTCAGGAACCTTTTGAGCTGCAAAGCTAATATTTGGACATGACAGTGACCAAGTATGTGGCTATCAAGGATATTTTTGATTTATTGATTAATCATTAAATCGATTAATTATTTATTGATTAATTGATTAATTATTTATTGATTAATCAAATAATTATTTAATTTTTTATGAATGACTTATTTAATTAAATTTCTAAAAGATACATCTTCGGATGAAGCACTAGTGGTTTAGTTAAGCTATTAGCCAATTGATTAAGAAAATATTTTGTGATAATCTTTTATTGATTTTAATCATACAATTAATCAATCAATTAGCGTACACCTCTCCCTCCAAATGCAGCCTCTATGAGGTGCACTGCGGTATTGCCGGGCGCCAGAGGTGCCTCTGCAATGCCGCGCTGTAGAATATTTAATTATTTGGCATGGGGGCGGTGTACTTTGAATGTATCTGTACTTGTTATTATTATTATTATTATTATTATTATTATTAATCATAAACTTCAGCTGTAAGAGAGAGACCTGGTTGTTCTATCACGAATCGATATCAGGGCCTCAAGCACTCCCACTTATCCCACCCTGATGCCATTCTTCCCAATCCTAAACTTGGTCCGCCATATGGCATTTCCATTCATTCAATGCCTGAGCATGTAAGTAGCGTGTTAAAGCAAGACTGTAAATAGCTCGGACAGAAAACGTCTTTTGAAAAAGAAAAAAAAACCCTAAGAAGAATCTTTGGACAGAATTTTGGCTTAAACACAGAATTAATCACATGGACAACCAAACCAGGCTCACACTATTTTTGTGTCCGCGCAAGTGGAGGAGTACGACCAGCAATTTCCAATTCCATTTGAAAAGCTGAAAGATTGCACGGCCAACACACTGGAGCACTTAAAAGCTTTGCTATGATTGCAATACTGACTTCCTTTGGAAGATTATATCCAGCGATGACACCAGGATTCATCAAAATAATACTCCATCACCCATCTGACAAATACAGCACTCGGTGCCTTAAGGGTAGGCATACGCCATAAATCATGAAGTGTGAACTAGAAAGTTGAATAAATGAACTTGCAACTTATAATAGGCTTGTCCAGGGGAAAAGGCACCTTGCTGCTGTTTAGTGACAGTGGACTGCACATGAGGCTTTGCTTGACTGACAGGGCCACAAAACATGACGCACAGCTTTTGTTGTTAGAAACGTCTCAACGTCCTTGATCCGTATGCTGAGGTTGACCACAGAGAGCGAAAGGAAACTTCGTCGGTCCGTAAGGTGTCAGTGTCTCTTAGGGCGGGAAAGGAGCCTGTGCTGGGGTGGGGAGTTGAAGGGTGCAGTAGGAGTGGAGGATAGAGTGAGTGCACCTGACAGGGAATGTGAACTTCTACGACGTGTTACTGGCAGGACTGCTTTGTTCTTCTGCCACTGACATGCCAAGGGCAACCAATCGCTAAGTGATGCTGCCAACCTTAGCGGGCTGCACTTGAGGTGCTATGACTCAAAGGTTGGCGCAGCCTGCATTTGCTCAAGCTTTGAGTTCCCAAACAAAAAGTAAAGACGTTGTTGGAGAGTGTCGTTTTTCAAGCAGCCAATGCACACAGAAAGTCATGTTTAAACTTAAAGCATCCTGAAACGAACCAGTGGTAGTCTGCGTTAAATACTAACTATAAAGCTGAATAAATGCACTTCATACTTCGGGTTGGACGGCTGTGTACTCATCTGAATCCTTGGCTTATGATGGAGGGAACACAGGTTCAATTCCAATACATCATGTGCTTGTACATTGTTTACGAATGTCCCTGTAACCCCTGCAAAAGTACAGCAAAAGCGACTAATATCGTTGTTCTGCATGCGATTTATGCACAAGGCCCTCCAAAAGCCTTAAATAAAGAAATAATAACTCCAATAAATAAAACTTGGACATAACACAAGCAGATCAGGAAAACACGTACAATGCAATACAAATAAACTTCAAAACCTCACACCTTGGCCCTCGAAACATGATACTAGTAGAAAGAAAGCGGATACTTTAATGTCTTGTGAGCTCCGTTCTACCTTACTTTTAAATACATTCCGACAGCCAATATAGGAAATTACAACTGACATGATATAATAAATACTCTAACTCATGCACCATGTTCTATGCAAAGCAAGGGTACTGCCAAAGCCATTTCTTGGCTTGGTTTGGATTCCTGGATGGGTCACCACTGCCATTTTAGGATACTCAAATCTATGCAGAGTACCGGTACTGCCAAAGCTGTTTCTTGGCTAGGTTTGGATTCCTGGATGGGTCGCCACTCCCATTCAGAATACTCAACTCTATGCAGAGCACCTGTACTGCCAAAGCTGTTTCTTGGCTCGGTTTGGATTCCTGGATGGGTCGCCACTTCCATTCAGGATACTCAAATCTATGCAGAGTACCGGTACTGCCAAAGCTGTTTCTTGGCTAGGTTTGGATTCCTGGATGGATCGCCACTCCCATTCAGGATACTCAACTCTATGCAGAGCACCTGTACTGCCAAAGCTGTTTCTTGGCACGGTTTGGATTCCTGGATGGGTCGCCACTTCCATTCAGGATACTCAACTCTTTGCAGAGCACCGGTACTGCCAAAGCCGTTTCTTGGCTCGGTTTGGATTCCTGGATGGGTCGCCACTTCCATTCAGGATACTCAAATCTATGCAGAGTACCGGTACTACCAAAGCTGTTTCTTGGCTCGGTTTCGATTCCTGGATGGGTCGCCACTCCCATTCAGGATACTCAACTCTATGCAGAGTACCGGTACTGCCAAAGCTGTTTCTTGGCTCGGTTTCGATTCCTGGATGGGTCGCCACTCCCATTCAGGATACTCAACTCTATGCAGAGCACCGGTACTGCCAAAGCCGTTTCCTGGCTAGGTTTGGATTCCTGGATGAGTCGCCACTTCCATTCAACGTACTCAACTCTATGCAGAGCACCGGTACTGCCAAAGCCGTTTCTTGGCTAGGTTTGGATTCCTGGATGGGTCGCCACTCCCATTCAGGATACTCAACTCTATGCAGAGCACCGGTACTGCCAAAGCTGTTTCTTGGCTAGCTTTGGATTCCTGGATGGGTCGCCACTCCCATTCAGGATGCTCAACTCTATGCAGAGCGCCGGTACTGTCAAAGCTGTTTCTTGGCCCGGTTTGGATTCCTGGATGGGTCGCCACTTCCAGTCAGGATACTCAACACTATGCAGAGCACCGGTACTGCCAAAGCCGTTTCTTGGCTCGGTTTGGATTCCTGGATGGGTCGCCACTCCCATTCAGAATGCTCAACTCTATGCAGAGCGCCGGTACTGTCAAAGCTGTTTCTTGGCCCGGTTTGGATTCCTGGATGGGTCGCCACTTCCAGTCAGGATACTCAACACTATGCAGAGCACCGGTACTGCCAAAGCCGTTTCTTGGCTCGGTTTGGATTCCTGGATGGGTCGCCACTCCCATTCAGGATACTCAACTCTATGCAGAGCACCGGTGCTGCCAAAGCTGTTTCTTGGCTAGCTTTGGATTGCTGGATGGGTCGCCACTCCCATTCAGGATGCTCAACTCTATGCAGAGCGCCGGTACTGCCAAAGCTGTTTCTTGGCTCGGTTTGGATTCCTGGATGGGTCGCCACTCCCATTGAGGATACTCAACTCTATGCAGAGCACCAGTACTGCCAAAGCCGTTTCTTGGCTCGGTTTGGATTCCTGGATGGGTCGCCACTTCCATTCAGGATACTCAAATCTATGCAGAGTACCGGTACTGCCAAAGCTGTTTCTTGGCTCGGTTTGGATTCCTGGATGGGTCGCCACTCCCATTCAGGATACTCAACTCTATGCAGAGCACCGGTACTGCCAAAGCCGTTTCTTGGCTCGGTTTGGATTCCTGGATGGGTCGCCACTTCCATTCAGGATACTCAACTCTATGCAGAGCACCGGTACTGCCAAAGCTGTTTCTTGGCTAGCTTTGGATTCCTGGATGGGTCGCCAATCCCATTCAGGATACTCAACTCTATGCAGAGTGCCGGTACTGCCAAAGCTGTTTCTTGGCTAGGTTTGGATTCCTGGTTTCTTGGCTAGCTTTGGATTCCTGGATGGGTCGCCAATCCCATTCAGGATACTCAACTCTATGCAGAGTGCCGGTACTGCCAAAGCTGTTTCTTGGCTAGGTTTGGATTCCTGGATGGGTCGCCACTCCCATTCAGGATACTCAACTCTATGCAGAGCACCGGTACTGCCAAAGCCGTTTCTTGGCTCAGTTTGGATTCCTGGATGGGTCGCCACTTCCATTCAGGATACTCAACTCAATGCAGAGCGCCGGTACTGCCAAAGCTGTTTCTTGGCTGGCTTTGGATTCCTGGATGGGTCGCCAATCCCATTCAGGATACTCAACTCTATGCAGAGTGCCGGTACTGCCAAAGCTGTTTCTTGGCTAGGTTTGGATTCCTGGTTCCTTGGCTAGCTTTGAATTCCTGGATGGGTCGCCAATCCCATTCAGGATACTCAACTCTATGCAGAGTGCCGGTACTGCCAAAGCTGTTTCTTGGCTAGGTTTGGATTCCTGGATGGGTCGCCACTCCCATTCAGGATGCTCGACTGAGGGTCAGGCATTTGGAATTTTCCTCGGTTCTCAAGATAGTTTGCCTATTCGTCACGATTGAGCGACACCAGGGATATTTACCATCCACGGAGTAATGCTGACAAACAGGACACCGAGTTTAACGTCCATCCAAGGGTTGGTGCACACATTTATGAATGAGCCTGCATGTTAATGATAATGTCCTCCGAATGAGTGTGAGCAAATGATAAAATTAAAGTGGAGGGGATGCTCACCTGATGCTGCCGAGGCTAGCTGTTTCTGCACCCTGCAGCTTGCAGCGCTCCAGTTGGTTGGCCACCATAAGCCGTTCAACTTCGAGCTCACGAGTCAGCCGTTCAAACTGCAGCTCCTGAGTGTACGCACGGCACACAAACCTCAATAGAAGCACCCTCTCCCTCACTGTCACTACCGTGGCACGCAGGATGTTGGCAATTCTAATCAGGTTTCGCCGCCGTGGCAAGATCAGCTTTTCCAATTTAGTCAAGATAGAGTAACAGTTACTCGTGAAAAAGCAAAAAAACGTGGCACTGATTAAGTCACAGAAGCAATTCAAATGTGGGCGAGACGCCCAATGGATGCATTTCGGAGGAGTGGGCAAACTTGATCGTTGTGTGATTCTCAAGAGAAGGTAACTTAGAACTCTTCTCATCTGCAGCCCCGCACACATATTTATCCTCAGGGACTTGTTTCCAGATCTGAACATTACATTTCTCATCACATATCAAATGCTGAAACATCATAAAGCATTTTTCGATTTCCCGCAAACATCTATCTGCATTCGCTAAACTTGCAGCTCTACTTTCCCTTGCAATATTCCCACACTGGATGAAACAAATTTCATGGCAATAAATTCAATAAACGCAAAAGTAAAAGTCAAAAAAGAAAATGACAACAAAGCAATTGACCAAGTTTTGATGGATTGAAGGAATTGTGAATGTGGGACAGGACATGTAAGTGTGAGTTAATCTTTGGGATTGAATAGGATTGTGCATTTAGTCAGGTTCACTATGTTAACAAATATAACTTCGTACAAAATTTTGGGAGATTAGCAAAGCTGTACATTTTTGGAATCATCAGATCATGGAGAATCCGAAAATCAATGTTGACGTTTGCACAGACACCTGCATGGCCGCCATTTTGGATTTTCAAAATGGCCGCCATAAAATACATATTTTGCGCTATCTCGGCTTCTCGTCAACCTAGAAACTTAATTAAATATGCTAATCCTATGTTTTCTGGGTCAAGGAATCCAATAAAGGCCTCAAAATAGTGCTCAGGATTATAGAAAAGCAACAAACAAAGGTGATTGAAAACCATTGTCTTTATATTTGTGATATAACTGTATTACATAATACATGATATTGCAAGTCCTTTGAAGTTATAGGTTGTTATAGGAAGTTATAGGTAGTATCAGATTGAACTATAAGTCCTATACACAGGATCTACGAGGTCTATACCGTTCAGGAATATGCTTTTACAGATCTTCATCACTGTCCTGAGTGTCATTTTCGGCAAAATTCATTCGCAAACGCCAACATTAATTTTTGGATATCTCATGATCTGAATATTCCAAAAATGTATAGTTTTGCTAATCCCCAAAAAAATTGAACGAAAAAACATGGTGAACCTGACTATTTTAAACTCCACTCATATGGCACAAGTGTTACAGGAAGCCATTATCAAAATATCAAGGAAACAATAACAAAATGCCAGGATATAAATATAAACTATTTCAACTGAGCAGCTGCAGTTAATAATCATCACTGAACATTGTAAACAATTAAATAAAAACCTAACAAAAACTTTTTATGGTGTCTGGACACTCATCACCATTCATTCACCACTTGTGTGTTGTATTACAGTAAAAAATAAGTTCCGAGTTATGTATTTTAATATGTTCTTTATCATGCCATTACAATACAATATTGTCCGTGACCTTTTGGAAAGCATTTCATTTCTCAGCAGTCCAGCAAATTCTCTTCCACGGATCCTCAAAATTTGAAGTGTTGCTGGCAACGACTCTCGACTTGGCATCTAATCACTTTGCGGAGGCACGGTGCCTCTCCCTTGGCACAGCTCTGCTTATAAGGACTAAGCGAGACATTAATCAGAGGTAATGCTTCAGAGCAAGGGAGGAGAGCAGCACCCCACTCCTCTTCCTCTTTCCATCTCCACACACAAAGCTCACACCATCTGCAATCAAAGTACACTTTTAATGTCTTTACACTTTTCTACATCTGAAGGCAGCAGCAAATTGTTCTTGAAGAAAGAAGATAATAAGAAAAAGCAAGGCAATTTGTCACAGCCAAAAAGTGCGCCTCAAATGTGGTTTCCTTTTGTTGTAGAGAATTGCACTCCCGACAAAAAAGCTTTCAAATCAAATTTGTGCAGCCACTGGTTACCCACAAACTCACGCACCTATTTTATCAACTTTGACACCTTATTGTTTCACATGTTCCACGGACGAACTAATTTACTACTGGTGAAATGAACAGGACGTTGATCAAGATATGATAACCACCATGGGAAGAAATGAGAAGCTGATGTTTTGGGTGCTTACCTTTTGTCAGGGCAAAAGAGTGTTAGCATCTCATCGTTTTGGGTGTTAATACTTAGTCGTTAACCCCTCTTGTGCTCTGACGAAGGGTTAACGACCGAAATGTCAGCTTCTCCTTGCTTCCCATAGCGGTTAGCATACCTCGATCAATGTTCTGTTCATCACTCAACTCTATTGATTGTTCTACCTGTCCGCCGATGCAGATCGATACCAGCCTTCACAGCAAGACTAGTTTTTCCATTGACGATTGGGTGAGCTGGCAAGCATCTCTAACCTTCACTTGGTGAGAACATCCAGTTCGGTACTTTTAGAACTAGAAGAAATTTGCTCAATTTCCTGTCTGTATCTGTCATCAAAGTAGTGGAAAGATATTTGATGACTTGTTCGAGTATGCAGATCAGATACAAGGTAGCACAAAGAGAGGGATGCCTCCTGGCTACTGACCTCTATTATGTACAGGCTGTTCCAAAAAGAGCCAGACAACTTTGGGTGTAATATATTTAGAACCACAAATGATAAAGCAATACCCTTTGGTTTAAATGAAACAGAAACTCAAAGTTTTGTGCACACCATCAATGCACTTCAATGTGAGCTCCGTTTGTGGCACGCAGGACATCAAGGCGGTTTTTTGTATACTAAGTCGAGGCTCGTATAATAACTAAAACACATAGCATAAAATGAATGAAGGGAGCGGAAGACAAGAGGGGGAGAGAGAGGGAAGCACAACATTAGGGAACCAGGACATCAGGAGCTTTGTGGAAGCGAAAGGGCTGGGGCAGGGTCTGTGGGATAAACAAGACGGACACTACTAGGAATTTCAGAAAAGAAAGCAGGGAATTTGAAAAAGGTGGATTTGGGGTGTATTAATAGGGGTAGAAAAGATCAAGGTTTTGGATGGGGGAAGATATGAGATGGTGGTGAACAGCTGTTTTGAAGACCTCGAGGGAGGATTAGGATTGAAGAGAATGTGGGAGATTGTTCCAGAGGCGGGAGAAAAGCGGAATGAAAGAGTGAAGGTGAGCATAGAGTCTTGATTTTGGAAGTATTACCAGAAGAGGCTTGCTGGCAGATCTTGTGCATCCTGCAAGAATATTTGGGGGGACAGAGCACAGACAAAACAGAGGGGGCAAGGCCAGAAAGGAGTCAGGAGAAGACAGAAAGACCACCAACCTAACCTGCCTGTGGTGAGAGAGAGTGAAAGGCCCTCAGAATCAGCTTCATCACGGGAGATTCCAATGATTCTGAATGCTTTGGTTTCAATCGCTTGAAGCCGAGCTAGATGTGAGGCAGGAGCACCGGGCCAGAGGGGAGAACAGTATTGCATTGAGCTGCGGATGAAAGCCTTGTATGTGGTGAGAAGCTCAGTTGTGCCAAGAAAGGACTTCGCACGATGGATGATGCCCAGTCGGCGACTGGCTTTGGAGGTCAGCTTGAAAATGTGCTTTTCCCAGGAAAGATCCTGGCAGATAGCGAGATCATGGCAGATTGAGTGACAGAACTTATTCGAGAGGATTGGTGAGGAAGTAGATGGGAGGGTTTTCCAGACTGTCTTTTCAGATGGACAAAGTGAGTGTGTGAGATTTGTCAGGATTGAAATTCCACGTGTTTGACCAGCTTCTAATTTTATCCAGGTCTGCAGAGAGTGAAGAGGCTGCTGCCTGCCGATCTGAGGGATGGGAGATGGAGCGGCAGAGGGTGGAGTCATCAGCAAAAAGACAGAGAGGATTTTCCAGAGAGTTGGAGAGATAATTGATGAAAATTATAAAAAGCACAGGGCCCAGACAACTGCCTTGAGGCACTCCAGCCTGGACAGGAAGAGGAGATGAGAGGATGCCATTTGAGCCACACATTGACTACGACAGGAGAGGAGGTCCACAAGTCATGAGAGAAGATAGGCGTTTCTTTAGGCGTTTCTTATAACTGTCGACCAGTCTCTAACATCGACTGGGAGAAATTTTTGCCCACTCCTCCATGCAGAATTCTTTCAGCTGTACAATGCTTGAGGGGTTTCTTGCATGCACAGCTCGTTTCAAATCCCCACACAACATCTCGATGGGATTTAGATCCGGGCTTTGACTTGGCCATTCCAGAACCCTCCATTTCTTTCTTTTCAGCCATTCCTTGGTGGATTTACTGTTATGTTTAGGGTCATTGTCATGTTGCAAGGTCCACCTTCGGTTGAGCGTCAACTCTCCGACAGATGGCCTCACATTATCCTCAAGCACCCTCTGGTACAATGAAGAATTCATAGTGGATTCTATGATGGTGAGCTGTCCAGGCCCTGATGCAGCAAAGCTGCCCCAAACCATAATATTTCCACCACTATGCTTTACAGTTGGAATCAGGTTCTCGTGGTCAAATGCTGTCTTTGGTTTTCGCCAAACATGTCTTCTGGTACTGTGGCCAAATAGCTCTACCTTTGACTCATCTGTCCAGAGCACATTGTTCCAGAAGTGCTGGTCTTTGCCTAGGTGTTCATTGGCAAACTTTAGTCTTGCCCTGATGTTCTTTCTGGACAGCAAAGGTTTCCTCCTGGCACACCTCCCATGTAGATCAAATTTGTGCAGCCTCTTTCTAACGGTAAACTCGTGCACTTTGACAGCTACCTGTAGGTCCCGTGATTACATTCTGGGGTTCTTCGACACTTCTTTCAGCATCTTGCGGTCTGCTCTCTGGCTGAACTTGCTGGGGCGTCCTGGTCTGAACAAGTTGGCAGTTGTTTGGAATCTTCTCCACTTGTAGATGATCTTCCGGACAGTCGAAAGATTTATTTCAAATTGTTTGGAGATCTTTTTAAATCCTTTCCCAGACTCGTAGGCATCTATAACCTTCTTTCTGAAGGCCTCAGAGAGCTCTTTTGATCTAGGCGTGGTGACGCCGCACACTTCAACAACAAAGAGCAAACCAAACTAAATGTCTGAGGTTTAAATAAGACAGGTTCCTCCAAGATCCTCTCTAACGATGTTCTAATCATTTGCACCTGAGCTGGAGTACCTGATTCTAATTTTACGTATTTGAAGTAGTGATAAATGTAGGGGTGTACTTACTTTTTCCACATGCGAAATTTGCATTTATGTTTATTTAAATTATACAATGGACTACAAAATGTAAATGTTTCATGATATTTGTTGTATTATATCACCTTTATCTATCAATATTGTTGAAATGAAGATCAAATAGCTGTATGTTGAAACATGTTGAAAAAGTCTAAATTTTACATGGGGTGTACTTACTTTTTCACGTGACTGTACATACAGGAGATTAATTACCCTTAATACCCAGCTAACTAACATATCCCCACTCCTTGTCATGGGGACAAAGAAACACTCTTACACGACATCCTGTCTAAACGGATCCCTACTTATGGTACATGGGTGTTCTTCTTCTTCATGACAGTTGGCGCCCACTACCTATACAATTCTACCTGGACTAACGTATTGCCTTGCCCACACCCCACAAACGTAACAATATATTCACAGCCAAAGTTGTTCGGGTCTTTTTCTAACACCCTGTATTACGTGTCATTGCACAACTTGCGGTATATGAAATGTTCTTTCTCTTGTATGACGATATATTGTGACCAAGTGAAAAATGCACAAGATGGTCGTATCGAGCACGATTCCATCATTCCACAGAACAACAGTAATAGGGGCACGATTTTATCATCAGCTCGAGTTATCCCAGCTGCTGTTTCAGGCGGACGCGGGATAATTTGAAACTGCGGATGAAGTCGCATTTCATTCCTGGAGACATGTGTGAGGTGACCTTGAGGTGCAGTGGAAATGTGTTCTGAATATTCCGTCAAATCCCCTATAGCTCTGCAGATGGAGAAATGAAGAGATCGCATTCTTGCAAAACAGACCAAGGGTTCAGAATCTACAACTCGCTGATGGGTGGGGTGAAAAACAATATCCGCACAGAAACACACGCACAGACCCTTAATGCAACCGATCCAAATGTATCAGGAATGACAGAACAACCATTTTTATTTGGCATCCTGATCGCAGTTCAACAGGAGAGAAGCAGGCCCAAGGTAATGGAAAAGAAAACCAATTCATTATTCTCATCCTTGAAAAGCTGCAAACTCACCGTATCAGATAGCGGCAATTAAGGGTCTTGTCACGTTGCCTTCGCCCAGCAATCTGAACCAAATGCCTTTCATAAGGCCGCAGCCATTAGCATCACAACGATATGGGAGGCGTGATGGATGAATTTATCTCTTAATTCTTCATCCGCAAGATACACTATCGATTCCCAAACCGCAATTCTTACCACAGAGCAATAAGTGAGGAAAAAAAGAAAACCTGCAGGATTAGCAGACATGCACCGCAACTCTGGCAAGGTATCTATTGCTCCGTCTCTTATTTGGTAATCGATTTCCACGCCGTGTGATCAACATTAAAAGGCCATTAATAAAAGGGAAAATATGACTTGTGATACAAGGAACGCTCCTGAAAGATTGATCTTGCAACATCCACGAACAAGATTTTTGTCTTTCGAGGTCAACAATTGAATTGGTGGTAAAATCTATAAGCTTTCATAAACAAACCAATCGTTGGTGTATTTCCACACATTATACTGGATAGGAAAGGGCAATTCTAGGTGACACGAACGAAAGCTATAATGTGAGAAACAGAGTGGGAAGCAAAGACTCAGGAGAGGGATTCAAAAGCATTTATCAGAACTGATATAACAATCTGGCAGCAAGTTAAAAATTAGAAAAAAACATTTCATGATTCTCACTTATGTATCTCACTCTCACAAAATTTTTGTGTATGTAGGTTTTCGTGTAACATAAGGTTCGTTTTCATGCAAAAAGGTTCCAGTAGCATTGGAAGTTGTGTGAAAGAATGAAAATAAATAATAGATGTTGATTTGCTTTTGGTTGTTGTTGTTGTTGTTGTTGTTTAAATGACCTCTCCCATTTCCTTTCCGTCGTGGGTTTTCTTGATGTATGGCGCTTGATACACGCAAACGACCAACAGTACACATGGTGTCGATGTTCCAATGGTCAAGTGTCCTTAGCGAGGCTTGACCGATGGTACATCACCCCACGTTTTAGGAATATGATAACCTTCTCAAATATTGTCCCGTCTATCTTCTCTGACCACCACATGGTCACTATGGGTCTATTCTTTCCTCAGTTTAAGAATAATAGTGCCTATTGGAAATTTAACACGAGGCTTTTGGATGATGCCTTTTTTAAGGAAGCCTTTCGCAATCTATAGATAGCAGTAGTTGAAAAAAAAACCCGTTTTGCTTACAATAACCTATGGTGGGACAATATGAAAACCCATATAAGGCTGTTTTGTCAACAGTTTAATTCATATGTGTTACGTGCTCCTCCCCAAACCCCGGTCACGGTGCACCTCCGAGCCCCGAAAGGAGTTACGGCAGAAAGATGTGTTATTCTGTGTGTCAAAGACTAATGCTGAAACCACACCAATTGTTACCAACAAACAAGTATTGTATTAAGGTCACACAAGAATAACATCACGAAAACAATATTTATCAATTGTACAACAAATTTATCATTCCTATGATGGTACCATCAGTTCCGTACAATATAACTCACTGTGCAGCAAGTGAGCGAAAATAACATTCCCAAAGTCTGTCCCGGCATCAAGTCAAAGTCGATCCACGCTCCGTTGATCGTAAGAACGATGTTGTATCGAGACCAGAATCCCGTTCGGCTGACAGTCACACTGCCAAAGATGGGCAAAGGTACCCTCAAGAGGCGACTGGGAAATCACACCTTCGGGTATGAACGTTCAACGGCTCCCAAACGGCGAACCACAAATTCCCACTCAAAATCCACGTTCCACATGCAAACCAGGTTAACGACTGGATGCGGTGAAATGGTTGAAGCGAGGTGAAAAGCCTGGAGCGATGCAAAATCGGGAGTGAGGCAAAATGGCCGACGGGCCCGTACTCGAGGCGTAACGGCACTCCAACGATTCTCTTCGGAATCAACCGCAAAACCTGTCACGCAGGTTTATCTGTTACAGCAATAACAACTCTGTCACAGGAATCCCTTTCCCAGGAAACCCAAAGTTTGCTCGTGACCCCCGTTCGCCAGCGTTTGCTCAAGACCACGAAGCAGCTCGGCTTCTTCTCCGCCTCACTTGCTCCGCTTCTTCTTCCTCTTCCTCTTCTTCTGGTTTTCTCTCGACCCCGTTTCCGGTTTCTTTTAAAACATTAATTTTTTTTACCTTTTGAAAACAGTTATCTCCATTTCACTTAAACGATAACAATAATAGTACATGGAACCAAAAATGTTTACAGTGGATGAAAACCACAACAACGGAAGTGACGAATCCGTAACATATGTCACTCATGAAAGTCGAGTCACCCTGGCTCGGTTAGAAATTGAAATTCTAAAACTGGAGAACAAACTGGCGAAACAAGAGAATGAGGCAAACTATAAGTTACTCCTTGAAAGAAAGACCTACTTAGGGAACTATTGCAGGAGAAAGCTGCAGGATTATTAGTTAGATTAAGAATAAAAAATATTAAAGTGTCAGATAGCCCAAGCAAATCCTTTTTTCACCTCGAATCCGAAACAAAGCCAGCTCGGCTTATCTCATCAGTTATGGACCCCAGTGAAAATGTAATCGCAAATTCTGATGGGGTAAAAAAATACCATTAGAAAGTACTATTCAGAACTGTTTGCAAAAAAAGATGTTTGTGAGGATAAGATGAAACTCTTTACCTCCCATCTCCCATCCCTGACTGAGACTCAACGGCTGGAGCTGGATGTGCCGTTAACCCTTCCTGAATTAGAATGTGCTCTGGCTGAAATGGAATCTGGAAAAGCTCCAGGAATTGTTGGCCTACCAGCTGAGTTTTACTTGGAATTTTGGGACCTTTTAGGTCCAGAACTCTTAAATGTAATCCTAGAATCCCTTCGAACTGGTGCAATGCCATTATGCCTAAGGAGAGCAGTGGTGAGTCTCCTCCCAAAGTCAGGAGATCTCCGGCGGATGGAGAATTGGAGACCAGTTTCAGTATTGTGCACCGACAACAAACTGTTTTCAAAAGCGATGGCAAATCGTCTGAAGAAAGTCATTGGTGACCTGGTCCGACCCGAGCAGACTTTCTGTATCCCCAGTCGATCCATTTATGACAACATTTTATAGTTCGGGATTTAATGGGCACTTACCACGATCAAAATGATTTTGGAATAATTATTCTAGACCTTGAAAAAGCCTTTGATAGTATTGATCACGTTTTTTTGTGGCATGTTCTGGAAGCATGTGGCTGTGGGTTTAATTTCAGAGCCTTCATATCTCTATTGTACACTGACATCTCTCGTGTAATTAAGGTAAACAATGAACTCGTTTCCCCCATACAGGTTCAGAGAGGGGTACGGCAGAGTTGCCCAGTCTCAGGATTGCTTTTTGCATTAGCAATGGAACCATTACTTTGTACGCTCAGGGAGAATATCTCTGGCCTGACCTGTTTCCCAAGGAGTCCACCATTGACTATATCAGCGTATGCAGATGATGTGTGCGTCATAATCAGAAGCAACTGGGATATTGATGCTCTTGTTAAATCCTTGAGAACCTTTACCCAGGCTTCTTCCCTGAAAGTTAATTTGAGGAAAAGCAAAGCTATTTGGGTGCCATACCTTAATAGTTGCTTCCCTGTCTCGACACATCTACCTCCTCTTCCGGAAAACTTAGAATGGAAGGCAAATGGTATCGACTACCTTGGTGTGTCCCTTGGTTCCACACAATTTATGAAAAACAATTGGGAAGGCTTGATTGGAGAAATGGAGAGGAGACTGAAACTGTAGAAAAGAGCCCTACTGCACCTTTCATTTAAGGGCCGTGTCTTAGTTGCCAATAACTTGGTTGCTGCAACTTTATGGCATCGTTTTATTTGCCTACAGCCGCCGGAAGTGCTGCTTACAATGATCCAGGACAAACTTGTGGACTTTTTTGGGGGGAGGCCATCATTGGCTGCGGCCAAACGTAATATGCCATACTTCATCTGAAGGAGACCAAGGCCTTGTTCAGGTGAAATCCCGCCTTATGGCCTTTCGCTTGTGCTCCATTCAGCGCCTTCTATATGTTGAGCACCTGCCAAACTACCCATTGGCCTGTCATATTTTGCAACAGGCGGGCAGACTCGGCTATGGTCGTGAAGTATTCCTGACCCACCTCAAGGATGTGGATACAGCAACGCTCCCTATATTCTACCAGAGCCTTGCCTATGCCTGGAAAGGTCTTACAGTGAGTCGCAAAGAGGACACATACTCCCCAGGGATGTTCGAAGTTGAACCACTGTTTTTCAACCCTCTCTTCCCTGATGTATTCAAGTGCCGTGATTTGTGCCAACGCTTTATTGATGCAGGCATGAACAAAGTATGGCACCTCCGGCCAAACTCTGGTGTCGGGTGGAAGACTGTGGAAGAAATTTCAAATATGACAGGAATTCGGCCCAAGAGGACAATCGGCTTAATATTGAGGAAAGTCGTACAAAATGGTCATCAGCTACGGGTATTATGGACTCAGAATACACATGGTCATCCTGATGAGTCATACTTCCCTAAACTGATTTTTGACTGCTCCCCCAGAGAGCTTCCACCTTTTAGCACAGGGACAAATGAATTGCAAGCTGCTAGCAGCAAGAGCCTGTATAGGTGTTGCGTGTCCCTAATTCTCGGTGTTTTCTCCATTAAACGGAGTAGCACGCTGTAAGAGACTACTCCCTGCCGGGCCCCCCACTGAACCTGTATGGGAAGCGATGTATTGTAAGCAAATCACCAAAAGAACAGGGGATCTCCAGTGGCGCATTGCCCACTGGATCATCCCATGCAATACATATGTGAGGAATTTTGCCCCTATATCTGCATGCTGCCCCTTTTACTCTGTAAATGAGGATGTATTTCATTTTTTCATTGGCTGTGAAAGACTTTTTCCATTATTTAACTGGTTGAACTTTGTGTCACACAAATTGAATTTCAGATTTCCTTTTCGTTCCTTTAATTTTGGGTTCTAAAAGAAATGTACACAAGACAAAAAATATGAACTATTGTGCTTCTTTGAAGCAACAGCAAAACTTGCTACATACTTGTCCAGAAAGGAGAAGCGTAACGGTAAACCGCTTCACCAATGCAACGTCATGATGTTTTTCACTGCGCTTGTTTATGCAAGGGTAAAACTTGAATTTAATTTTTCCAAGACCATGGCTGAACTTGATGTGTTTGTGGAAAAATGGTGTTTAGAAAATGTTTGTGAAGTTCGCCAAAATTAGTTGGTATTATCTCTTTCTTAAATAATCAAGTCTTGATATATTTTTGGTAGTATTGCTTTATTTTATGTTTTTGTAAAAATGAAATGATTAATTGTTATACTCGTTGTTTCCTTGCTTTCTTTTTCTCTCCTGTTTTGTTGGGATTTTTGATTTGTAAATTGCACATACACACTTTTATATTTTTGTAATAAAAGGACCAAAAGTCTTCGTCTCCCTCTTTCTTTCTTTCTTTCTTTTTTTTTCTTTCTCTCTTTCTTTCTTTCTCTCTCTCTCTCTCTCTCTCTCTCTCTCTCTCTCTCTCTCTCTCTCTCTCTCTCTCTCTCTCTCTCTCTGTCTCCCTCCCACCCTGTCATTTGTGCTAGGTCATCTTCCATCTGCTTGAAAATCCACAAGCATCACTACATTAGATTAAAAAGTTCAAAAACTGATCCTCTTAACTAATATCCTATCGGCTTACTTCAAATCATCAGCAAGGGCATATAATCCATAATCGCAATTGATAAGAAATCCTTCCTTTTCTCCAACAACCTCATCTCAGATCACCAATTTGGTTTCAGACCAGGTCACTCCACCTTGGACATGCTGCTTCAAATCACCCAACAATGGATAGAGAGAGGCCCTCAATGTCAGACAGGAGATCAGGGCTGTCCCTCTGGACATAACTTGTGGTTTTGTTAGTCTGGCACTCTGTCATTGTCGTACAAATCCTTCATTGACACACCTGAGCACCTATCCACTTCCCCTGCCTCACATCTTGCCCAGCTTGGTTCCATATAAACCAATGCTTTTAAGATTATTGGAACCTCCTACAATGAACCTGAGTATGTGGGCCTATCACTTCGCCATCGCAGACAGGTCGCTGGTCTCTCTGGCTTCTACCCTGCCTCCTTTCTGGTCTTGCACCCTCTGCTCTTTCTGTGCTTTGTTCCCCCCAGGTTTTACAGGGCTCACACCGTCCACCATCAACCCCCTTCAGGTGAAGCTCCCTAAATCCAGGACTACTGCTCACCTCTACTCATTCGTTCCTCTTTTTCCCACCTGTGGAACCATCGTCCACATCATCTTCAATCTCATTCTTCCCTTCAAGTATTAAAGACAGCTCATCACCACTATATCAGAACATCCACGATCCAAATACATAATATTTTCTACTCTCGTTAACCAACCACAATCCCTCCTCCTCCCATATTTGCAGTTTTCCTATCTTTGAGTTTAATTTCTTCTGTATCCATTTTGTCCACCCCATGCATCCTTTCCTGCCCCCCCATTCCTCCCAATACCCATTGTTTGCCTAAGTCTTCCACTATATTGGCCTTCCACTCTGCTTTTGGTGTTCACAAGGCCTGTGATGCCTATCCGCTCCAGCATTTCGATATTTGATGATTCGTTTAACAGTCGCTTTGGTCGTGTTACACTGAAGGGAAAACTTACAGGAAGGGCTTGGGGATTGTGGATATGACAACTCCAAAGATACCTATCGCTTTACATAGCACCAACATGGTGGCCAATGATTTTCGGGTTCCAATTGTGGGCGGAGTCAGGCAAGCTGTCCAACCAATGAGTGGAAAGGAGCTTTACACACGCATGGATGGACGAAGAAGCATATTACTATATAGACTAGCAGAAAAGCCTGTCAGAATGACGGGCAAACCTTCAGCATTGTCATACTAGCTATTCAGCCTTGAAAACTCGAGCTAAAACTCAAAGTACAAACAAAACCTTAATTAATTGACAGTCCAACACATGAGATTTCCCTGGGGAGGATTTGCAGTTAGTGGAGCAATTTGTCAAAAATATCCAGCTTCCGTTATACACAGGCATACACACATTACCTGAACAGACGTGATCTTCAAAACAACACCAACAACATCAACTGCTACACCAATAACAACAAACATCGGGCAAATTGCTCATCCCTTTATTTGGATTACATACATGAAGGAAAACCCTTCTGTATTGTCACACTATTCAGCCTTGAAAACTCAGGCTTAAACCGAAATTACACGATCGCTCCGAAAAATAATAAAATTCATCTGGGGCACATATATGAAGCAAAAACATGCATACTACTTCTGTACATAGAGTATAATACACAGTGGTTATACACATTGCCCTCCATAAGTGGTCAAATTTGTTATTATTTCTATATAGGGTAGGTGGGGGTAATATGGTCCCCCTAAGCCAAAGTCCCGATAGAGGCTATACAAACAGACAAGGAAAATTTCCAAATAATGGTTTATTTAGACAACCAGACAGACTTCATCCCCGTGCAGTTTGGGTTGAATAAAATCAGACATATGATTGAGGGGACAAATAAAAATATGCCATCAGTGTCCATATTCCAAACAACGTGGGGAATATGGACCCCCCCCCCCCCCCCTATGGGGTAATATGGACCACAGGTCCATATTACCTCAATGTGGTAAGTCCAGTTTCTTTTCGTCAAATGTTCCCTGGGACAAATGTTACTTTCCGATTTTTCAGTGAACAACAACCTTAGCGACACTCGTCACAGACGAAAGCACCTGTACCCTCATAGTCAGTTTCGTTTTCGTGGGCCCGGTGCTTGCATTCACTGCATTGGATCCAAGAAAATTCAGGTGGATCAACAAATAACTCATTGCAATATATGCAGGAGACATTACTCATGCAGTTTTCAGGTCCTTTTCTGTGTTGCTTTGCAGACTTGGTAACCTGCTTTCGAACTGGAGGACCGCGCTTTGTTCGTGGTCTGTTGCCTTTTTTCGCTTTCAAATTAGTTGGGGATATATGATTCTGCTTCTCGCGTGTTGGCCCTTTCTTCAATGCCCTTCTCTCTTGTTCTTGATGTTCCACGATCAAACGTCTTTTAGAAGGAGAGGATGTGATGATTACGCTTTTTCGGGGTGAGTTAAATCTCCGACAGTGCATAGTCACTGGCGGATTTTTATACAGAATCAAGTGTACATGTTTCAGTTTCGTTTTTGGAATACAAATTCGGAATACGAATTCGGTTTCGGAATACAAAGGTTAACTAACAAACAGCCGATACTTGACGGCTGCTTGGACCATGCCTAGTTTTGCTTAGTCACATATTTCGGTGCAGAAAAATGTATTTGATTCAAATTTTGACAGTGAACATGCTGTTTTGTGGACTTATTCTATTAGCTTCCTGTGTGGGGAATATGGACATAGATCACGGGGAATATGGACATGGGTCCATATTAGACACCACCAGAGGGTCCATATTCCCCACACCATGCCTCTCGATCATGTCAGCATGCCCAGTACATATGGGCTGGGATGGAGTTTTCTACACACAGTGGTGCTGTCGACAGCTCTCACGTGTACTCAGCCAGGGACACCACTCATCAAACAAGCTAGTGACTACATGTACATACACAGTACTGCATGCTTATGAATTGTAAAATTTGAGATGAAAACTTCTGGAAGTTTGCACTTACCATCATTAAAGAGTTTGAATCAACTGCAGTTGTTCACTTGCTGGTCGGCCATACTTGTTTATCCCGTGATATGGAGACGAGGCTTGATGCAGTGCATCATGGGAAATTCAGTGGGGTCCATATTCCCCCGGGGTCCATATTACCCCCACCCACTATACTCAATAAATTTGGATTTCAGATCGAAAGATGAATATGAGGCAAGAGCACAGAAGGTCAGATTTTATTTTTGGTATTTCTATTTGTTTTACCATTGTATAACAACAACACTTCATATGTTCTGTCCCCCCATTTTAGGTAAGCATAAGTGTTGGAACAGATCTATGAACAGACAGGAGTCAGGTTCACGATGTTTTTTCGTTCAAATTTTTTTGGAGATTAGCAAAACTATACATTTTTGGAATATTCAGAGCATGAGGAATCCAAAAATTAACGTTGGCCTTTGCGTGGACACCTTTGCGAAAATGACACTCAGGACAGTGATGAAGATCTGTAAAAGCATATTCCTGAACGGTATAGACATAGTAGATCCTGTGTATAGGACTTATAGTTCAATCTGATACTAGCAAGGCTGCTTTCTTGCTTTATAAACCCATACCTATAACTATAACTTCAAACGACTTGCAATATCATGTATTATGTAATACAGTTATATCACAAATACAAAGACAATGGTTTTCAATCACCTTTGTTTGTTGCTTTTCTATAATCCTGAGCACTATTTTGAGGCCTTTATTGGATTCCTTGACCCAGAAAACATAGGATTAGCATATTTAATTAAGTTTCTCGGTTGACTAGAAGCCGAGATAGCGCAAAATATGTATTTTATGGCGGCCATTTTGAAAATCCGAAATCTGTGTCTGTGCAAATGCCAACATTAATGTTCAGATTCTCCATGCTCTGATGATTCCAAAAATGTATAGTTTTGCTAATCTCCCAAAATTTTGAACGAAATTATATTTGTTAACATAGTGAACCTGACTACAGGTGTTTCTTGGTGCTCAGGTGTTTCTTGTTGCACTCTTTGTTCAGATATAAAACAGCTGTGAATTCAGGTTTTGGACTAGATTGTCTTGGTTTTGTACGAACTCAAAAATATACCTACAAGCTTGATCAGTCACTTATTAGACCCCTACTGCTTTCACCGGAAGGAACTATAGGTTTGCTCTCAGTCTATTCCCTCCGTCGGCCCGTCTGTCCATCCCATCTGTGTTTTTTCAGACTTTTCCCCAAAACATTCAACACATTCAACCAAATATTGGCACATGCCTTTGGTATTGGTGCTATTACCCTGCGCTCACGAAGCGAAAAGCAGGGTTAGGCATTCGGTTGCGTGCGTACCTGTCGGCATTTTAAAAATTCATTTTCTCGGCAACTGTTGGTCCGATTGACACGAAATTTTACCATAGGCGTGCCTCCGCCTGTCGAATTTTTTTATTCATAATTATGACGTCATAAGTCACGTGGTACGGACGGTAGTTATTGTTCATTCATTCCTTGATCTCAGAGATGCATGCCTCCAGTGTAGCAAGGAAATGGTCAACTTCACATTGTAGTCAGGTTCACTATGTCAATAAATTATATTTCGTTCAAAATCATGGTAGATTAGCAAACCTATACATTTTTGGAAAGGTTATAGCATAAGGAAACTAAAAATCAATGTTTACATTTGGAGAGATACCTGCATGGCGGCCATTTTGGATTTTCAAAATGGCCACTGTAAAATACATATTTTGTTCTATTTCTGCCTCTAATTACCCTAAAAACTTTTTAAAATATACTAAACCTATATTTTCAGGGACAAGGAATCCAATGAAAGTATCAAATTAGTGCTATGGGGAATGGTAAGACACGAATCAAAGGTTTTGAATTGCAAAATACTGTGTTTATATTCGCGATAAGTTGCATAATCAAATACATGTTATCATTTTGTACAGGCAGTTAATAACATCAAAATGTGTCACAATAATTCATATCACCAAACATACACAGCACAGGCAGTCAGCAAAATCATATATACACATGCAGTCAGTATAACTTCACATCTACACAGGCAGTCAATGACAAAATATACACAGGCAGTCAATGGCATCAAACATACACGATTACAGAATATGCCATTTAGAGTTCGTCATCACTGTCCTGTGTGTCGTATCCGACAATATAGTCCGCATCGTTTTCACAGTCCGTTCCACACAAGCAAAGGTCGGTCAAATTGATTGGCAAATCGAATTGGTCGAATGGTCGATCGAATCGAATTCGATGAATCGAATCGAATCGAATCGATCGAATTGGTCGAATGGTCGAATGGTCGATCGAAGCGATTGGTGGAATGGTCGATCGAAGCGATTGGTCGAATGGTCGAATGGTCGAATTGGTCGAATGGAATTGGTCTATTGGTCGAATTGGTCGAATCGAATTGGTCAGAATTGGCAAATGTAAACATTGATTTTCAGATTTTCCATGTAATAACGTTTCCAAAAATGTATAGGTTTGCTAATCTACCATGATTTTGAACGAAAAAACATAGTGAACCTGACTATTGTGCTGGTTGGAAATATGTATAAATCTGAATATTGTCAGTCTACACATGGTACATCAGGTCATATTTAGCAATGATGGCACAAACATGTAATGTGCATACAGAAAATAATACCAGACTATCAGTACCAAGATTTTTGGCATTGGGAAGTTGAGGGATCCCAGTTCTGACATAACTAATGCGGCCATCAAGGAATAATCTGCACCAATCAAACGACGATCCACCCACAACACAAAGTCTCTCTTTCATGATCTCGTAACCAACAGTAGTAAATGTAGAACGTTAGTGGAGTAAAACCAACCCTGAGACGATGTTTCTATCCCTATCTTGAAGTATGTCATCACTCACTCATAAGGGAGCAGTTTCAACACGATGATTTCAACTTTAGGCTGATTGGCATGGATCTTGTCGGACTTGTTAGAATACAGGAAGAAACCACTCATAGCTGATTTGGACCTGAAGCTCTTGGAAGAGATGGATGGATGGAATTGATGATAACATAAAAACGTTTAATATGGTTTTAAGGCTGAGTCAACCTACCTGGTGTTATTCAAACTCAAGATCCTAAGATCTTAAGCCAGCCACTTCGACCATTAAGTCAACACCTGACATAACACCATTGAAGAGATGTCAAGAAACAAAACAGAAAATGGCCGACAAAGGTTATTACCCATTATACCTCGAAGGTGTGATATAAACTTATGCAAATATTTATAGCTACGCCAAGAAAGGAGTTCTGACGCTCTACTGTAAGGAGGATCAGTATTACAGTGAGCAGCAAGACGGTGAATATGACAACTTGGCACAAATCCTGCTAGCTCATCCTACTATTTCTTTCGAGTACAAGGAAAACGAGCAATACCAATTCCTGGAAAATGTAGTGCTTTACAAATAATAGAAAATACATCATGCAGACTTGTGAAAAAGTTTTTGGGTTTGTAGATGTATCTGCACAAACCATAATCATAACAAACACGACTGTAGAAAGTATTAACTAGTCCAGAATACAAATAACTACCTAATAGTCCTGATTCATTGACCCATAGATTACACTGCTGGTTCCAAGAACAATATGAACCGCTTTAAGGCCCAATAAGCACAAGCCACGACATAGAGACTTCCATACAAAAACATGGAGGCAAACATCAAGTAATCACAACATAAATAGTGCCAACCACAATCAACGAACATCGCAAGACCAAAGGGAGAGACATGGGAAGCCTCAGGTTGCTAAAATAGGCTTCAGATAAATGGCACGAGACCACAGGCAGTTTTCGAACTGTGAAAGCAAATTACAGCTGTAACAGGGCGGCCTATCCTAAAAGCATGAAACACCTTCCTCACATGCTAATAATATATGTGTGAGGGGCCCGCAGCAGCTGAATATATTATCTGCCTCTGCAACGATCATTTTGATGGGGAACAGAAATCATGCAATAATGAGAGTATATAACAATCAAAACCCAGAATGTGGTAATCCAAACATAAGAATGAAGTGTGACCATCTTAGAGGCAAAAATATTGTCGTGCGCATCCCTCAAGGTTAACACCAGGGACCGCAGAAGACCGAACGGCTTTAATGGAGGTGACCACCAAACACGGATTTTGCTATCACAGCACGGGAGAAAGAAGGGAAGAGGAAGAAGTGGCAAAAGCGCATACCTGTAGAGGGAATGAACTCAAACGAACACGGGTTTAACAAGGAATGGAAAGTAATGCAAGGGTTTATTTTAAATAAAGGTCGGGACAGGGAAACACGATGATAAATCCAATAATGATCCCAAATTGGGATCCCACACACCGAATTCCAAATACGAGACAGGGGAAAATGAATTAATAAAATAAATGTCCGTCGTGTACCGGGGAAATGTGATGCGTCTTATCTTTGTCTGTAGTCGAGTTCGCCGTCCAATGCGGCTCCAAGCTCCGGCGTGAAGAAACCCTTCGTCCGCTCGCTCGCACGCTTCGCCAGGCCTCGATGCGACTCGCTCCGCGGCACGCCACGAGGTCCCTCGCTCCAGTACCAACAGCACCAGATCCCGCTCCAAGCACCACGACGAACCAACGTCACCCAGCATGAAGCACGAAGGTCCAGCACGCGAGAAGGAAGAGCCAATGAAGACCAGGGACAACAAGAGCAAGAGCTTCAAGCACAGAGAGATATTGGAGGGGTCCAGCGCACAGAGTCCAAGAGAGAGAGAGAGAGAGAGAGCAAAGAGACAAAATGTTGTGCAGCGCGCCCTTTTGTAACTTTGCATGTGACGTCAGCACTGGTGCGCCCCCCAATCAGCGCCTCGTAGCTTCCCGCCGTCCACCGAACCTTCTAGCGCCTTCCCTCCTATGAACAACCTCCTCCTCAGTTGCGTCTTCGCGCCTCCCGCCCTGATTGGCTGGAGGTTCGCGCCTTCCGCGCCAACCAATCAGACAATCCCTGTGGCGTGGTTACAACTCATCTCACACGATGTTGCTAGGCCAGCTGGTGGTGCGGCTGGCGGTGGCCATCCGGCGGTGCCCCGATCTGGCTTCCTGCCGGTCTTTTTCCAAAGTCATTGTAAGGGAAGGGAACTAATTAATGTGTGCACTAAGGACCTATCTAAGTGTTTATATGAGTGCATTGCCATAAGGGACAAAGGAATGATTATCAGGTCTGACACACAAGGCAGGATCTTTGTCCCTACAATTATTTAACACACGAACATCCTGGTATGTTCACAGGTATACACTTCCCCGACAAACCGCCTAAAACACAGAACTTATTACAGGGTAGATTCACTATCGCGACAGTCGAAGCATGTTACCTATACAGATCTACCTGGCTCTAGATATTCCTTTACCCCCCGACATAACAATATACAATACAACTTTTAACTGGTTACTCAGTAAAGGGCATACTGCTAATTGCACACAGGATTGTCATACTAGCATCTTTAAAGTTTACCACTGTAGAAACTAGAACGGCACTCGGTAGGGCGCAAACCTCCGCCGAGCTGAACGGTTTGTGTTTTCTATCCCACTGATAGGCCGGATCTGGATCCACACCTGAACCAAAATCTAATCGGCTTGTTCTTGTCACATAACCAACTCATTCACCTAGTTTAGTCATAACTCATCCACAACTTTTTGAAATATCGTTCTATATATCGTTTTTGGCCCTATCACCTATGTGTTTGCCTCAAAATCTTGTGTCCCGAACCCATCTCTCTCTGTACCTACCTTACCCTGTCGAACCCAGCTGCTCCTGGACTCTGTGTCCTTCTCCCCTCACCCTCTCTTTTGCTCAAGGTCATCTGCCATCTGCTTTGAAATCAGCCAACATTACCGCTTTACACAAAAAATATGATAAAACAGATCCTTGCAACTACAGACCAATCAGCCTGCTCCCAATTATCAGCAAAGTCATGGAATCAATCATTGCTTCTGACATCAAATCCTTCCTCTTCTCCAATGGCTAGATCTCTGATTATCAATTTGGATTCAGACCAGGTCATTCCACTCTGGACATGCGGCTTCTGCTGTCTCAACAATGGATGGAGGTCCTCAATGCCAAACAGGAAATCAGAGCTGTCTCCCTTGACATATCACATGCCTTCGATACGGTCTGGCACCCCGCCCTGCTCACCAAACTCTCCTTTTATGGTATCCAAGGAAACCTCCACACCTGGCTTGCGGACTTCCTCATCGGTCACAGTCAATGTGTGGCCCTGAATGTAATTTTCTCATCTGTCCTTCCTGTTCAGGCTGGAGTTCCTCAAGGCAGTGTTCTGGACCCTGTGCTTTTTCTGGTCTTCATCAATGATCTCTCCGACTCTCTGGAAAATCCTCTCTATCTCTTTGTTGATGACTCCACTCTCTGCCGCTCCATTCCTCATCCCTCAGATCGGCAGTCTGCAGCCTCCTCACTCTCTGCAGACTTGGACAATATCACAAACTTGTCAAACAAGTGGAACATGTCTTTCAATCCTGATAAATCTAACACTCTTACTATGTCTTTGAAAAGACCATCTGGACAACCCTCCCATATACTTTCTGAACAATCCTCTTGAAGAAGTTCTGTCACTCAAGCTTTTGGGTCTCACTATCTGCCATGATCTTTCCTGGGAAAACCACATTTCAAATCTGGCCTCCAAAGCCAGTCGCCGACTGGGCATCCTCCGTTATGGAAAGTCATTTCTGGGCACTTCTGAGCTCCTCACCACATATAAGGCTTTCATCCGCAGCTCAATGGAATACTGCTCTCCCCTCTTGGCTGGTGCTCCTGCCTCACACCTAGCTCGGCTTCACGCTGTCGAAACCAAAGCTTTCAGAATCATTGGAAACTCCCGCGATGAAGGTGATTCTGAGGGCCTTTCTCTCTCTCACCGCAGGCAGGTTGGTGGTCTTTCTGTCTTCTACCGACTCCTCTCTGGCCTTGCTCCCCCTGCCCTGTCTGTGCTCTGTCCCCCAAATATTCGTGCAGGACACACAAGATCTGGCAGCAACCCACTTCTGGTGAAACTGCCAAAATCAAGACTCTCTGCTCACCTTCACTCTTTCATTCCTCTTTTCTCCCGCCTCTGGAACAAACTCCCACACTCTCTTCAATCCCTCTTCTCCCTCCAGGTCTTTAAAACAGCTGTTCACCACCATCTCTTGTCTTCCCCCATCCAAAACCTTGATACACTACTCACAATAAGTTCGGGATATTGGCAGGTTCTTCGGTGTGGTTGATTTTGTGTATTAATTATGTTGAAAAAAGTTGTTGGTCCTAATTCTATGGTTATTAATGAGTGAAAAAACACAGCATTCTTGATTTCAATACCCTAACCCTAACCCCTATAAAAAATAAACTCACTCCCACAATATCCCTAACTTATTGTGAGAACCGTAGTGTATTTTCTACCCCCGTTAAAACACCCCAAATCCGCCTCTTTAAATCCCCAACTTCTTTTTTGAAATTCCTAGTAGTGCTCATTTGCTTTTTACCGTGTACCCCTACCTCCTCCCCAGCCCTCCCCCTTCCACAAATCTACCGACGTCCCTGTTCTCTTCTGTTGTTGTGCGTGTGTGCTTCCCTCGCTCTTCCCCTCTTGTCTCCCGCTCCCTTCATTGCATGTTTTATGTGTCTGTGCATGTTTTCATGTTCAATGTGTCAGCTCTTACACGAGCCTCGATTCTGTATACAAATCACTCAATGGTGAAGAATCACTTAGAGAATTAAAAAAAATTGGTGTATCCAGATCTGGATCCAGATTTAGATTTTCACCACAATCAAATCCATTTGTCCTTGTCACACACCCAACCTGTCCACCAAGTTTTATCCTTTTGAGATATCCTGTTCGTAGACAGACAGACAAACAAACAGACAGGGGTGAAAACTTAACCTCCGTCCACCTCTGAAGGAGGTGATGTGATGTGTTGAAGGAGATGATGGAGGTAGCCACAGGTGAACTACCAAACTTAGGACAGCAAAAATATCAAGATTGAAAGGAGGAAACTATCAAAATGCAATGCTGCTATAGTATCCATTGAAAGGTCACCAAATGGGGCCACCAATCACAATTGGCACTGCCATAGATCCGCTGCAGTCCAAATTAAAGTAAATTTAATCCACACCAAACAAAATTGAATTTCATGCACGGAAGAGCTGTTAGAAACTAAGTTTCTTGTAGTCTGCAGCAAGGATATGAAGGGGGTGATTTTATAAGCTAAGCTGGTAATCACGAACAAGCGGATTATCAGATTAAAATATTAAAAAAGATTGTTTTCTTTTTCTCTCCCCAACAACAAGTACTGCATGCCATTTGCCTGACTCTCAAAGTGGTCGTACGGCACAAGAGCATATTTCACACTCCTTTAGACCTATCATAGCAAGGGAAGAGCAATACAAGGGCCTTGTTAGTCCGCCCGCTGTGCGCAGGAACTGCTGGGTGGAGAGGGCAACTTGATATGGCAACAGCTCACTGTGCTAGCCCATAACATGCCACAAGCACATCCCCAAGTAGTGCTTCCTACAATCCTAATCATCCCTCCGCTGGTACTAATCAGTAGCGATTACTGCCACAGCTGGCATTACCAAGCAATAAAAGGCTGCCAATGGAGTGCCTTCAATAATTTCATCTGACATTGTCCATTACACACGCACGTAAACACTGCTTATGTGTGGACGACTTGCTGAAATCAAAGCGGGTTTTACCTCCACGATTATGACTTCCGGTCTGGGGTTGCTCCACATGTCGGTGAAATCTGCAGCTGCAACTTCCACATCAATCAAAGCTCCGTTTTCCAAACTGGATCCTTCATGTTTTTCTATTACACTTTCGTCCCTGTCTTGCTGCTTGTGTGTACCTCCAATTTTCCATGTCGAATCGTACCTTGTTATGCCATTATTGAGGAATTTGCTTTCGTGTAGCTTAAGCCTACTCCTCAAATAGCCAGGAGCAAAAATGTCTCGGTTCTGAGGTTGTTTGCCATTCCGCTTCTTTTTCCCCAAAATTTTGTTCTTCTCAACGCAATTTCAACGTTATCCTATTCGTTATCCGATTTCAACGTTATCCGATTCGTTATCCGACGTTATCCCGATTATCCGATTTCAACATTATCCGATTCGTTATCCGACGTTATTCCAATTATCCGATTTCAACGTTATCCGATTCGTTATCCGACATTATTCCGATTATCCGATTTCAACATTATCCGATTCGTTATCCGACGTTATTCCGATTATCCAATTTCAACGTTATCCGATTCGTTAACTGACGTTATCCAATTTCGACATTATCCGATTCGTTATCCGACATTATTCCGATTATCCGATTTCAACATTATCCGATTCGTTATCCGACGTTATTCCGATTATCCAATTTCGACATTATCCGATTCAAACAAAAGAAGCCAATCCGCTTCTTTTTCCGCAAAATTTTGTTCTTCTCAACGCCTTTTCAACGCTATCCGATTCCCCCTTCCTACAAAAGATGTTCTGTATAAATTGAATGGTTGAGTATTGTAAAACTATTGAGTTCTGTAGAATTTATATGGAACTTGTTTTGCAGGGCTACTTGCATCAAAAAAAAAACAAAACAAAAAAAACATCTTTCACTCCAAAACACGAGCTCGTTCTGCCTTCTGCCTGTACTTCCCATACCTCATTCTTTTTCTCTGCATTTTCTCAATATCTCATGCTTTTGATTCAGTCTGGCATCATGTCCACCTGGCCCCATCCTACCTGGCTGACCTCCTCTCCAGACACACTCCCACCCGCAACCTCCGCTCTGCTGGTACCAACCTCCTGACCCCCTCCATCCGGACCAAATTCAGATCCTGGGGGGACAGGGCCTTCTCCATCGCTGCTCCCACCCTCTGGAACTCACTACCTCACACCATCAGAGACTCCTCCTCACTCACCACATTCAAAACATCACTAAAGACCCACCTGTTCAACACTGCATTCAACATTCAACCCACAGCATTTAACCCCTGACTATCTCTTCTCCTTCTCCCTCCTTTTGCTTTAAATATTTCCCTATTGATTCTTGTCTTTTTGCAATTGTTGTTTTCATGTATTGTTATGCATTATGTTTGCCACTCTGTCAAAGCGCCTTTGGGCTTCTGGAAAAGCGCTATACAAAATAAATGAATTATTATAATTATTATTATGTCTTACTCTCCAAACTCTCTGCCAATGGCATTCAAGGCCAACTGCACACATGACTTTCTGACTTCCTGTACTCGCGTAGCCAACGTGTGGAAATCAACGGAATCTTTTCATCAAGGCTGGAGTGTCCCAATGCAGTGTTCTGGGCGCAGTCCTATTCCTGATCTTCATAAATGATCTCTCTGACTCGCTGGGAAATCCTCTTTATCTATTTGCTGATGACTCTGCCGCTCCATCTCTCATCGCTAAGATTAGTAGGCAGCAGCCTCTTCACTCTGCAGACCTGGATAAAATCACAAACTGGTCAAACAAGTGGAACATATCTTTCAATCCTAACACATCTCACACTCTCACTATCTCTCTCTCAAGGACCTTCTGGCAAACCCTCATCCCAACTCTCTATTCCTCACACATGGAGATTTCAGTGGTCACCATGCAACTTGGCTGGATGTTGGTATCTCTCTCACAAGCCATGGCACTTCAGCAAAGGACTTTTGTGACTTCATAGGACTTACTCAATCTGTAAACTTTCCAACCCGGATTTCTAAAAATGGCAAAAACTCTCTTCTTCACTTAGTGATGACAAACTCCGCCGCACATGTCGCCTGCTCTTCTTTTGGTCCAATTAGTTCACCTGATCATATGCTTGTGAGAGATTCTCTGGCTCTTCTCAGAGAGTTGTCTCAGGACCAGTGAGTCTGGCATTTCATTCAGGTAAATGTGGAGAAGTTTCTGACAACCCTCCACTCTTACTCTGCTACTGGGCTGGATGGAATCAGCTCGTGTGTCTTATAAACCTGCTCTGCCACTCATGCACATCCTCTTTCTCCTCTTTACACCCTATCATTTGCCCTCGGTCAGCTTCCATCAGCTTGGAAATCAGCCAACATCATGCATTACAATAAAATGTGCAAACACCGATCCCTTTAATTACAGACCTATCAGGGTACTTCCAATCATCAGCAAGGTCACGGAATCCTTAATTGCAGTTGATATGAAATCCTTACTTTTATCCAAAGGCTTTATCTCAAATTACCAAGTTGGAATCAGACCAGGTCACTCTACCATGGACATGCTGATTCTACTGTCCCAACAATGGATGAAGACCCTCAATGCGAAAGATGAGATCAGGACTGTCACCCAAGACGTACCTTGAGCTTTCGTTAGTCTGACATCCTGCCTGGTTCTCCAAACCCTCTGCCTATGGCATCCAAGGCCAGGTTCACAAACATGGTTTACTCACTTCCTTCACTCTCATAGCCAACTCCTCTCTCTCTCTCTCTCTCTCTCTCTCTCTATCTCTCTGTCTCTCTGTCTCTCTCTCTCTCCGGACCCTCTGGTAACCCTCACCTCTCCCCAATATACTTCCTCAACAATCCTCTTGAGGAAGTTCAGTCACTCAAACTCCTGGATCACACTGTCAGCCATGATCTTTCTTTCTTGGACAAACCACATTTCAAAATTGGCCTCCAAAGCCAGTTGTCGACTGGGCATCCTCCATCGTACAAAGTCCTTCCTTGGCACACCTGAATTCCTATACACCTACAAGGCATTCATCTGTAGCCTGAGAGAGTACTGCTTTCACCTCGAGGC
Organism: Myxine glutinosa; assembly: GCF_964187855.1. NCBI lineage: Eukaryota > Metazoa > Chordata > Myxini > Myxiniformes > Myxinidae > Myxine > Myxine glutinosa. Next base: position 175,775,794 of record NC_136267.1, read on the forward strand.
TGGCTCGCATGCCTCGAACATTGCTCAGCTTAGCTCCTTGGAAACCAAGGCCTTCAATATCTTTGGAATATCCCACGATGAAGCTGAGTCTAGGAGCTTATCACTTTCCCACTGCAGACAGGTCTGTGACATGTCTGTCTTCTACCACCTCCTTTCTGGTCTTTCACCCTCTGCTCTTTCCATGCTTTGTCCCCTCCAGATTTCAGCTGGGTGTATGTGGCCCACCATGTCCCCTGTCCAAAACCATTTTCTTTTCTACTCCTGTTAACCCCCTTCACGAAGCCCAACTCCTTCCAAGTTTCCCGTTTTTCCTTCCTGACAGTTTTTTTTTTTGGAAACAGAATCGAGACTCATGGAAGAGCGAACATATTGAACATGACAACATGCACAGACATATAAAACATACAATGAAGGGAGCGGGAGAAAAGAGGGGGAGGGAGAGGGAAGCACACAGGCACAACAACAGTAGAGAAGAGGGACGTCGGTAGATCTGTGGAAGGGGGAGGGCTGGGGAGGAGGTAGGGGTACACGGTATAAAGCAAATGAACACTACTAGGAATTTCAAAAAAGAAGTTGGGGATTGAAAGAGGCGGATTTGGGATGTTTTAACGGGGTAGAAAACATTAAGGTTTTGGATGCGGGAAGACAAGAGATGGTGGTGAACAGCTGTTTTGAAGACCTGGAGGGAGGAGAGGGATTGAAGAGTGTGAGGGAGTTTGTTCCAGAGGTGGGAGAAAAGAGGAATGAAAGAGTGAAGGTGAGCAGAGAGTCTTGATTTTGGCAGTTTCACCAGAAGTGGGTTGCTGGCAGATCTTGTGCGACCAATAGGAATATTTGGGGGATAAAGCACAGACAGAGCAGGGGGAGCAAGGCCGGAGAGGAGTCGGTAGAGGACAGAAAAGACCACCTACCTGTCTGCAGTGAGAGAGAGAAAGGCCCTCAGAGTTAGCTTCATAGCGGGAGATTCCAATGATTCTGAATGCTTTGGTTTCAACCACGTGAAGCCGAGCTCGGTGTGAGGCAGGAGCACCAGCCCAGAGGGGAGAGCAGTATTCCATTGAGCTGCGGATGAAAGCTTTGTATGTGGTGAGGAGCTCAGAAGTGCCCAGAAAGGACTTTGCACGACAGAGGATGCCCAGTCGGCGACTCGCTTTGGAGGCCAGCTTGGAAATTTGGTTTTCCTGGGAAAGATCATGGCAGATAATTATGAATGAATGAATGAATGATCGTTTTAAGGCCATTTTCCCCGCTGGAGCGGGGGTTAGCCTTGCGGGCCCCATGACAATCATGGTTCCCTGTTTGAGGCAATGTTTTTATGGCCGGATGCCCTTCCTGACGCCAACCCTTGGTCACGCTCTTACGATGCGCAGGGATATGGTGTACCTATTCTAAATTGGGGTACACACCGTGATCATTCATCCCAACAAGCTGGTACTCAATTTGCCGACCTCGGAAGGATGACAGGCTGAGTCAACCCCCCTGGCGTTAATTCAGCGATCGACCGGGATTCGAACCCAGGATCCTAGGATCCCACACCGGCACCCTAACTGCTAAGCCAACGCCAGGTATTGAGATAGTGAGACCAGATAGTGAGACCCAAAAGCTTGAGTGACAGAACTTCTTCAAGAGGATTATTCAGAAAGGAGATGGGAGGGTTGTCCAGACGGTCTTTTCGGAGAGACAAAGTGAGAGTGTGAGATTTGTCAGGATTGAAAGACATGTTCCACTTGTTTGACCAGTTTGTGATTTTGTCCAGGTCTGCAGAGAGAGAGAGAGGAGGCTGCAGACTGCCGATCTGAGGGATGAGGAATGGAGCAGCATAGAGTGGAGTCATCAGCAAAGAGATAGAAAGAATTTTCCAGAGAGTCGGAGAGATCATTGATGAAGACCAGAAAAAGCACAGGGCCGAGAACAGTACCATGGGGAACTCCAGCCTGAACAGGAAGGGGAGATGAGAGAAATCCATTCAGGGCCACACGTTGACTGCGACAGGTGAGGAAGTCAGCAAGCCATGTGTGGAGGTTCCCATGGATACCATAGGAGGAGAGTTTGTTGAGCAAGGTGGGGTGCCAGACCGTATCGAAGGCACGTGATATTTCAAGGGAGACAGCTCTGTTTTACTGTTTTGGCATTGAGGACATTGTTGAGAGACAATTGTTGAGAATTGTTGAGACAACAAAACACAACAATCTATTGTTGAGACAGCATAAGCAGCATGTCCAGAGTAGAATGACCTGGTCTGAATCCAAATTGATGATCCCAGATCAAGCCATTTGAGTAGAGGAAGGATTTGATGTCAGAAGCAATGATTGATTCCATGACATTGCTTATTATTGGGAGCAGGCTGATTGGTTTGTAGTTCCAAGGATCTGTTTTTGCACCTTTTTGTGTAAAGCGGTGATGTTTGCTGATTTCCAAGCAGATGGCAGATGACCTTGAGCAAAAGAGAGGGAGAAGAGAACAGACAGAGGGTGAGATAGAGCCGCAGAGCAGGATTTTAGGACCCGTGTGCTTTTTACTTCTGTATCCATGTTGTCCATCCTGCTTATCCTCCCATACCCTGCTTTCCTCTCCACATCCCTTATTTGTTCAAGTCCCCCTCTATTTAATCCTTCATACATGCCGTTGGTGTTTGTCCCCAACCCCATCTTTCCTTTTGTTCTGTTTCATCATGATCCATTCAATGTCCTAGCTCTTCCATGAGGCTTAACTTTGTATTTAAAAAAACAAAATCACATTTCAGGTTTTGTACAAACAAAACTCGATGTCCCTCTGACCTTGTTTGAAAAGCCAAGATAAATATTTAAAATTGATAATATATTTAAAAACAATTCAATATCAAAACCACATTGAAGGTTATTCCAGGTTGGATTACATCACACAAAGCTTACTCGAATGTAATTAAAACAAATCCAAAAAGAACTGCACTCGGTAGAGAGCGCATACCTTCGTCAGGCTGAACAGTTTACATTCTGTATCTCACAGATCGGTCGGATCTGGATTCGGACCGAAACCAACATCGAATCGGCTTGTTCTTGTCAGATACAAGTCATCCACCAGGTGTTGTCATAAGATATCCACAACAAATATCATGTTGTATATATATATATATATATATACAGTGCATTCAGAAAGTATTCAGACCCCTTCACTTTTTTCACATTTTGTTATGTTGCAGCCTTATGCTGAAATCGTTTAAATTCATTTTTTCCCTCATCAATCTACACTCAGTACACCATAATGACAAAGAGAAAACAGGATTTTAGAAAGTTTTGCAAATTTATTAAAAAGAAAAAAACTGAAATATCACATTGACATAAGTATTCAGACCCTTTGCTATGACACTTGAAATTTACCTCAGGTGCCTCCCATTTCTCTTGATCATCTTTGAGATGTTTCTACACCTTGATTGGAGTCCACCTGTGGTAAATTCAATTGATTGGACATGATTTGGAAAGGCACACACCTGTCTATATAAGGTCGCACAGCTGACAATGCATATCAGAGCAAAAACCAAGCCATGAGGTCGAAGGAACTGCCTGCAGAGCTCAGAGACAGGATTGTGTCGAGGCACAGATCTGGGGAAGCCTAGAAAAACATCTCTACTGCATTGAAGGTTCCCAAGAGCACAGTGGCCTCCATAATTCTTAAATGGAAGAAGTTTGGAACAACCAGGACTCTTCCTAGAGGTGGCCGTCCGGCCAAACTGAGCAGTCGGGGGAGAAGGGCCTTGGTAATGGAGGTGACCAAGAACCCGATGGTCACTCTGGTTGAGCTCCAGAGATCCTGTGTGGAGATGGGAGAAACCTCCAGGAGGACAACCATCACTGCAACACTCCACCGATCTGGGCTTTATGGCAGAGTGGCCAGACGGAAGCCTCTCCTCAGTGAAAGACACATGAAAGCCCACAGAATCTTGTTTCTCACAGTTTGAGAGTCCTTTAGGTGCTTTTTTGCAAACTCCAAGCGGAAGCTAAATTTCAAGTGTCATAGCAAAGGGTATGAATACTTATGTCAATGTGACATTTCAGTTTTTTTCTTTTTAATAAATTTGCAAAACTTTCTATAATCCTGTTTTCTCTTTGTCATTATGGGGTATTGAGTGGAGATTGATGAGGTAAAAAATGAATTTAAACGATTTCAGCATAAGGCTGCAACATAACAAAATGTGAAAAAAGTGAAGGGGTCTGAATACTTTCTGAATGCACTGTATATACAGTATATATATATATATTTCACCAAAATTGAATCAGTTCTTCCTTGTCACACACCCAACCTGTCCATCAAATTCCGTCCGAATCCGTCCACAACATTTTGAGATATCCTGTTCACAAATAAGCAACCAGACAAACAGACAGCGGAGAAAACATACCCTTCGTGCACCTTCGGCAGCGCAGGTAGTAAAACACGAGGACAAAGCATCAGCATTCCCAGCTGCCTTCGGATCATCGGGGCTTTGATGGGTTTTTGAATGTTTTTGTAGCTTCTCCCGACCCACGTTCGAGAAAACCCCACAGGTTCAAATATAGAACGAACGTCTCGTGATACGCAGAGGGGAAGTTTTCAGAACGCCAGATCAGGGGAGAGCAGCCACGTTATAACTTCTTCCTCTTCCACTGCCGATTGCTTTAGCCCTTTCGTCCACGACGTCATACAACCCGTGGTCACACCGTGCCCGGAAATGAGGAACTGTGAACAGCCACGTGGTTTCAGGGCCACGTTCCCATCATGAAAACAGGAAGGAATTGGCTCGAACTCAAGAAGGAAGGTGAAACCTACAGCGAGCGGTCGAACAACTTGCACACGGCCGCCATGACATTATACAACTGGTTTGCTGCCATTGGCCTCTCAAAAACGGCAACAAACTACGAATTCACTCAGACTTTGGTTTTTTCCATCAATGCCCGGGAAATCATCTATTGCAAAGTGGAACTTACAGAGAATAAGCAACTTTCCAACAGTCTGTATATCATGAGATTACCGTGCTGTAAAATACACATTAAAATACACCACCTGCTACATTTGAGGGTGTGTCATTGGTTGTT